>NC_068440.1:5200992-5543492 GCF_023373465.1 Oncorhynchus keta | reverse complement strand
AACTCTTAAATTCGTAGACAGAGCTATGGATGCAAGTTTAGTTTTACCATGTTTTGAGGCTATGCAGTGTATGTCACATTTACTTTGTTTACCAACATGAATTGAGTAAAAACCAGTAATATTTTGCGTTCTGATGGGGTACGACAGTGCAACTAAGCTCATGAGGCATTTATAATTTATATTCTTCAAGAATCAATGGGTACATTTAATTCATTTATGAGTCCTGCTGATTGGCCCTTGTAAAAATGGAAATAATTATGGAAAAATGTGCTTTTAGGTACTATGTGTGAGAGTCGTCATCTCTGCAGAATGGAACCCATCATACTCACGTTCTCACCTTATTCAGATTTGAAATGAAACTGGGACCTATAGATAAGACAACCACAGGAGCTCAGTGCTGCCAAATCCCACTTAGAGGGGAGAAACCAGAGCATGTCAGGCAGGCTTCTTAAAGGAGGGAGATAAAGATCATTCATCATTTCCTATGCAGTGGTCTAAGGCCCTTCAAAGATCCCAAATGGATGAGAGGAGAGGGAGGATGAGGTACAGGAGGGGGATATAGAGAGGGGTATGTCTGTGGAGGGTGGGTAGAGTGGAAGAAGTGGTAGAAAGGACAGGAACCTGTCACAAGAGTTTGTGTAACACTCTATGGTAAGATTGAACAATTACATTTTGATATCTGGATGTCCACAACATGAGAGAACTGCAGTTCTGTATACATGTAAGTAACATCAATTGCTAGCTTGCTTATGTTTCTGCCAACGAGGCTATCATTAGCTAGCTAGCCAGGTTATCAGAGAAATAGATGGTTTGCCAAGTAAAACATGGCAGTTGTAGCTGGAAATAAGCATGGATTAGTTGACACTAGCCACTGTATCATGCACCTCCAGAGTCTCTATTCACTACAGTGAGTCAGTAGTCTTTGGTTAAAGAAAATTGTAATACATAAAAACGTATCCCAGTTTCATTTAAGGACCAAAAAATTGACAACTGTGCCATATAGATTGCAAAATAGTTGGGAAGAGATTTTCTACATACCGATTCCATGGCACATGGTTTATGAACTGATATGCCAAACGATCCCGGATTCAAAACTTAGAATTATTATTCTTTTACTATCATTGGACCAGTAACCAGAGGTTGCTGGTTCGAATCCCCTATCCAACTAGGTGAAAACATTTGTCGATCCGCCCTTGAGCAAGGCACTTAAACCTAATTGCTGCAAGGTCGCTGTCAATAATGGTTGATCCTTGGTCGCGCACTCTACGAGGGTGTCTCGTGGGGAGTGGGATATGTCTCGTGGGGAGTGGGTAGAGGTGTGAAACAGGACAAATATAAGCACCCCCTATTTGACTTTTGATGCTATGGCCACCGTATATGCCCTGATTTCAATTTTGACTAGCATAGCACAGCTGTTTCAAAATTGTCATGTCAATGTGGAATTTCCAATATCCTCTGGTTTGGTGTGAAGATGATAAATGTCCTCGTCTCTCATTCAGAACAATTTGTTGGAAAGCTGGAAAGGTAGCCGAGCTAGCAAGCTACAGTAGCGTAGGAATGAAACTATGTGCATTCTCTCTTAGGTTGACACTTTTTTTATAATAAATGTGATCACCGGTAGGTAGATATTTTGAGCTTTTGAGGCAGGAATTAACTGTCATATACACATTGTTATTGCCAGTGACTTGGAAAGCTTGGCCAAAGACCTACTCAACCTAACTAATCTTAGCCGAACAAGGGCATGTTTTCATTCCTGTCCCCTAACTTTGGATTTAACTTTGGGACATTGACATCCCTTTGTGCAGGAGGATGCAGTGAAACATTCGGTGGGATGAACTCTACCACAGACTGGCTTTTCATCTGAGTCACTGCTAAAGATTAATGAAACCACGACTTTCCAGGGGGAGGTGTGGGAGAAGAAGAGTGTGGGAAAGGAAGAGACAACGAGGAAAGAAGCAGACTGTGTTTGATGGAGAGAAGGGTAGACAGTGAATGAGTGAGCGAGAAAGTGAGTGAAAGACCGAAAAAGTGAGCCTGTGCATCAATATAGAAAGAAAGAGGACAAGAGACTGACTCCCTCATCAGAAGCTCCCCGGGAAGTCCAGATCCCTGTTGTCAGGAATTGTCTGTGTTGGATCCCCTCCAGCAGAACAAGCCTGTCGTTTGCAGCTCGAACTCTCTCTGTAGGCAGAGTTTCCTCTTTCTCATGAAACAACAGCGATTCATTCCCTCTGTGGGAATTTCCCTAGCTGGTTAACATCTCCCATTTATTCCACCTAGCTGAGCTGAAGGTTTTTGTTTCAGAAGAAAATTAAAGCCATTTTGATTGGAATATATGCTATTTTGCTGTTTCATTCCACTCCCCATGACTTCCTTATTGCCAGTGACGTGTGGACAGGGTAGGCAGTGTTTTTTTTCCTGCGTGTTTTTTTCTGCATAATAACATCAATTTCTGAACTAGTACTTACTTCCCAAATTTGCAGTGATCTGGTAGAAAGTGCGCAAGGTGGCCAGGGGAAAGGCAGCTTCACTGTTTGCCTTTCTCCCGCTCTTCAAACTCAACGCAATTAATTTACATGACTTGCACATGCGTGTTTCTACCTTATACTGCCAGCGATCAGAAGTGAAAAGGCAGGCAGAGAGCTTCGCTGCCTTTAATGTGTCAATGTCCAAATTATTTTTGTGGGGCAGAAGCTTTTCGGGCCTGTGAATGTGTGTCTAAAGGTTGTGCTGCCCTACATGCTGCTGTTTGATGGTTGGTTGTGGTTGTTTGATGGTTACCTTTGTGATTGTGTCATACCGATAAACACCATAGCAAAAAAATTGCTTCATGAACTTTATGTATTTATCTTAAAAAGTCATTATTTGTCACATCTCTTAAACCCATTTGGGCAAGCTGTCAATTCTGCTTGTCTTTTTTGTTTTGATTTGAGGCTTTCCGTCTGCTGAACACTTTTCTTCACATTGCATGACATACAATGTTAGTGTTTTCTTTTTTCACATATTTGCACTTTGCCAATTACACTTCTCTGTTAATGAAATCAGCCTGGTCTCATAGACTAGACGTAACATAGCAAACGTAAATCTGGGACAAACACATTTGGTATGGTTACATAACTTAACCTTTTCACATGCGAGTTCCAAATATCTCTAATGGTTGACCCAGTGTGAGTTTTTTTTATGCACATGATGCACGTCAGAATGCACTCAGAATGCACTCACTGCTCCAAAATGTGATTGTTACGCAACAGGACTGTGAATCCGCGCTGCCCTCAAACTAAGGCACGCTGCCTGCTTTTATCTATAGGCTGTTTCAACTTGTCAATTTCCAACAAGTTTTAGTTTCAAACAACAGTTTGAATTTAGGTGTGTTCCGCCTCCTCATTAATTCACATAAAAATAGGCCATTTTACTTTTGCAGACAATTTATGTTTTAGGCATTACTGAGCCCGACAAACTTCCCCAAGCACTTCCCCATTGTTTCCGCAGATCAAGAATGCAGACATTTGCACACCTCCAGTCAGAACAGGACCTGCACAAACTTTTCACATTTTCTGGCTGGTGTTTGCTTCGCCTTCATTGTTGTTTTCATTACTACATGATAATATCTTTGACATGTGTTAGTTTCTATTAAAGTAAGTGCCTTGTTACGTTATAATAGTTTCTGTACGTCCTGTTATGTCATTTCTACTGTAGCTCATTGTATGTAATGGAGCATAATATATTTGTGTGTATTCCTTATAACCGCAGACACGCGAGGTAACGTTACTAATTGCATAACCTTTATGGTGTTATAATTGTGCTCATGTAGCTAGCTACATTCTTCTATTAGCTCTGTAAAACCATTCTAATTGCGTCAGAGAAGTATCAGCTTGTGTTGTCTTTTGAAGCTACCCTGGCCTTATGACCATGGTTTGTTTTCGTTTGGCCTGTTTAGCATAGCTCTGTTCTGCCCTGCCACCTTGTGGACATCAACAGTTATTGTTTCTTACTGTTTTTATTGCAGTGTTGTTCTGTTACTTCTTTGTAAAATAGTTTTATTGCTATATCCTGATATTGCATTCTAATTACTAATAATTCCTCTTTATTCTGTACTTTCAGAAACCACACACACCAACAATATTGAACATTATTTGCCAATATCATAACTGGAGCTGAAAACTGAGGCCAGCTTTTGTATGCTAGTGTACACTCCTTAACAGTTGTACTGGATGAAAACACAGCAAGAAAACACATAGGCCTATATGTAGTAGTCGTCTATTTTATTGAATTACTGGTGGTGGTCGAACAACCACAACAAAAACAACAACAACAACACCCCCCCCCCCCCCACACACACACACACACACATAGTATCATGGTAGATTACCAGCCAAGTCAGTCAGTCAGTCAGTAATTGCTGCAGATGTGCTCAATAGTGCTTGAGCATATGGTACTCCCAAAAGCATGGTGAAACACATAGAGTTGTGTCACAAGCTGAACACATATACTTTGTCAACCTCGTATGCTTCCTTTTCCTGGTGCCAGACAGGCAGACTTTGCCGTGCCTCCGTGTGCGACTACCTTGAGCAGCAGTTTAAGGGACTTTGCAGGGAAAATGCCGTGCAGTGAGGTGTAGGTGATTGTCTGCAGCAGGACGGCCCCCAGTGGATCGGCGCTGAGGGGTGTGGTGCTCCTCCAGCAGCTCTCTCATGAGGTTTTCTCTGTACTTTTGGTAGGTAATTACTTTACCTCTGGGGGAGAGGGAGTGGGGAGGATGATGAGGCAGTGGGTAGGTGGGTGAGATATTGTCACTATAATTACATAGTGGAACTGTATGTGATTTGTATGTGAGCTGTACATCCAGTTCCAAAAAATACCTTGTTCAGTAATCATCTCACCTGTTAGTCGGCGGTGAACTATGTAGCCTTTGAGGGCAACAGTGTCGATCAGGTGGGAAGATATCTTCTTATACCACTTGGTAGCTTTCCGAGCGCATTCCACAAAGCTGTTTATCATGTCTGCATTATCCACTGCCCCCATTTTGAGGTTATAGTCAAGCACACAGTCTGGTTTGATCTTTCTCTTTCGTCAGGTGGTCCACCTTCCCTGTGGCCGACATGGTTGCTGTCTGGACAGTGGAGAGGACATGGCCGTCTCGTTTGTCATGCCACTTTACTGCCAGTTGTTGACTGGTCTCCTTGAACTCCACCTCCCCTCTCTGTATATTCCTCCATCCGAATGCTGGCATCCCCTTCCTGTTAGACCTGACTGTGCCACAGGCTCCTGTGCTGTTGGAAGAGCAGAAGCTGGAAGAGTGTGGGACTGCTGTACCAACTGTCCCCATACAAAGTGTGTCCCTTGCTGAGATGAGGAGCCAGCATGGTCATCACCGTGGACCTGGACACCACAAGACCCTCATAATGTTGGACGTTACCGTGCTTCTACACCTGCATTGCTGTTTGGGGTTTTAGGCTGGGTTTCTGTACAGCACTTTGAGATATCAGCTGATGTACGAAGGGCTAAATAAATACATTTCATTTTATTTTATTTTGATTTGACGTCAGTAGTGGACCCTGGGTAAACTATAATGTCCCGGACAAATCCTGTCTTCACGTCGCACATGACAAAGAACTTGACCCCAAACCTGTGCCTTTTGGAGGCAATATATTGACGGAACGCCAGCCTACCCTTCCATAACATCAGGGACTCATCAATGCATAGGTCCTTGTATGGCACAAAGAACTGACCAAATGTTGATGTCAGGCTGGTAAGAACATTTCTTATTTTGCATAATGGGTCATTTAGATTGGCAGTAGCATTGTTGACGAAATGCAGGCATTTGCAGCAGAACTAGGAAGCGGTCTTGGGAAAAGAGGGTGCCAAAGAAGAGAGTTGTAAACATCTCTGTGCTCTGTGTTCCAGTATTCTCTTCGGGAATACTTCTTTACTATCCCCATGAGAAGGACTGTCACCAGGAAGGTATACATTTCACTAATTGTGGTTGCCACCCATTTAGCAAGTCTCCCCCTCACTCCTGGCTCTCTCTTCTCTTGTAGCTCCAAGGCATAGCGATTGGTCTCCTCTACTATGTCTCCCACCAGCTCCTCTGTCAGAAACAGCTTGAAGCACTCTGCCACAGAGGGAAATGGCAAGGGGCTTTTGCACTCCAGACTGGAACTCATCAAAGCAAACAGCAGGGTCAGGAGGACTGAAATGGCTGGCGGCCTTCCAGCTACCACAAACTTCCTGTACTTCATCCACTGCCGGTCTGCCTCCATCACCATCAGCATCTTCAAAGTGACCTGGTACTTCATCAGTGGACAAGGGGTCCTCAGATTCAGGGTTCTCAATGGCTACAAGGTTTGGGGGCAACTCCTCACTTTCACTATCATTGTCAGAATCTTATTACTGACTTTCATACTCTGACTCATTGTCAGAATTTATAAAAAAAATAATTTCCGCATTTGTGAGTCTCCTTTTGAAAGACATTGCGAAAGCTACAGCTTAGCTCACGAGCTACACACATAAATAACAACACTGAATGGCTCAGAGTGGGAGTGAGAGGTTACGTGATTGACTGCATGCACGCGCCACTTGTATCAATAAATCACTGTCAGAAACTGTTTTGTTTGGTAATTATTTATTTATTTATTTACTGTTTTATTCACCTTTTCAAGTACTGGTGACAAATCATGCATTCCGATTCTTTCATAGATTACAATGGACACATATTATGTGTGTAAAATACTTTTTTTTAATGATTGTACTGATTATGATGAGTTAAGCTAATTCTAGCTATGTGTGGAGCCATGTTTGTTGACATACAATGCATTCTGGGTTTCACGTCTGTCGGAACCGAAGATTTTTCAAGTAAACTTCCAGAAGTGAATGATGGGATGTGAACAATGGTAGACAACACACTCCCTTCAACATGCACACTATAAATAGACCAAACTCATCTTGTCTCCTCCCATAATCTTTGGTTGATGCAAAAAAACAAACGCACTTTCGATTTCTAGAAACCATTTTACTCAATTGTTTTGATCAATGGTGAGCTCACCCATGATGTGACTAATTATGCTGTAGCTACTTCTGTGAATGTCTGAACATTGCATCCAAAAATAAACTGTCACATTCAGGACATAACTTTGTAAGGACTGTGTTTGTGCAAAAGGTTTCTGTGAAAAAAACAGTGTGGCCAGCTAAAATGCTGACTGTTGCGTCAATCGAAACTGGATGTTCTAAATAAGCATTCTAATCACACCGGTTTGAGCGTATACTGCTGGGACCACTATAGAATGATCACACCCGTTTGTTGGTACGTGTGAAAAGGTTAAGGCAAAAACAAAGGAGTGTGGTTGGTCGGGATGAATGGATGGGGCGTATAAGGCATGTAGCCTACATCCCGAGGGTTGTGTGTTTGGATCTCATCATGGACCATTTTAGCTAATTAGCAACTTTGCAACTACTTACTACTTTTTAGCTTCTCTGCAACTACATAGCATGTTAGCTAACCCTTCCCCTAACCTTAACCCTTTTAACCTAACTTTGAAAATTAACCCTCACCTTAACCCCTAACCTAGATAACTTTACCCACATAGCTAAATTTAGCATTAGCCACCTAGCCATCTAGCTAACATTAGCCACAACAAATAGAAATTTGTAAAATATCATGCGTATTGCACATTCGTAGCATATTGTACCAATTGCAATTTGTAACATATCATACCAATTGTAATTCGTAACACATCATATGAAATGGATGGTGGACATCCACAAATGAATACATACCATACGAAACGTAACATACCATACAAAATGGAGTGAGACACATTTACATTTACATTTATTTAGAAACACACTCCGAAACAAAACTGAGTGAAGAAGAGCACTTTGAAGGCAGTTCACTGAAAATGAACAAAAACTGACCCAAAACAAACCGAAAGCAGAACACTTTGAGGAAAATGCACTCAAATTAATAAAACAATACAGCAATAAACCCAAATAAGCAATACACTGTGGAGTAGCAACTGCCGCACAAAAATTAAATGAATCAAAACAAGGAAAGATTATCCAGTGAAAAGGTTCTTCCTGCTATGCTCTGCGTCCACCTGGCCCACTACCCAGAATGCTCTCACCTCTGCTCGTCCACAGCACACTACCAGGCCATACTAGTAGAGTATCTGTATCAGTGTCTGCCTCCACAGAGAGAAAACCACAGTGTTCTCTCGTGTGGATGTTTTGCCTCCACAGAGAGAAAACCACAGTGCTCTCTCATGTGGCTGTTTTTCTTTTCGCCGGGGCTTTCGGTTTTGAAGCCTGTGTAGAATTATTCCCTTGGCGTAAAATGGGGGGGACAAGAGGCGCTCAGTGCTGCCTGAAATCCAAGCCTCTCACCAACGCCCTATCAGAACTCTGGGAAAGTCGTGCTCCGGCGTCTGAGCCAAATATTTTGTGAAGCGCTGCATGCCTGCATGTTATTGTTGGGGCCATTTGAGCAATTTGTACACTTGTACACGTATGTACATACTAGCACTCTATACCACAATGCAGTTGTGAGTATAATAGGCATTCAATATTACACTACAACATCAGTCTAACTGAATATACAGTAGATGTTATGTTGGCTGCAGTGGTGGAAAAATGACCCAATTTTCATACTTAGCTAAAAGTAAATCAAATCAAATCAAATCAAATCAAATCAAATGTATTTATATAGCCCTTCATACATCAGCTGATATCTCAAAGTGCTGTACAGAAACCCAGCCTAAAACCCCAAACAGCAAACAATGCAGGTGTAAAAGCACGGTGGCTAGGAAAAACTCCCTAGAAAGGAGAGACACCTTAGTAGAAACTGTTGTGAAAGTAACCCAGTAAAATTCGATTTGAGTAAAATACTAAAAATATTTGGTTTTCAAAAGTAAATGTAATTGCAAAAAATATACTTAAGTATCAAAAGTAAAGTAAAAAATCATATCAAAGGCTCATATTAAGCAAACCAGACAGCACAATTTTCATGTTTGAATTTTTTATTTTACGGATAGCCAGGGGCACACTCCAATACTCAGACATCATTTACAAACTAAGCATGCTTGTTTACGCTTCAAACACACCGACAGCGTCATTGCGCAAAAAGCACGCAGCATCTGGATATGTATGCAACAAAAGTTCAACATTCACCTTCTGCTACCATTTCTGTCAAGCCATCTAGGCATAGTTTCACACATACCTTCGATAAATCCAACATATGCACCACACCGAACACACTCCAACTGCCTCTGCAACGCAATGCTGCAAGCAAACACATCGTTTCATTGGAATCGTGTGTAATTCTGGTGTACCAAAAGGCAATGATGCTGCAGCGTTAGTGAGTCTGCCAGATCAGAAACAGTAGGGACGACCAGGGATGTTTTTGTTGATAAGTGTGTGAATTGGACCATTTTCCTGTCATGCTAAGCATTCAAAATACAGTATAACGAGTACTTTTGGGTGTCAAGGAAAATGTACGGGGTAAAAAGTACATTATTTTCTTTAGTATAAAGTATAAAGTTTTCAAAAATAGAAAAGTAAAATACAGACACACTAAAAACGACTTAAGTAGTACTTTAAAGTTGTTCTACTTAAGTACTTTATACCACTGGTTGGCTGAATGTTCCAGACAGGGTCCTGAATGTTCAGGTGTTGAACCTCGTCTTGTGTTGGGCAATGGCAGCTGATGCGGCAGAACTTCATGAGCTACCTTAACGTTAGCTAGCACATCGCCAGATAGCTGCTGGCTAATTACATTGATTTGCTTTGTAATGGCTAACCTGCGTATTATGAAAGCTAGCAAGATTTAGACTTAGATAGACAAATGCAGTTTGTTAGCTAGCTAAGTTAATTACGTCACCCCAGCAACCTATGCTGCTTGTACTTTGTACATGCAAATACTGAGCACCACAACATGACTAAAGTAACATTAGCTACCTGTTGACAATGATTCTCAACTGGATCCACCTTGACAGGGGCGGTACTACGTCCTGAAATCAATATGAATTCTGGATTTTGTGGTTGACTTTACAACCAGGAAGAGTAGATGGCCCGTTTCTGCCGGTGAGATGCAGAAGCGCTTGTACTTTCATGTAGTGAGAAAATTCTTGATTTTTCTAACACAGATTATATGTTAATAACATATTAACCCAATGAGTCCCACCGAGACGCCGGCAAGTTTTGGACTTAGTGTGTTTGAGCTATATCCTTTTGATTTGTCTATTTCTTCTCCATCCGTTGGTGCCAACCATTAGTCTGTGTGATCAACCATTAGTCTGTGTGATCAACCATTAGTCTGTGTGATCAACCATTAGTCTGTGTGATCAACGGGTGCTGAGCTAGAGCGACATTTTTGAGACAAGAGTGGATGGCGAAGGGTCCCGTGGCCAGGTCTTTTTTTATTTTTACAAAAACGTCTGTAAGAGTCCGAATGGTTTAAGCTACAATCTATTAAAACCTATTTATGAAAAGCTGAGACTCTCCCGAACACACACGTTCTGCTCTATGACGCTCACAAGCTACACAAGAGTCGTTAGAAAGTAAGGGGTTATTCTAATCTACGTAGCAGATCATAGCAAATCCAAGGACATAGTGCCTGTAATAAACTCACATAGTTGCCGTCACAAACATCAAACTCCACACAGTTCTAAGAGAACTAGTTGGATATTCATTTCCCACTGAGCAAACTATTTATGCGCTTACAGCATTCATATAAATCCATTTATATCTGTCAATAAAAATCATGAATGCGACTGTTTGTCAAATTATTTTGTGTTGTACATGGCTGTCCTGAAAATGAAATCGTAAACACTTAATTGTGTTTGGACATGCAGATGAAAGTGAAAGTCAGATAAATGAAAGTCAGATAAATGAAAAGCCGATTTTTGGTGGGTTTGGGGACTGACAGAGTAAATGTACATATGCAGTGAAAGAGCAACAGTGACATTTCCCTTTAAGGCCATAGCTTCTCTCCCACCAAGCTTCACCGCCAAATCGTTTTTCACGTCACCCACACACACAACAGCTTTAGAAACATCAAACACAACAGCTTTAATATGCAGATGTTTTCAGGATTGGTTTCCCATTCTAACATGAAAGCCAACCCAGATGCTCCCTCTATGCAACCTACTGTATGTAAATGGGTACCCATTCTAAGACATCATGTGGCATAAGCGATTTAGTATTATGTTTCTTTAGAATGTTGATAATGGCTAGATGGTTAGTGGCTTATGTATTACTGGACAAAAATATAAACGTATCAGGGAAAGTGTTGGTCCCATGTTTCATGAGCTAAAAAAAAAGATGCAGAAAAGTTCCATACACACAAAAAGCTTGTTTCTCTCAATTTATGTACACAAATTTGTTTGCATCCCTGTTAGTGAGCATTTTTTACTTTTCCAAGATAATCCATCCACCTGACAGGTGTTGCATGTCAAGAAGCTGATTACAGGATGATCATTACACAGGTGCACCTGCACTCTAAAATGTGCAGTTTTGTCACACAACACAATGACACAGATGTCTCAAGTTTTGAGGGAGCATGCCGTTGGTATGCTGACTGCAGGAATATCCACCAGAGCTGTTGCCAGAGAATGGAATGTCCATTTCTCTACCATAAGCCGCCTCCAACATGTGTTGATGTCAATGTTGTGAACAGAATGCCCCATGGTGGCAGTGGGGTTATGGTATGGGCAGGCATAAACTACAAAACACAATTGCATTTTATCGATGGAAATTATAATGCACAGAGATATCGTGGCGAGATCCTGAGGCCCATTGTCGTGCCATTCATCCGCCGCCATCACCTCATGTTTCAGCATGATAATGCACGGCCCCATGTCACAAGGATCTGTCCACAATTCCTGGTAGATGAAAATGTTCCAGTTCTGCCATTGACTGCATACTCATCAGGTATGTCACCCATTGAGCACGCTTGGGATGCTTTGGATCGATGTGTACGGCAGCGTGTTCCAGTTCCCACCAATATTCAGCAACTTCGCACAGCCATTGAAGAGAAGCGGGACAACATTCCACAGGCCACCATCAACAGCCTGATCAACTCTATGTGAAGGAACTACATTGGACTTTGAAGAAAACTGCAAACCACTTATCCTGAGGCTGCATTTATTGTAGCTGGGGAATTTAACAAAGTAAATCTGAGGAAAATGCTACCGAAGTTCTATCAACACATTCCCTGTAGTGCTCATACTTCAAAATGATTAAAGTGACCAGTGATTTCATGTCTATGCACATAAGGCAACAGCCTCTAAAGTGCAGGGTTGAGTAACAGGGTGGTAGCCGGCTAGTGACAGTGACTAAGTTCACGGCAGGGTGGAGGCTGATTAGAGATGGTTATTTAACAGTCTGATGGCCTTGAGATAGAATATGTTGGTTGTATGTTGGTTGTTGTCCATGACGATCTTTTTGGCCTTCCTGTGACATCGGATGATGTAGTTGTCCTGGAGGGCAGGTAGTTTGCCTCCGGTGATGCATTGTGCAGACCGCACTACCCTCTAGAGAGCCTTACGGTTGTGGGCGGAGCAGTTGCCGTACCAGGAGGTGATGTAGCCCGACAGGATGTTCTCGATTGTGCATCATTAAAAAGATGTTTAAGAGAGATGTTTGTTTCTGTCGGCACGATGCGTGAAGAAACCGGGTGGCTGTACCAACTCTGACAACATATCCTGAGTGAGCCATGTTTCCGTGAAATAAAGAATGTTACAATCTCTGTCTCTCTGGAAGGCAACCCTTGCTCGTGTTGTCAAGAGACTGGACATCGGCGAGTAGTATACTCGGGAGCGGTGAGCGATGTGCACGTCTACAGAGCCTGACTAGGAGGCCGCTCCGTCTGCCCCTTCTGCAGCGCTGTTGTTTTGGTTCGGCTACTGGGATTAAATCCATTGTCCTGGGTGGTGGTCCAAACAAAGAATCCACTGTTGGTAAGTTGACGTTGCTCTTGTATCCAATAGTTCTTCCCAGCTGTATGTAATAAGACTTAAGATTTACTGGGGTAACAATGTAAGAAATAATACATAAAAAAAAACTAAATATTGCATAGTTTCCTAAGAACGCGAAGTGAGGCGACCATCACTGTCGGCGCCATCTTGTAAAAAATATGATTCCATATGTGTTATTTCATAGTTTTGATGTCTTCACTATTATTCTACAAAGTAGAAAATAGTAGAAAAAAAGAAAAATCCTGTAAAGTCAGAACTTTACATACACTTAGGTTGGAGTCATTAAAACTTGTTTTTATACCACTCCACAAATTTCTTGTTTACAAACTATAGTCTTGGCAAGTCAGTTAGGACATCTAATTTGAGCATGACACAAGTAATTTTTCCAACAATTGTTTACAGACAAATTATTTCACATATAATTCACTGTATCAAAATTGCAGTGGGTCAGAAGTTTACATACACTAAGTTGACTGTGCCTTTAAACAGCTTGTAAAATTCCAGAAAATGATGGCATGGCTTTTGAAGCTTCTGATAGGCTAACTGACATAATTTGAGTCAATTGGAGGTGTACCTGTGGATGTATTTCAAGGCCTACCTTCAAACTCAGTGTCTCTTTGCCTGACGTCATGGGAAAATGAAAAGCAAAGACCTCCACAAGTCTGGTTCATCCTTGGGAGCAATTTCCAAACGCCTGAAAGTACCACTTTAAACTGTACAAACAATAGTATGCAAGTATGTACACCCCACGCAGCCATCATAACGCTCAGGAAGGAGACGTGTTCTGTCCTTGAGATGAGATGTACTCTAGTGCGAAATGTGCAAATTAACCCCAGAACAACAGCAAAGGACCTTGTGAAGATGCTGGAGGAAACAGGTACAAAAGTATCTATCCACAGTAAAAATGAGTCCTATATCGACACAACCTGAAAGGCCGCTCAGCAAGGAAGAAGCCACTGCTCCAAAACCGCCATAAAAAAGCAAGATTAC
This sequence comes from Oncorhynchus keta, assembly GCF_023373465.1. Lineage (NCBI taxonomy): Eukaryota > Metazoa > Chordata > Actinopteri > Salmoniformes > Salmonidae > Oncorhynchus > Oncorhynchus keta. Next base: position 5,529,534 of record NC_068440.1, on the reverse strand, counting down.
GGTTTGCAACTGCACATGGGGACAAAGATCGTACTTTTTGGAGAAATGTTGTGGCAAAATGTCTTAAGGATAACAAAGTCAAGGTATTGGAGTGGCCATCACAAAGCCTTGACCTCAATCCCATAGACAATTTGTGGGCAGAACTGAAAAAGCGTGTGCGAGCAAGGAGGCTTACAAACCTGACTGAGTTACACCAACTCTGTCAGGAGGAATGGGCCAAAATTCACCCAACTTATTGTGGGAAGCTTGTGGAAGGCTAACCGAAACGTTTGACCCAAGTTAAACAATTTAAAGGCAATGCTACCAAATACTAATTGAGTGTATGTAAACTTCTGACCCACTGGGAATGTGATGAATGAAAATAAAAGCTGAAATAAATCATTCTCTCTACTATTATTTCACATTCTTAAAATAAATTGGTGATTCTAACTGACCTAAGACAGGGAATTTTTACTAAGATTAAATGTCAGGAATTGTAAAAAACTGAGTTTAAATGTATTTGGCTAAGGTGTGTGTAAACTTCCGTCTTCAGCTGTATATATATGTACACTCTGGACATTGCCAATCCTAATATTTATATAATTCTTATTTCCATTATTTTACTTTTAGATTTGTATCTATTGTTGTGAATTGTTAGATACTACTGCACTGTTGGAGCTACGAACATAAGCATTTTGCTACACCCGCAATTTCGTCTGGTGAATATGTGTATGTGACCAATAACATTTTATTTGATGTTGTGCTGCATGAGGACACAAGTAGTGGTCACACCAGATAATGACTGATCCATTTCTCTACCATTTTTAAGGTATCTGTGACCAACAAATGCATTTCTGTATTCCCAGTCATGTGAAATCCATAGATTAGGACTTAATTCATTTATTTCAATTGACAGATTTTCTTATATGAACTGTAACTCAGTAAAATCTTTGAAATTGTTACATATTTTTGTGCAGTATGGTAGTAACTGACTCATCACTCTCCACCTTTGGCAGGTAGTCTAAAATGCAATGTACTTTGGGGCCGTCTAGTGGTCAATATGAAAAAGGAATTTCCACAATGGGCTGACTGAAATGTTCATGAAACTGTTATGATTATGGATCAGAGTGTCAGAACAGATCGCATGCTGTTTAAATGGAGTATACATGTATGTTCATGACTGACTGTTTATGGATTGCAGTTAGCAGCCCAACGACTGTAAAGCTGAATTATACTGTACATTATACTGACATGTAGCCTATATGTAGCGTGTTTATCTGAGGATTCAGCCAAGGTCAGTTTTGAAGGTGGTATTAATTGAAGTGCAATATATCTTTCCATTGAGTTTTGAGTTCCATGGGGACTTTCTTGTCTCCAGTTAAATCTTCCTAGTGCAGGATATGACATGGCTTCCAGTGGGCATCCAATGTGACACAATGTATGTGTGTGTGTGTCACATTGGATGCCCACACACACACACACACACACACACACGCGCACGCACACACACACACACACACACACACACACACACACACACACACACACACACACACACACACACACACACACACACACACACACACACACACACACACACACACACACACACACACACACACACACACACAAACAAACCTGTGCTCTGACGTGTGAGTAACACTTGTGTAACAATGTTACTGTATCTGGCTTGTCTCCAGTTCTCTACTAGGGTAAAGAGCAGGGCCCTGTGGACCACTGCTACTCAGTTGACAGAAAATCCAAGGAAGGCTCAGTGACAACCTTCCGCCTCCCCACTACCCTACAGGACAAGGACCAGGCAGACACAACCCATTCCTCTCTGCACTACCTCCGCCCCAGTGGACCCTCTATGTTCTGTCCTAAGACCATAAGCAGGAACAGGGACAGCCTTTGCCTTCCTCTTCTACCCATGCCCCAGAGGAAACTCTCTATCCAGTCTACAGAAGACCATAGGCAGGCAGAAAGAGCCTGTTCCCCTCCCTCCTAACACCAATGGACAGAACCTTCCTCTCTACCCCAAAGGACAGAATACCATAGGCAGACAGATTCAGGCCTCTACTCTCCCTACTACCCCAGATGACAGAAGACCATAAGCAGGCCAGGCAGACTCAGCCCTCTCCCCTCTCAACTCACCCCATGGACAGAGAACCATAGGGCAAATACACTATACACTGCGCTTTCCCCAGCGAACACAGACCTCTCTCCTCCCTATTACCACCCCATAGGACCATGAGCAGACTGATACAGTCCTCTTCCCTCCCTACTTCCCCAGAGGACCAATAGCAGCATAAGACATCCCCGAGGCCTGTTCCCCCTCCCTCCCCTCTCAGAAAGACCGGCGTGATGAGTGACGGGTCCTCCTCCAGACAGCATGTCTGGACCCACACTCTCTCAGCCATGTCACAGTTCTTAGGGGCCCGGTGCGCCATAAACACAGTTTCCCACACACACACAGAGCCCAGTGACCATTTTACTGCTCTTAAACAGTTTTTGTAGCTTTGGCCCCTTTTAAAGAGACCAAGAGTTGACAGGGAACTAGGCCAAAGTGTGTCTATGAGTATATGAACGTGACTGTATTGTTTAAGCCAAGTGACATATGTTCAGTGAAAGACCCTAGTAAATTAAAGTAGAGTGGCCAATGTGAAGTGATTTTTGTTGGTGTTTAGTTGAGGGTGTGGTGTCACTGTACCTCCAACAGGTGGCAGTCATGTGCCAGGCAGTGTAACCATAGAGGCCCTCAGTGGTGAAATTAAAAAGGTTCTAGGTTTTATTTTTATCTTGAATAACTTTCAATCAACACTAGAACTAGGTTTTAACATTTAACACGTGGAATTAGCAATACAGATGATCCTATCTCTGATGAATCAATCTATTTACATGATGTCAACTGTTTTTGGATGCACTATTTGAGCCATTAGCGTTTTCTCACTTGCAAATTTCTCTGCAGTCTGTGCGCCTTCCTTCCACCACATACCTTCCCATGGTTTATTTGATGCATCGGTACACAAGTTATGTGTTTGTTACTGTATAGCTTCAAACCCCATGTTAACCAGTAACATTGAGGTACATGTTTTCTCTTCATCACCCTTAGGGTACTTTCTGTGTGGAGGTAAAATATCTCAAACAACTATCTGTTGGGTTGACTGATATTAATTATTCCCTTGTGTTGGACTATATTTCACAGCTTCGATAAATCAATATATCAGAGCCTTGTCCTTGTCTCGGAATGTTGCACTTTATCCCAGCTCTATTCCCACCACAACGATCCATTGCACTCCATTCCCGGCCTTCCTACGGTTTTCCATGACATTACCCAGAAAGACCATGGAGAGGAGAGAGCACATGGCATAAGGATGATTTATAGGAATTCCATTTTTTGGGTTTCTTATTCTGTAGGTGGACCAGGTTGAGGAATAAGAGTTGAAACCGAAGTCCTGTAAAACACAATTGGAATCAGCAGGTCTTTGTGAGAGATTGGCGAGAGTTGAGTTCTCTCTACTGACATTATTGACTGAAGAAACTGTGACGTTTTTGTGGCTTCTGCTTTAATCTGGATTAATCGTCAAATAGAATTGGCTATTTATTCAGATGATTCAAAAACATTGGTTTAACACTATCTATCCAGCATTATGTTGCTGGGATCACTGCTGATTTTCAATAAGATACTGCAAGACATCATATAAAGACTTCAGAATGCAGAGTTCATTCTGGCAAACACTCCTCTATCAAGTATTATAAAACGGGTGGGTCTGATCCTGAATGCTATGTTATTTTAGACTAACATTTAGTTTTCAACAGCAGAGATTTGCAACATTGTTTCAACATTCAAATTCATTCTCCTACTGTCCCATAATAAAGAACGTGTCGGGAGTCGGGACAAGACAGAAGGGCAGGCAGCATTTTTCAGCCAATAGAAATCATGAATCAACTGGCATAATTGTTATGGATATAAACTGGGCAAAAAAAGAAACGTCCTCTCACTGTCAGCTGCATTTATTTTCAATAACTTAACATGTGTAAATATTTGTATGAACATAACATGATTCATCAACTGAGACATTAACTGAACAAGTTCCACAGACATGTGACTAACAGAAATGGAATAATGTGTCTCTGAACAAAGGGGAGGTCAAAATCAAAAGTAACGGTCAGTATCTGGTGTGGCCACCAGCTGCATTAAGAATTGCAGTCCATCTCCTCCTCATGGACTGCACCAACTTTGCCAGTTCTTGCTGTGAGATGTTACCCCACTCTTCCACCAAGGCACCTGCAAGTTCCCGACATTTCTGGGGGGAATGGCCCTAGCCTTCACCCTCCAATCCAACAGGTCCCAGACGTGCTCAATAGGATTGAGATCTGGGCTCATTGCTGGTCATGGCAGAACACTGACATTCCTGTCTTGCAGGAAATCACACACAGAACGAACAGTATGGTTGGTGGTATTGTCATGCTGGAGGGTCATGTCAGGATGAGCCTGCAGGAAGGGTACCACATGAGGGAGGAGGATGTCTTCCCTGTAACGCACAACATTGCTGTTGTAACAGTTAAGCTTCCGTCCCTCTCCTCGCCCCTACCTGGGCTCGATCCAGGGACCCTCCGCGCACATCAACAACTGCCTCCCACGAAGTATCGTTACCCATCGCTCCACAAAAGCCGCAGCCCTTGCAGAGCAAGGGGAACAACTACTTCAAGGTCTCAGAGCGAGTGACATCACCGATTGAAACGCAATTAGCGCACACCCTGCTAACTAGCTAGCCATTTCACATTGGTTACACTCCCCCCTTTTGACGTCCTCCTTTTCCGCAGCAACCAGTGATCTGGGTCATGGCACCAATGTACCAATTAAGCTTCCGTCCCTCTCCTCACCCCTACCTGGGCTCGAACCAGGGATTCTCTGCACACATCAACAACTGCCTCCCATTAAGTATCGTTACCCATCGCTCCACAAAAGCCTTGCAGAACAAGGGGAACAACTACTTCAAGGTCTCAGAGCGAGTGACGGTCTCCGAGCGAGAAACGCTATTGGCGCGCACCCTGCTAACTAGCTAGCCATTTCACATCGGTTACACTGTGACACACCGCCCCAGACCATGACGCACCCTCCACCTCCAAGTCAATCCTGCTCCAGAGTACAGGCCTCTGTATAACGCTCATTCCTTCGACGATAAACGCAAATCTGACCATCCTGGTGTAACTCGGGCAGTTGTTGTTGTCATCCTGTACCTGTCCCGCAGGTGTGATGTTTGGATGTACGGATCCTGTGCAGATGTTGTTACACATGGTCTGCCACTGCGAGGACGATCAGCTGTCCATCCTGTCTCCCTGTAGCGCCGTCTTAGGCGTTTGACAGTACGGACATTGCATTTTCTTGCCCCGGCCACATCGTCAGTCCTCATGCCTCCAGCATGCCTAAGGCACATTCACACAGATGTGCAGGGACCCTGGGCATCTTTCTTTTGGTGTTTTTCAGAGTCAGTAGAAAGGCCTCTTTAGTGTCCTAAGTTTTCAAAACTGTGACCTTAATTGCCTACCTTCTGTAAGCTGTTATTGTCTTAACAACTGTTCCACGGGTGCATGTTCATTAATAGATTATGGTTCTTTGAACAAGCATTGGAAACCACTGTTTAAACCCTTTACAATGAAGATCTGTGAAGTTATTTGGATTCTTACAAGTTATCTTTTAAAGACAGGGTTCTGAGTTTATAAAAAAAAAATGTTGAAAGGTAAAACAAACCACAGCTAATTTGCAGTCTTTCCAGCTTCAGTTTGAAGTGATTATGTCACTGTAGCTGTGTTGTTGGCTAGCACCTCTGAACAACAGTGTCCTGACGAGTGAGAACATTTTCTAGGCGAAATCGTGCCTCATTAGCTTATTGTTATGGATGTATCCAAATAAATGTCACTAGAAAACAGTTTAAACAAATGCAAATGCAGCTACTTAGCTGTTATTCTGGCGGCACTTTTGACCTGACTGTAAGTTAGCCGTAGTTGGCTAGCTAGCAAGCAAGGGATAAGAACGTTGCCAGCCAGTATGGCAATGGAACATTTAGAACGTGGTTCTTCTGTGGCTCAGTTGGTAGAGCATGGCGCTTGTAACGCCAGGGTAGTGGGTTCGATTCCCGGGACCACCCATACGTAGAATGTATGCACACATGACTGTAAGTCGCTTTGGATAAAAGCGTCAGCTAAATGGCATATATTATTATTATTTTTATTTTTTTAGAACGAACGACTGGGTCGCGTCTACAGATACAGACTAAACGTCTGTAGCAACCCTAGATTCGTGTCAGGACGATATCTTGTGGAAGGATGAAGTAGTTTGAATAAATTAATCTAAATTATGTTTTTAATGAAAATATGTCAATCACTAGTTGAATATGTTGGTAACCCGTTGTATAAAAGTGATAATGCCCGTGTTTGGCTTCGAGGGCATTATCACTTAATTATAACACAGATGACTAGTCAAATTATTTTGTCCTCACGTCATGAGAGTTCCGTCATCTTCTTGCTGATTTTTGACCATTGCCCTCTGCTAGCTTTGATCAACTTCACCAGCACCTCAGTGCACATAACACACTTTGATTGATAACCCCCTATCCCAGCCCTGTAGGGGCAGCAGCTATCAGCCCTCTTTAAGACCAATCTACCCCCTGGGATAGTGGACCATAGCTGGACTACACACGCTCCTTTGATCTGCCCCACAAAGCACTCCAGCGTATTTAACTTTAGATTAGATACCCACCATTTACATAATGGCGTCCTGAGCTATTCTGTTTGCAGACTTAGAGTGACTCAGACAAAACGGGACATTAGTGAGTAGTAATCATGTTAACGCTGCTATCTGAGACCCAGCCAGGGGAGTCCAGGTGCTCTTGGGGTTAAGTATCTCTCAAGTCGACCATGATTCAGACTTAAAGGATTGTCTGTGTGCTCTGTGGGCCATTATCAGACCCCCCCCACCCCCTGCCCACCTCTGACCCCCTTCCAGTCGCGTGCCTTTGCGCTGATGAATGAAGGGCCCTTAAAACGGCAGGTTTGAATTACCGGCCTGATGATGACTCCAGCAGTGTTGTGGTGCTTGTAACCATTTCTCAGTCCAGACACTGCAGCTGAGATAAAGAAAGGTCGTCTGGACCATTACATCAGGAGCTGAAATGGAACACACACACAGACACAGACACACACACCACCCCCTCCTGTCTAATCTGTAGTCTCATGAGAAACCAGTGTTTAATCATAAATAGTCACAGTCAGTCCTCAGACGCTCCACATCAGGATTTGACCCAATTTGTGCTGTTGAGGGACCGATGTCTCTAATTCCACAAGAAAAGTTTGCTGCAATCCGTTTACTGCTGGTTATAAGATTATTCTCTACGGGGAACATGAAGGTGCAAACAAATTGGGGCTACTAACCATTGAGCGCATATAAATGCATTAAAGGGTTAAATGGTCTGTTGTGATTCCATTCAACTATGCATTGAGCTGGTGAATTATAAAAGGTTGATATGAGTACCATATTGTATTATATTTTTCTCCTTTTAAACCGAGTAATGGATTTGTCGTTGTTCTGTGTATAAGAATGACTCATCTCCTGACTTTTATTTGGGCCAGTGTGGTTAAGATGAACTGGGAGGCCATTTTATAGCTGCTGGGTTGCCATCGGTGATGGCAGACATGGATATCATGATATTATAAGATGGCGCTATAGAGGATAGCTGCCATCTTACGGGCTCCTCCCCAATTCTGCTATTTTGTGTTTTTTTTTAAGCAGATTTTTAAAACGTTTTTTGTACATAATATTTCCGCCCATAATTTCCTATGACCAAAAACAGATTCTGGACATCAATCAATCAAATGTATTTATAAAGCCCTTTTTACATCAGCCGATGTCACAAAGTGCTATACAGAAACCCAGCCTAAAACCCCCAACAGCAAGCAATGCAGGTGTAGAAGCACGGTGGCTAGGAAAAACTACCAAGAAAGGCAGGAACCTATGAAGAAACCTAGAGAGGAAACCAGGCTCTGAGGGGTGGCCAGTCCTCTTCTGGCTGTGCCGGGTTGAGATTATAACAGAACATGGCCAAGATGTTCAAACATTTATAGATGACCAGCAGGGTCAAATAATAATAATCACAGCGGTTGTAGAGGGTGCAACAGGTCAGCACCTCCGGAGTAAATGTCAGTTGGCTTTTCATAGCCGAGCATTCAGAGTTAGAGACAGCAGGTGCGGTAGAGAACGGTAGAGAACAGTGATCAGAACAGTGATCAATAACCTTGATTATGGATGGAGACTTCTACTTCAACGAGTAGGCAGCTCTGGACGTACTGCTCATTCCGGGCCAGGTCCTAATCCCTGGGACTCAAAAGAGAAAGAGACGGCACAAGAGAAGACAAACGAGCGGGCTCCCTGACGAGACTACGTCGGCGAGTAAATAAACCACCTCCATCCTCCATTCTATTGGCAAATGTACAATCACTAGAGAACAAACTGGACAAACTCTTTTCAAGACTATCCTATCAACGGGACCTGAAGAACTGTAATGTCCTATGTTTCTCAGAGTCGTCGCTGAACAAGGACGTGGATAATATACATCCAGCTGGTTTTTCTATGTATCATCAAGACTGAACGGCAGCTTCGTGTAAGGTTAAGGGGAGGTGTGTGTCTCTTTGTTAACAACAAATGATCTCTAATGTTAAGGAAGTATCGAGGTTTTGCTCGCCTGAGGTAGAATATCACATGATAAACTGCAAAACATACTATTTACAAAACGATGCTGGCATTAAGACTGCACTCAATGAGCTGTATAGGGCCATAAACAAAGAAGAAAATGCACATCAGTCTGACCTCATTTTTACCAGTATACCAGCAGCACTCCTAGTGGACAGTGATTTTAATACAGGGAAACTGAAATCTGTCTGACCTCATTTTTACCAGAATGTCACCTGTGCAACAAGAGCCGAAAAATCTCTAGATCACCTTTACTCCACAAACAGAAACACATACAAAGCTCTCCCTCGCCCTCCATTTGGCAAATCTGATAACTCTATCCTACTGAGTCCTGCTTATACTATACTGAAACAGAAAGTACCAAAGACACACTCAATACGGAAGTGGTCCAATGAAGCTAAGGTGAGATGCTAAGCTACAGGACAAGATGCTAAGCTACAGGATAAGATGCTAAGCTACAGGATAAGATGCTAAGCTACAGGACTGTTTCGCTAGCACAAACTTGAAAATGTTCCGGGATTCATCTGATAACATTACCACATCAGTCACCAGCTTCATTGATAAGTGCATCGACGACGTCATCCCCACAGTGACCATACATACATATACCAACCAGAAGCCATGGATTACAGGCAACATCCGCACTGAGCTAAAGTCTATGCCTGCCGCTTTCAAGGAGCGGGACACTAGTCTGGTTGCTTATAAGAAGTCCCGCTATGACCTCCGACGAGCCATCAAACAATCAAAACGTCAATACAGGACTAAGATCGAATCCTACTACACCGTCTCCGATGCACGCTGGATGTGGCGGGGCTTGCAAACAATCATGGATTACAAAGGGAAACCTAGCCGCGAGCTGCCTGGTGATGCGAACCTACCAGACTAGCGAAATACCTTCTATGTTCTCTTCGAGGCAAGCAACAACAAACCATGCAGGAGTGCACCAGATGTTCCGGACAACTGTAAGACCTTTAAAAAGCTTAACATTCATAAGGCCGCAGGGCCAGATGGATTACCAGGACATGTACTCAGATCATGTGGTGATCAGGAGGGAAAGGGCAGTGTGGTGCAATAGAGATTGCATCATCTGTGGATCTGTTGGGGTGGTATGCAAATTGAAGTGGGTCTAGGTTTTCTGGGATAATGGTGTTGCTAGGAGCCATGACCAGCCTTTCAAAGCACTTCATGGCTACAGACTTGAGTGCTACGGGTCGGTAGTCATTTAGGCAGGTTACCTTGCTGTTCTTGGGCACAGGGACTATAGGGGTCTACTTGAAACATGTTGATGTTACAGATTCATTAAGGGACAGGTTGAAATTGTCAGTGAAGACACCTGCTAGTTGGTCAGCGCATGCTCGGAGTACACATCCTGGTAATCTGTTTGGTCCTGCGGCCTATTTAAAGGCCCTGCGACCTGTTTAAAAGTCTTAATCACATTGGCTACGGAGAGTGTGATCACACAGTCATCCGGAATAGCTGATCATTATTAGTCATTTATTATCTATCCTGTTGCCTAGTCACTTCATTCCTACCTATATGTACATATCTATCTCAATTACCTCATACCCCTGCACATCGACTCGTTACTTACCCAGTGTATATAGCCAAATTATTATGTATTTATTCTTTGTGTTACGATTTTTCTATAATTTTTCTATTTTTCTCTTTGCATTTTTGGGAATGGCTCGGCTCGTAAGTAAACATTTCACTATTAGTCTACATTAATGTTTATGACGCATGTGACAAATGAGCATGAAGCCCAGAGATTCAACGTCCGGTCTATTCCACTTCCTCTCTGCGTCAGCTGGCCATGAGGATGAGTCGTTAGAACACACACTCATGCACATACACACACGTTTTTATGTCCATACATTGCTTCATATATTTATATATTCTCAATTCCATTCCTTTACTTAGATTTGTGTGTATTGTGTGTATTGTTGTGAAATAGATAGATATTACTTGTTAGATATTACTGCACTGTTGGAGATAGAAACACAAGCATTTCGCTACACCCGCAATAACATCTTCTAAAACACGTGTATGTGACCAATAACATTTGATTTGATTTGACATGTACAGTACAAGTCAAACGTTTGGACACACCTACTCATTCAAGGGTTTTTCTTTATTTGTTTTTACTATTTTGTAGAATAATAGTGAAGACATCAAAACTATGAAATAACACATATGGTATCATGTAGTAACCAAAAAAGTGTTAAACAAATATATTTTAGATTTTAGATTCTTCAAAGTAGCCTCCCTTTACCTTGATTCCAACATCTAGTGGAAAGCCTTCTTAGAATAGTGGAGTTATAGCAGCAAAGGGGGGACCAACTCTATTTTAATGGCCATGATTTTGGAATAAGATGTTCGACAAGTATGTGTAAAAAGATGACATACTTTTGGCCATATAAGTGTATGTGTTTTTTTTTGGTAATGGAATTTCAAGGCACAAGACAATATTTCTTTAACATACAGAAGGCAGAAACAAACTAAATAAGAGTTGATATTAGAAACTATATATTAGTGTTGATATTAGTTAGCAGGGGTCTTTACTTCAACATTATTGGGTTTTGATGCCTTTTTAATACCTTCCAAGACTTTTTCTGGTAGATGTTTTCAAAGACCCCTTTTCCAGCTGCTTGACCAGAAATCAAAGTCTTTGCTTAGTGTTTGGATGGAAAATTGTTGGAAAATGTATGAACTGTATGCCTTAATTTCAACAAAATATATAGACTTAGCTTTCATTTGCACCCAATTTGACATGCTCCTACTGTATGAACTTCGCATGTTGGTGCTTATGGGTCCTTTTACATGGAAATGACCTGAAATTAAAATAGCTTTCCGCAAAAAATATGATTATTCAAAGTCCTCAGCCTTAAATCTGAATCTCCCAACGTAGATTGTAGAACTGCCCTCAAACCTAGTTTATTGTCACGCTTGAGAATCAGGCTCTCTAACAACTCAAATATGATCATTCCATTTGTTGTTCTACAAATGAAATTCACAGCTATCATCCATTTTCGGGGATACACCTAACATCACAACAGAGACATTGAATCAAGGAGGTGAAAAAAAAAAAAAAAAAACGAAAATCACTCTTCACACATAGAGAGGAATGTATTCTGGGTGTATGTTGTCAGAGCAGACACCAGAGAGACATTCCTTCACATAGGTTTTAACGACAAAACCAAATAGAGAGTCTTCTACAGTCAACCATCCTCTATCAGGATGTCGCTCTCCGCGACATTCTTTACATGTGTTGCCGCATAAAGTGAACCCTACAGGTTTCAAGTAGTTTGCCGAGCCCCTGCGAGATGACCCGGTGAACCCCTCTATCTGCCTGCACATTCCTTCCAATTGGCTGACTGGGAGCTAGGTCCTTATGGCCATAAAGGGCTGGTGTGGCTGATATAGGTCTCCCTCAACTAGCATGCCCTAGTGAAAGGCTTAATCAGAGAGGACGGTGATAGCTGCAGCTAAGAGGCGATGGGAGAATGGGAGAAAGTCATGAAGCTGTACAGCTGAGCTAGTGGTGTTACTTTATGGATAAGGTGCTACTGATGGCTGTGTGTACATTCACACAAACAAACCTGCTTCTATGGATTAGTTATATCCACAAATACTAACGTGTACACATAAACACACATACAGCCAGTACATATTTCTACACTCAAGGCACAGCTGTCCTCAGAGCATCTGCGTATTGTACATAAAGCCCACTGGATGCATCCACTCGCACATGCTTTTACACAAAATTACTGTAAATAGCTACTCTGCACACATACCAAACACAGGAATAAATTACCAAGGAGAAAATGGACCCTAAGTTATCCTAATAATTATGTCTGGATCTCAAAGGGGAACCATCCATAACCCAATGATTGTGTTTGGTAATACGTTCCAAGGCTCTTTCAATAGTGCTTGTGTGCTCACTGTTGAGAGGGCCAAATATGAGTGCAGGGGTGAAAATGGATGAGATTGTTGCTGCCTCAGTTCAACTGCCAATTCTGGGAGAATGGTTACTGAAGTTTATTCCTCGCTGAAAGCTGAATTCAGAGTGTAAATGAAGGCAATGATTGATTAGGCTTCATTCCGGCATATTCATTCACTCACCGTAGACATGGAATATCGCAGGCTGTTTATAAATCACTTAAAAGGCAAAGGAAACCTTTAGTTTCCTCACCAAATTATCATCCATTTCCAAGTCTAACCAAACCACTGTGGCGTCATTTGGACCTCTTTTCAGCACTGGCAGGCTGACCTATTTTTCGAAAAGATGCCCAAACTACCAAACATCCATAAAGCCCCCCTAAAATCACACATGTTCACAAATCACCTTTTGTTGGAAAGGGGAGGGGGGCACAAGTCTGGAACCCATTTCTGCTAGTTTTCAGATAACAACATGAGTAGCACTTCAGTGACACTCCACAGATCACAGGTTAGCGGTGCACACACAATGACTCCATTCATTAACTGGTCCTGAAATACCATTTCACAGCAGATGCCATCTTTCTACCCGCACGCTAGACATTGAGGAGAGACACGGCAATAATACGCTTGAAACATTTTTGGCAGCTTTCATCCATAAATGGCTCAGGTATGTGTGTTTAAGAGGGGACAAAAATTACAATAGTGAAATGAAGCAGCAGTTGGTCTGAACTACGATACTGAGGTCCCACGTATTAAGTCGCTCGAGGGACCGTGTGTCGGTTTTCAGACAAATCGGGTTCTTCATACCTGATGATAGTATATACACACACACTCCATCCTGGAAATGCTACAGCAAACCCCAAATCCCATGGGTGTCATCCATATAAGGCATTAAACCCAGACTCTATCAATATTTGAAAATGATTTTGCATGTGAGTCGGGGCTTCATTGGATGGGCCTTGCATCCGGTTGTTCCAACTTCCTGTTTGGAAAAGGTTCCACGTGCTGGTCTACTGCGATATGCAGCTGTCAAGGGGTTGAAAATAGAGGGCGTAAGAGAAACGGCCGGTGCCAAAATGAAAAAGGACCTAGCCCCAGGCCTCATGCAACACCTATACAGCAGATGTGCCACACTCACAATTAATCGAGCGGTTCGTCCACAAAGGAATTCACTTTTGAGAGGCAAGGAGGTGTGTCTAATCGCACCAGACCTCTGTGACACCGGGGGACTTTTCAACAGTATGGGTGAACCATCTCTGGTCTATCCCTTCTCCATTCGATTTCTCTTATCCGACACACACGCTCGCGAACAAACATCTAAACACACACACTCTCACACACGTGCCCCGTGCAAGAAGGCACACACATACACACATGCTCACATACACTTAGCCTATCTACAGTGAGGCATGTACACACACACACACAATCTAGTGGCTGCTGAATGAGCTATCTTTTAGCTTACACAGAACAGTGCATTGCACTGCAGATACTGTACTTTGACATAAAAGATTTCTCTATAAACCTCACTTTGTGATAAAACTGGATGATACTGTAGCATAGCCACTGAAGTTGTATATACTTACTACACCAGAGATCTCCAAATAGTCGGCTGGGGCATCGCTGGATCACAGTTCAGTGTTTCCGGGCAGACGTTGGATTTCATTGGGGTGTTTATCTAGTTGTTGATGGTGACAGGAAATCTGTGGTGATATCACAAGAGGGTGTTAGCCACAATGCTAATGCAGTCTTAGAAAGCCTTCCATGTGATCCTCTGGCAAAAATGTTGTCAACAACACCTCAACACAGACACAGTATGAATGGTACCTATAACAATACAATTATTACAGTATTTCAACATGTAATTTAGGGTATATTACATGTACAGGTAAGTGCCAAAATAAAGGAAACACCAACATAATGTTTCTTAATAGGGCGTTGGGAACAGCCGCCAGAACAGCTTCAATGTGCCATGGCATAGATTCTACAAGTGTCTGGAACTCTAATGGAGGGATGAGACACCATTCTTCCATGAGAAATTGCATAATGTGGTGTTTTGTTGATGGGGGTGGAAAATGTTGTCTCAGGTGCCGCTCCAGAATCTCCCATAAGTTTTTAATTTGGTTCAGGTCATGTGACTGAAGCATAGGATGTTTGAATTGCTTAGTTAAACCAGGAACCACACCTGTATGGAAGCACCTGCTTTCAATAAATAGTGTTTCCTTTATTTTGGCAGTTACCTGTATGTCAACATAAATCGGTAATGTCTTCAGCGTCATCAATTCCTCTATGTAAAGAGTGAGCAGAGAGAGTTTGTGAAGTAGCATGCAGCTCGGGCTACAGTACTCATCCTCACGTCTTTGAATCACCTGCCATCCTCCAGCCCCGTTGCCAATTAGGAGAAAGAGCAGAGTGGCCGACAGCAGAGATAAGGCTTATTAAGGCTCATTTGGCCCCTCCTCAACATGTACACACACACATATACACGCACAAACACAGTGCACACACACACACACACCCAAGCTCTTCTACTGAGAATAAACTCCAATGAGCTTAGTCTCTATGTTTCCTTAATCTGCTGGGGTTTACAGAAACAAACACACTACCTGTTTATAGGAAAATCCTGTTTGCATTCTCTCAACCAGACACATAAACAGACATACTCTGCCAATGTAGCAAACTGTCACGACTTCCACCGAAGTCCGTCCCTCTCCTTGTTCGGGACGACGTCACCGGCTTTCTAGCCATCGCCAATGCACTTTTCCATTTGTTTTGTCTTTGTCTTACACACCTGGTTTCAATCCCCCAATTACCTGTTCATCATTTAACCCTCTGTTCCCCCATGTTTGTTTGTGAGTGATTGTTTCTATGTAGGATGGTCCGTTATTGTGGACTCTGTTTTTGTATTTATTATATGTTGAGTAAGATAAGTAACATACGTTTATTTACTCATATCTGCTGTCCTGCGCCTGACTCCTATACACCAGCTACACACAGACTTCCCTACACTAACTCCTGAGTAGCGATGCTGTTCGTTTGTTAGTGACGGGGGGTTTGACGTCAGAAGAAAAGGACCCGCAGTACCCACAACCATTTATAGTAGAGAAATTACACATACAGTGGCAAGAAAAGGTATATGAACCCCTCGGAATTACCTGGATTTCTGCATAAATTGGTCATCAAATTTGATCTGATCTTCATCTAAGTCCCAACAATAGACAAACATAGTGTGCTTAAATTAATAACACAAAAAGTATTGTATTTTTCTTGTCTATATTGAATGCATAATTTAAACATTCACATTGTAGGTTGGAAAAAGTATGTGAACCCCTAGGCTAATGACTTCTCCAATAGCGCATTGGAATCAGGAGTCAGCTAACCTGGAGTCCAATCAATGAGACGAGATTGAAGATGTTGGTTAGAGCAGCCTTGCCTATAAAAAACACTCACAAAATTTGAGATTGCTATTCACAAGAAGCATTGCCTGATGTGAACCATGCCTCAAACAAAAGAGATCGGAGAAGACCTAAGATTAAGAATTGTTGACTTGCATAAAGCTGGAAAGGGTTACAAAAGTACCTCTAAAAGCCTTGAAGTTCATCAGTCCACGGTAAGACAAATTGTCTATAAATGGAGAAAGTTCAGCACTGTTGCTACTCTCCCTAGGAGTGGCCGTCCTGCAAAGATGACTGCAAGAGCACAGCGCAGAATGCTCAATGCGGTTAAAAAGAATCCTAGAGTGTCAGCTAAAGACTTATAGAAATCTCTGGAACATGCTAAGATCTCTATTGACGAGTCTACAATACGTAAAACACTAAACAAGAATGGTGTTCATGGGAGGATACCACGGAAGACACCACTGCTGTCCAAAAAAAACATTGCTGCACGTCTGAAGTTTGCAGAAGTGCACCTAGATGTTCCACAGCGCTACTGGCAAAATATTCCTTGGACAGATTAAACTATATTTTAGTTGTTTGGAAGGAACACACAACACTTTGTGTGGAGAAAAAAGGCACAGCACACCAACATCAAAACCTCATCCCAACTGTAAAGTATGGTAGAGGGCGCATCATGGTTTGGGGCTGCTTTGCTGCCTCGGGGACTGGACAGCTTGCTATTATCGACGGAAAAATTAATTCCCAAGTGTATTAATACATTTAGCAGGAGAATAGATGGCTATATGTCCACCAATTAAAACTAGACAGAATTTGGGTGATGCAACAGGACAACAACCCAAAACACAGAAGTAAATCAACAACAGAATGGCTTCAACAGCAGAAATGACGCCTTCTGGAGTGGCCCAGTCAGTGTCTTCTGGAGTGGCCCAGTCACTGACCTCCACCCGATTGAGATGCTGAGGCATGACCTCAAGAGAGCAGTTCACACCAGACATCCCAAGAATATTGATGAACTGAAACAGTTTTGTAAAGACGAATAGTCCAAAAATCTGATCCACAACTACAAAAAAACATTTGGTGGAGGTTATTGCAGCCGAAGGAGGGTTCATCCAATACTTTTCCCACCCTGCACTGTGAATGTTTACACAGTCTTTTCAACAAAGACATGAAAACGTATAATTGGTTTGTGTGTTATTTGTTGAAGCAGACTTTGTTTGTCTATTGTTGTGACCTCGGTGAAGAGGATAACATTTTTAATCCAGGTATTTACAATGGGTTCACATACTTTTTCTTGCCACTCTTTCTTATTTTAGTAATGAACAATTGAACGTAATGAAATCAAAATGATGCATGGAATAATATTTTTTTCATATAATATATATATATATATTTTTTGTCTTTTTCTCCTGATCACTGCTGTCCTTTTGTTTCTCTTCCTACTTCTTGGAGAACCACCTGGTGAACACACTTCCTTTCTTTCCCTTGCTTTCCATCTCAACACTGGACAGCATGATGGAGACCTCGGGGGCAGAGTTACTGTCTTTACTGGTGTTTTTCTCTTTCTCCTGCACTTTATCACCCACTGCCCACCTCTCCCCTCAGCCTCTTTTCCCCCATCTCTCCATTCACCCTATTCTCCCCTCAGCCTCTTTTTCTCCATCTCTCCATTCCCCCTATTCTCCCATCAGCCTCTTTCCCTCCATCTCTCCATTCCCCCTATTCTCCCCTCAGCCTCTTTCCCTCCATCTCTCCATTCCCCTATTCTCAGCCTCTTTTCCTCCATCTCTCCATTCCCCTATTCTCCCCTCAGCCTCTTTTCCCCCATCTCTCCATTCCCCTATTCTCCCCTCAGCCTCTTTTCCTCCATCTCTCCATTCCCCCTATTCTCCCCTCAGCCTCTTTTCCTCCATCTCTCCATTCCCCCTATTCTCCCCTCAGCCTCTTTTCCTCCATCTCTCCATTCCCCCTATTCTCCCCTCAGCCTCTTTTCCTCCATCTCTCCATTCCCCCTATTCTCCCCTCAGCCTCTTTTCCTCCATCTCTCCATTCCCCCTATTCTCCCCTCAGCCTCTTTTCCTCCATCTCTCCATTCCCCCTATTCTCCCCTCAGCCTCTTTTCCTCCATCTCTCCATTCCCCCTATTCTCCCCTCAGCCTCTTTTCCTCCATCTCTCCATTCCCCCTATTCTCCCCTCAGCCTTTTTTCCTCCATCTCTCCATTCCCCCTATTCTCCTCTCTCACTCTTTCCTCCATTTTCCTCCTCTCCATCCCTCTCCCGCTCTTTCCGGCATGCTATTTTCTTCATCCTCACTCTATTCCTGCCCCCCAGGTGAAAATAAGGTAAGGTCTCAGTTGTGTCCAGGTTCATATCTCTTCTCAGTTCTGCCTCGAATCCCCCTCACTGTCTCCTTCCTCATCTCCTCCCTCTCTCTCTGTTCTCCCTCTCTCCATCGTCTTATCGAGGTTCTCCAGTTTTTCTCCTCCTCTCTTCCTCAATGAATTTCTCTCTATCCTCCAAAAAAACACTTCCTGTGTGTGTCCAGCTATTTTACGAGTTCTGCCACCTCCCTCTTTTATGCTTCCAATTTTCCTTCTTTCTTGCTCACTTTGCTTTCTCTCTCCTCCACCCCTGCCTGAATTCCCGCAGACTCCATTCTCAACTCCTCTCTCGTCTGTCGCTTCCACACCTCCTCCTCTGGCATTCGCTCCGCCGCAGACAGCCACGTCTTCTCCTTGTCTTTCGTCTCCTCTGTCCGTCGTCCCTGATCGGACCTACTCCTTCTCTTCCCCTGCTGTGTCCAATCCAGTTTGGAAGTCTTTGATTTTGATCTCAGTCTCTTTTCTGTTTAACACGTTCCTCTCTTCCATCTGAAATGTCCTCATCCTTTCATCCGCATACAGTGCATCCTCCACTCCTCCATCTTATCCAAATCCCACATCTCCACTCTTGGCTACAAGATCGAGAGAGATAATTTACCATAATAAATTCTTTTCACAGGATTAAATTATACATTATTACAGGATTAGAGACCTATATGTATTTGGTACTATAATTGAGTAATTACAGTACCAAAATACGTATAGGTCTCTAATCCTCTAATAATTGCCACTATACTTACTATCAGTCACTCTTCTCTCCTTTGATGTATTTGCATCTGGGGAATCAGCCAAGTGTGGCAAGGAAAGGCATTCTAACTGTGAAATATATTGAATGGGTTTGAATCACAATCATAGAATTAGAATTCCGAATGAATTAGATGTAGCATTCTATTTCTATTATCATATAAATAGAGTCTCTCCATTGCTCAGCCTGACCTACTCTTGGCGAACCTGTGGTTATATTTCACACTTGATTAAATTAGCACACACACCTGGCCCGGCTGTTCCCTTTCTCTCTCACACCCTCACAGCTGGTAATCTTGTTGTCAGGGTTATTATTAGGGCTGTGGCCTTTGGCTAGCCTTTTTAGATATTGGTGCTGCTTTCATCAGCCCCATCCTCCTTATTGCACTTTATCTGTTTGCCCTTTAACCTTTTCTCCCATGGGTCCGTTGGCCAATTTTACTCACTACTGTAGTATAAAGAAAGTGAATTAAAGCTTTCATCTAAGGTCTCATAATGCAGTGTCATGCCACGATTAGCACACTGGTGTCCTAGATCTATAACTGCTCTTTTACAGATCTATTAGATGTACCTTAGATCTATTAGATGCGCCTATAGTCGATTGCCGCACCAATGTAGTAAAATTATTTTTTAAATCCTCATCAAAATCCGTCAAATTTATGCTAGAGATATCTGTTTTTCCACTTTCCATCTGCCGGTGAAAGGTGGCGGTGGCGGTGGCGGTGGCGGTGAAAGGTGAAAGGTGGTGGTGGTGGTGGCGGTGAAAGGTGAAAGGTGGCGGTGGCGGTGGCGGTGGCGGTGAAAGGTGAAAGGTGGCGGTGGCGGTGGTGGTGAAAGGTGAAAGGTGGTGGTGGCGGTGGCGGTGAAAGGTGAAAGGTGGCGGTGGCGGTGGCGGTGGCGGTGGCGGTGAAAGGTGAAAGGTGAAAGGTGAAAGGTGGCAGAGCTTGAACGGTATTTGTCAGACCATGAGACATCCCGAAAATCAGTAATCTTACGAAAACGTCTGTAGCGTCCGAATGGTTTGATCTACTATTATGGCCCCTTTATGGAAAGGGGAGACAAGTGTCACGGGACTCATCTGAAGGTAACCTGCGCTGGTCTAAAACAAGTATAAAGGTAGTTGTGTGCCTACCCCAAAAAAGGGGTTAAATATCTGTAAAAAAAATATATATACAGTATATTTTTCCTGAGCTTTCTTGTATCTCCTAGATATTGGACAAACACTTCAAAACCTTATTTCTTATTATGTATTATGTATTTTTTTGCCATTAATGAATGTGTTATTCAGTATCTTTCTTGGGCTACAGTAGTAAAGGTCAAATTCTATATCTGATCAAATAATTGCTGTATATATTCTGATACCTAAAGGAGTCCTATAATTCTAAATCAAATAACTAAGTGGCCCATAATATGACCATCTAAAAACAATTCCAACTTCCATAAGTTCCATTGAACTTCCCGCCCCCGACATAAACTTTTTTTTAAATGTACCTGAAAGGTTTATTTTAGCTCTTTAGATATTCATGTTTGAGTGCAGGCATCAATGAGTCAACATTGTTCTTCTGCATGTGGCAATCACTAGTTATGTGTGGCATGATGAAGAGTGATTCTCTATGAAGTCTCCAAGGAAATGCCAGTGAGCACAGCATGGAAGACGTGATAACACATCCATAAGGTTAAACTGAAGTTAATGGTTGGACCCGATGCTCAAACATAACCAACTGTCAGAAATCCAAATAACCACCGGAGAGAGTTTTAAATACTGCACACGTTCAATGAAAGCTGACAAATAACATGCAGATATGATTTAAAACGGCTTTGCACAATTCTTAGCTTTTCACCTCTTTCTGTCAACTGTATGCTTAACCTTCCACTTGTATTCTTAAGTAATTTGTACAGATAGATGTTCAACTTGCACAATTCCGACCAAGCATGCCAATTTCCCACTAATGAATGTGGATTCATAATGCAAGACCTGGAATCTGAGATGAGGAAGGCTTTCCTTTTTGTTTGCCACATATTTTAATTTTGGCGCTATCCAATCCCTTATCATGGCCATGTTCTCAATACAAAGGTCAAAAGCCATGTTGGTGATCAGCCAACAAAGTAGAATCCAATGTAAGTGTCAGAGTCGGTTCCCACCTGACCAACTGGTCTTCCAGGTCAGTTCAATCAAAAACGTGAAGTGCCTGCGGTACTCCATGACCAGTGTTGCCTACCCCTGACGTAGAGATTAAGTCGGCCATTAAGACCCTTTTAGATACCGCTGACAGTTTGTTCTGACCTGGATTTATGGCTGTTTAGTGTTGCAATCCCCTCAAGAGTACTTTATTACTGTAATCAAAAACATATCGCTTTGGCGGGAAGGACGGGGGTCAAAGGACGGCAGATTTATCATCTCCTGTGATGTCCCCTACGTTGCATTGCCAAGGAGAGGGTCAGCTTACTTTCGGAGTCTGTTGATCCACCTGCCCGTCTCGCCGCCTGCTGAGCGCAGTACGTGTCATACGGAGACCTCTATGGAGCCTCTCTGTCATACTCCCAGGTGTGGCTCTGTGCCTTCACCCATCATCCTCTTCTTCAGTGCTAACAGGGGGAAGGTGCGTCACCCGACAAAGTGGCAGTGACAGACGAACCCGGACCCTGGTCCAGAGGAGCTCATCGCTCCAGGCTATTCTCCTTGTGTTGAGAGCTTTCTTGGCAACGGGCACACAGCATATGAAGGTGCTTAGCACGAGACCTCTCCCACTCTCCCTCACAGTGGCAGGACAGGAAGAAAGAGTGAGCTAGCATGTTAAGAGTCAGCAGGAGTTGGATGTTATGTTGAAAGGCTGGCGAGTGTCCAACAGAATATGACATGCTCAATATAGTGTGGTGTGATAGACAAGCTATAGATGATATACACGTTTTCATTTTGGGCACATCCGCTGTTCATTATCAGTTTGGAGGGTCCGGATGCATACATATTCAATTTGGGCAATAATATCTCTGGCACAAAATAGTATCTCTGGAACCCCATTGCATCATTAGAAAGAAGCATGATAAGTGTTGCGTTGTGTGGTTGGATAAATTCAAAAAAAGATATGGACCTTGATGAGTAAATCACACATTTCCTCAAATATCATCGTTTCAACAGCTTGTGATGGGTTCACAAAATAGTCTTGGTTCATATAGTTGGTAACAATGTGTGCAAGTATGTTATTTTAACAGACAAGACCAACAAACTTGGCACCGAGTGAGCTTCGACATTATCTTCAACCTTCTCAATACTGTCCCCTTGCTGCACGAACCATGGACATTCAGTAGCATTTTCTACATTCCATGAGAAGTGGAATGTTAATTCCACACCAAAGACAACTTAGTGGTTTTAAACCCAACTCAAGCTTGGAAGTGATACACAGACAAACTCAGTAGTGATGACCTTTCAACCCTTTGATGGTCATTGTATATTGGGAGACATTACCTGTGGCCCGACAGGCTATAACTCAGTTTCAGCACAACAACTTCTCTTATTTTTTCAAAACAAACAAGGAGAGCCTCCCGAGTGGCGCAGCGGTCTAAGGCACTGCATCACAGTGCTAGAGGTGTTCGATCCTGGGCTGTATCACAACCAGCCGTGATCAGGAATCCCATAGAGTGGTGCACAATTGGCCCAGCGTCGTCCATGTTGGGGGAGGGTTTGGCCAGGGGGGATTTACTTGGCTCATCGCGCTCTAGCGACTCCATGTGGCGGGCCGGACGCCTGCAGGCTGACCTTGGTCGTCAGTTGAACAGTGTTTCCTATGACACATTGGTGCGACGGGTGGGTGTTAAGAAGCATGGTTTGGCGGGTCATGTTTCGGTGGATGTATGACTCGACCTGAGCCCGTTGGGGAGTTGCAGAAATGAGACAAGATCAAAATTGGGGAGGAAAGGGGGGTAAAAAAAAAAAAGAAAGGAAGTTGGAGGTTTGAGATGACCTCTTGTTGCAGTTAACGTATCAACTGTTCCTTTATTTCATAACGTTGACATCCTTAGTCCTCCATTTCAGCATCCACCTGATCTAACTATCTCTGACATGGCTCAATCCTCTTCCCCAAAACATGACCCCAGTCTGTTGTTAGTGAAAACAAAATGGCTGCCATGTTCCATCATGGTGAGTCATATTCCATGACAACAATGTCTACAAGTAAAAGTTGTTTCAGTTCACCAGTTACATTTCCTTTAAGGGCACAACAACACCACCTTTACACATAGGAGAAGACTGTTTCCTACATGGAGACATATGTTTGTAATGGTAACAGACACAGCCAGATTCTGTTTTTGGCCGACTTTATGAAATCCTCTATTAGTTTTTATTCATCATAATACTGCTAATGCTATATTTTTCTGCCTTCCCACAACCTGAGGTTTGGCATGCCAAAGCCTTCAGCAGAAAAAAAAGACAAAACATTGTCCACAAAACCACACTCAGTCTCTGGCTGCATTTCTAATTCAGTATTTCCTTCTCAATCATCTTATTTCCCCCCTGAAACCCGATTTACACGTTTTACATCAAGTTTTCTGGCTTCTAACCATATCCTTGAAAAGGAAGTCCGACCAAAGTCAAGAGAAAGTATATGGTGAATGGAAAGGATCTGTTTGGAAATGTTTTAATAACGTTACTTATTACTACAACTCACCTGCATTTGCTTGTACTGCATCATCAATATTCACAAATCCACACAACCATATGTTGCCTACTGCTATATTCCTTAAACTAAAAAGGATCGTGAAATTGACTTCACGTGGGAATAGAATGGCAGTTGTAACGTGTCACTGAATATATGATTAACGGATAGCTGTCTTCGTTTTCAACAAAGCAGGGATAAGATCATTATAACAGACTTATTACAATAACCCAGGGTGATTACTCCTAAAGAACATATTCGAGTTGGAATCCACATTTCAAGCTTTGTCAGCTGTTTTCCTTGCTAAACTACACATGGGCTTCACTCAGTACAGAGCGCCGGGTGGCTGTCACTGAGGCACGGTTGAACAACTAGAGAATGTGCGCTCGCCGTGCCCGCCGTCTGCCCATCTGTGAAAACGGGGAAACGACACTGCATAACCGGTCGCCAGTTCTGTAAACTGTTAGAAAATTAGGATCAACAAACAGAACCACCGCAGTCGGCAAGCTGGTCAAATCCTGGGTCAGAAAGGTCGCACACCATGTGCTGGTGCTTTCACTCCCCTTCATGGAAATGAGTTCTCATTTATTTGTACGAGCTAATAGTAGACTTCAGTGCGTGACAAGTACATAGACATACACTCAAAGAACTGCTGAAGGCCTTTACTCGCCTATCCTGAGGCACAGAGAGAGAGGGAGCTCCATTGATTGTGTTTATTGTTGGCCTCCTGAGCCCTACAACAAAGTGACGTGATGTAAACCATTGGAGCACTTCTGGCCAAATTTGATGTGACAGTCTCACGGTAAACATATACATAGCGTGGCCAAGCTTATTCTTTTCCTTCACCTTCCACCCTAATGACTTGACATGAAATTGATTAGGGCAAATTAGCAGCCATGTAAACAGAAATTACGTAGATTAAAGGCAACCATAAATTGACTTTGATGGTGAAATTGGTGTATAAACCTTTAGTCAGTATGTGAAGAATCTAACCCCACAAAATGGCAATTTTCCCATTTACTACAGTTACTTCACATCGTAAAGGAAAGCGTGGAGGAGTATAGCGAGGTCTGGTTTGTACCACTGTGAGTGTTCATGAAAGGTGATGGCCGTTGCTGATCCCCACAAATCACACAGAGGATAACTTTCTGTTGGCTGAAGACACGTCAAGCTGGCTGTTTTATTAGTTGCCTTTTTAATATGCAGCTAATGGCCCTACTTCTGCAAGGTGTTTAAGGTCCTCTTTAAACTCTGTCACTCACATCCCTTACCTCACCGGGTTGCAGATCAGTGAAGCAAGTGCCGCCAACCATGACGCAATGAGCCTTTACAGACCCTTTCCACAGTCAGGGAATAAGAGAAAGCAGCTCTGACTTCCCTATGTGGAAATACTGTACTTATGGTACGCCTGGGCTCAATGTCCGCCATCTTGTTCTCATTATTTTAGTTTGGTTCCATAAATGCCTCCCGTAATCCAAAAGTCTTGTCAACCTGCTGCTGTCGTCAGTGTGTTACAGTATTCATTTGCATCGCTTTGACTCTACACACCACACACACAATGTTAAAGAAGTCTAAAGGTGTCCTCGCAACGAGAGACAAAAATAATTACCTTGGCTTCTTGTCAAAGAGCTTTACGAGTACACGTAGGGATGTGGTCATCCTGTGTCTAGGCTTTTTTCACGGAGGTCTTATCATAAGAATAAGCTCATGCTGTAGTTCTCCTAAATGCATTTGAAAACCTTACAGGTTGGCCCAAGCGTGGCAGAGCTTCTCATCAGTGTTGTACTATCAGAGCTTCAATGGGTGGTCACCACTTCACATGCGTACAAGAAGATAATTCGGTGCAAGAGAGCTTCATTTGGATTTTGCTGTATGCAACTTATCTGAGCAATTTAATATTCCTGTCTTGGGTTGCTTTTAGATGCTTTGTGTGTTTTTCTAAGAAGTAAATATCCTTTTTTGAGGCCGATCA
The DNA here is from genome assembly GCF_023373465.1 of Oncorhynchus keta. NCBI lineage: Eukaryota > Metazoa > Chordata > Actinopteri > Salmoniformes > Salmonidae > Oncorhynchus > Oncorhynchus keta. Next base: position 5,503,728 of record NC_068440.1, on the reverse strand, counting down.
GCTTTTGCCCGTACATATCCAGTTCAAGTGTGCTTTGAGCAGCTTGAGGGTCAGAGCAAGGGTTGTATCCATTGTAATACCGTAGCTTTAGATTTCAGAACAATCTTTCTGCAGTTCCTCTTCGATATGGCTGTGTTCTAGGTTCAATACAAAACCTGTGGCCCTCAAGACATTGTAGTTCGGAGCTATCCCTTACCTACTCAACATGGTCAAAAGGTTAGGCATAGAAATACATTGGCTGTACCTGAGCTTCCCAAACATCTATCCAAGGGCCCAACACAGAGAGAGACCAATAAATTGCTTATTTGGCAAAAACAGACAGCTAAAATGATTTCCTTTCGCGAAACATGGGCAGGTCTATTACAGAAAGGGTCATCGATCTGGTGAAGGGAGAGAGAAAACACAAGCAAAACAATTGAATCACTCCGAGTTACTGCAAGAATGCACAATAGCATTGAAGAGATGTGGAGGAGATGTCAAAACAGAGTGAGGGAGTGTCAATTATAGCTCACATTGACCGGTTCATGTTTGTCGGGTTACACTTGGAGATTGATTCAATGTTACATCGACCACAAACACAGCCAATGCAGATCAAAATTCTACACCCATAAATAAAACCATTGTAATTCACTACCTGTAGGTGGTAAACTCAGCCAGGCCCTTAATGAACCTGGGATGATAACAGTAGTTCTTGCACACACACACACATGCACGCATACACACACACACACACACACACACGCACACACACACACACACACACACACACACACACACACACACACCACACACACACACACACACACACACACACACACACACACACACACACACACACACACACACACACACACACACACACACACACACACACACAGGTGTAGGTTGAGTGTGACACTAATCATTGCCTGCTACAGGCACCAAGAAAGGCCTGTCATTGAAACTATCTGACGTGTCAGCCAGTCAGCACTTTTAGTGCCTACTCCACCTGTCCCCCTGTACATGGCTATCTAACTGGGTATTATTTTTATACCAGTAGCTATCTCTACTATCACATAGGAATTCGCAGGTCTGGTGACAGTGAATGGCTAAGGTCAGGTCAGGGAGAACAGGAGAGTGCACGGCCACAACATCTGCGTTTGCTTCTATGGATTTACATGGAGATACGGGAAGAGACACAACAAAATAGACTATTGTGGTGATTATGTCTTGGTAGTTACATGGACATGTTATGATGTCACTTCTTGCACATGTTCTCAACTCGTCCATTTTTCATGAAAACTTATGAATAAGTCATTGGTGCATTTCATAACCAAAAGTATAGTAATAGAGCCGGGGGCTTCTTTATTGTGGCGGTGTGAGTGTGAGCGGATGTGAGCCCAAGCCCAATATGTTTCCTTCCTTTAGTGAGGCCAATTTTAAATAGCTAATGTGTAAGTTATAGCAACTACTTTTGATAGTATAACAATGGGTTCCACCTTAGAATAAGTGCAGTGGTGGAAAAAGTACCCAATGGTCATACTTGTGTAAAAGTATAGATACCTTAATAGAAAGTTACTCAAGTAAAAGTAAAAGTCACCCAGTAAAATACTACTTAAGTAACAGTCTAAAAGTATTTGGTTCTAAATATACTTAAGTATCAAAAGTAAAAGTATGAATCATTTCAAATTCCTATTAAGCAAAGCAGGCGGCACCATTTTCTTGTTTTTAAAATGTATGGATAGCCAGGGGCACGCTCCAACACTAAGACATAATTTACAAAAGATGCATTTTGTGTTTAGTGAGTCCGCCAGATCAGAAGCAGAAGGGATGACCATGTGTTGTCTTGATAAGTGTGTGAATTGGACCATTTTGTCCTGCTAAGTATTCAAAATGTAATGTACTTGTGTGTCAGGTAAAACGTATGGCGTAAAAAGTACATTGTTTTCTTTAGGAATGTGGTGAAGTAAAAGTTAAATAATATATAAATATAAATATTTATGTAAAATACAGATAACCAAAAAACTACTTAAGAAGTACTTTGAAGTATTTTTACTTATTAAGTACTTTACACCACTGAATAAGTGTTCCTTATTCAAGGTAATTACAGAGGCAAGTACAAGGTAATTACAGAGGCAAGTACAAGGTAATTACAGAGGCAGGTACAATGTAATTACAGAGGCAGGTACAATGTAATTACAGAGGCAAGTACAATGTAATTACAGAGGCAGGTACAAGGTAATTACAGAGGCAGGTACAAGGTAATTACAGAGGCAGGTACAAGGTAATTACAGAGGCAGGTACAAGGTAATTACAGAGGCAGGTACAAGGTAATTACAGAGGCAGGTACAAGGTAATTACAGAGGCAGGTACAAGGTAATTACAGAGGCAGGTACAAGGTAATTACAGAGGCAGGTACAAGGTAATTACAGAGGCAGGTACAAGGTAATTACAGAGGCAAGTACAAGGTAATTACAGAGGCAGGTACAAGGTAATTACAGTCTAATTTCTCTTTTTACATGATACCTGGATTATCTCTTTCAATCGTGGCTAAGGGGAGACGGTTCCCGTCTTTCCATGGATAAACCAACTAGGCTAGTAATTCGACAATTTTATTCATATTTATGGATGGAATACAAGTTTGTTATTAAGGCACATGAAAGTTCACATGTTCCAGAAGGCATTTCTGCCACAAAACGCATTTTGATAAAAAATGTACGTTCAAATGTCCCTCCTGTGAATTGGTAGCATGCGACATACGCCTAGTTTCCTGAAACAAGTTACATATGTGACTGTATGTCCCTCTAATTTCCCTCAAAACCCTCAACAATGTATCCACTTTTTAAAATGTTCTACAGTGAGCCATTCTAATGCAGTTGGTGTGTCTCAATACTACTGAGGCCTTATACAGTCCAGTAAGCCAACTGTACATGGATACAGGATTCACAAATGTTTCATCATCCCACTGTTTGTGTCTGAAAACATGAAAGACAGGCTGGCTTGGTTGCCATACAGTGCATTCAGAAAGTATTCAGACACCTTGGCTTTTTCCACATTTTGCTTCATTACAGCCTTATTCTAAAATTGATTCCATTTGTTTTGTCAGAGCGAAAACCAAGCCATGAGGTCGAAGGAATTGTCTGTAGAGCTCCAAGACAGGATTGTGTCGAGGCACAGATCTGTGGAAGGGTACCAAAACATTTCTGCAGCATTTAAGGTCCCTAAGAACACAATGGCCTCCATAATTCCTGAATGGAAGAAGTTTGGAACCACCAAGACTCTTGCTAGAGCTGGCTGCCCGGCCAAACTGAGCAATCGGGGGAGAAGGGCCTTGGTCAGGGAGGGGACCAAGAACCGGAAACCTGGCACCAAACCTATGGTGAAGCATAGCGGTGGCAGCGTCATGCTGTGGGGATGTGTTTCAGCGGCAGGGACTGGGAGACTCGAGGGAAAGATGAACGGCACAAACTACAGAGAGATCCTTGATGAAAACCTGCTCCAGAGTGCTCAGGACCTCAGACTGGGGCAACGGTTCATCTTCCAACAGGACAACAACCCTAAGCACACAGCCAAGACAACGCAGGAGTGGCTTCAGGACAAGTCTCTGAATGTCCTTGAGTGACCCAGCCAAAGCCTGGACTTGAACCAGATCAAACATCTCTGGAGAGACCAGGATAATTGCTGTGAAACAACGCTCCCCATCCAACCTGTCACGCTCTGACCTAAGATATCTCTGTTTTCTTTATATTTTGGTTAGGCCAGGGTGTGAAAGGGGTGGGTATGCTAGTTTTTGTATTGTCTAGGGTTTTTGTAGGTCTAGGTATTTGTATGTCTATGGTGGCCTGATATGCTTCCCATTCAGAGGCAGCTGTTTATCGTTGTCTCTGATTGGGGATTATATTTAGGTAGCCATTTCCCCTTTTGTGTCCACCATCTGAAGCTCAACAGAAGTTGGGTGATGCAACAGGACAACGACCCTATACACAGAAGTAAATCAACAACAGAATGGCTTTCAACAGAAGAAAATACGCCTTCTGGAGTGGCCCAGTCAGAGTCCTGACCTCAACCCGATTGAGATGCTGTGGCAGGATCTCAAGAGAGCAATTCACACCAGACATCTACAACTACAGAAAACATTTGGTTGAGGGTATTGCTGCCAAAGGACAACCAGTTATTAAATCCACGGGTTTTACATACTTTTTCCATCCTGCACTGTGAATGTTTACACGGTGTGTTCAACCAAGACATGAAAATGTAGAATTGTTTGTGTTATTAGATTAAGTAAATTATGTTTGTCTATTGTTGGGACTTAGTTGAAGATCAGATAACATTTTATGACAAATTTATGCAGAAATTCAGGTAATTCCAAAAGGTTCACATACTTTTTCTAGCCACTGTATGTATTCATAAATGAGGGGCTTTGTAAATGAAGGATGTTTTAGGAAGCCTTAACTCACGACTTTTCAAATAAACGTTTATTGATGAACAACATAACCCCAGAAGATGGATAGGATGATTATCATAGCCCTTTAGAAACATTTAATCACATGAGAAGAACAAGGCTGCAACATCTTCCATATTAACTTGATAACTTTTGGCCTTGCTACAAGAAGGACATTATCTAAGTGGCAGATATGTTTTGATCAGATCTAAACAGATCTACAGCAACATAACCTGTATAGTTGTTACATCAACCACAGTACGTAAGATGCGTCTGTTGTACATGAGTCCTCATATTGTACGTTTCCCGACAAGCTAATTACATTGTGAACATTTTTGGACTCCCAATCCCTCCATTAAAGGATTACCATGGTGACAGAATTGAGAAAAAAAAAACATGCTCTGTCTGGTGTTGGCTGCAACATACCTCATGATATCTGCAAACAACCCATACTAGGTGATGGCTGGAGCAGACTGAGAAACAGACTGAGAAACAGACTGAGAAACAGACTGAGAGACAGACTGAGAGACAGACTGAGAAACAGACTGAGAAACAGACTGAGAAACAGACTGAGAAACAGACTGAGAAACAGACTGAGAAACAGACTGAGAAACAGACTGAGAAACAGACTGAGAAACAGACTGAGAAACAGACTGAGAAACAGACTGAGAGACAGACTGAGAAACAGACTGAGAAACAGACTGAGAGACAGACTGAGAAACAGACTGAGAAACAGACTGAGAAACAGACTGAGAAACAGACTGAGAAACAGACTGAGAAACAGACTGAGAAACAGACTGAGAAACAGACTGAGAAACAGACTGAGAAACAGACAGACAGACTGAGAAACAGACTGAGAAACAGACTGAGAAACAGACTGAGAAACAGACTGAGAAACAGACTGAGAAACAGACTGAGAAACAGACTGAGAGACAGACTGAGAAACAGACTGAGAAACAGACTGAGAAACAGACTGAGAAACAGACTGAGAAACAGACTGAGAAACAGACTGAGAAACAGACTGAGAAACAGACTGAGAAACAGACTGAGAAACAGACTGAGAAACAGACTGAGAAACAGACTGAGAAACAGACTGAGAAACAGACTGAGAAACAGACTGAGAGACAGACTGAGAAACAGACTGAGAAACAGACTGAGAAACAGACTGAGAAACAGACTGAGAAACAGACTGAGAAACAGACTGAGAAACAGACTGAGAAACAGACTGAGAAACAGACTGAGAAGCAGACTGAGAAACAGACTGAGAAACAGACTGAGAAACAGACTGAGAGACAGACTGAGAAACAGACTGAGAAACAGACTGAGAGACAGACTGAGAGACAGACTGAGAAACAGACTGAGAAACAGACTGAGAAACAGACTGAGAGACAGACTGAGAGACAGACTGAGAAACAGACTGAGAAACAGACTGAGAAACAGACTGAGAAACAGACTGAGAAACAGACTGAGAAACAGACTGAGAAACAGACTGAGAAACAGACTGAGAAACAGACTGAGAAACAGACTGAGAAACAGACTGAGAAACAGACTGAGAAACAGACTGAGAAACAGACTGAGAAACAGACTGAGAAACAGACTGAGAGACAGACTGAGAAACAGACTGAGAAACAGACTGAGAAACAGACTGAGAAACAGACTGAGAAACAGACTGAGAAACAGACTGAGAAACAGACTGAGAAACAGACTGAGAAACAGACTGAGAAACAGACTGAGAAACAGACTGAGAAACAGACTGAGAAACAGACTGAGAAACAGACTGAGAAACAGACTGAGAAACAGACTGAGAAACAGACTGAGAAACAGACTGAGAAACAGACTGAGAAACAGACTGAGAAACAGACTGAGAAACAGACTGAGAAACAGACTGAGAAACAGACTGAGAGACAGACTGAGAAACAGACTGAGAAACAGACTGAGAAACAGACTGAGAAACAGACTGAGAAACAGACTGAGAAACAGACTGAGAAACAGACTGAGAGACAGACTGAGAGACAGACTGAGAGACAGACTGAGAGACAGACTGAGAAACAGACTGAGAAACAGACTGAGAAACAGACTGAGAAACAGACTGAGAAACAGACTGAGGAACAGACTGAGAAACAGACTGAGAAACAGACTGAGAAACAGACTGAGAAACAGACTGAGAAACAGACTGAGAAACAGACAAGGCCTTATCAGATTTTCTACCGCCATCATTCCTCTGTTGGAAGCCAGAGAAGAGAAGTGCACTCACTGTAAGTAAAACCTGAGATTTACCCATCCCTATTCCTATTGATCTCAGGGGGTTGACAGACCACCATGTATCATCCTGCCTCTCTGAGTGTGTTAGGGAAACACAGGCATGCTCTGCCAAGAAAACGGAGGCTTGGGAGAACTAGAAGAGGATGAACACGCACATGAACTCTATCTGTGGCTAACTGTGTGCCACTTCCGTGTTTCAGCACCGCTTCAGTGCTTTTATATCCCAGTAAGTGAACCTGAGAGGGAACTACATTTGAGTCAGGAACAGTTGGATACTGATTGAATATAGACGAAAGGCAAAGTGCTATTGGCGGACACATTTAATTGCGCTCGCGTAGGTGATCTCATCCACCCTCACACACACTCTTTGACTTGACGTGTGTTTTTGTTGTTCCATTAGGTAGTGTGAGTCCAGAAAATAACCATTTGATGCTCTCACCATCTCATGCTCTTTTCCCATGTTAGAACGACCAGTCCCATGACTGCAGAAGAAAATACAACATGACAAATGGCAGCGTGTTGGCTGCATTCAAAATGAAGCGTGCAAACACAGCTTGCCAATGGGGAAATTAGGAGAGTAAGGAGAAAGATACCTGGGCTTGTTACATCCGTCTGATGAACACGTTGGCCATTGCATCAGAGGCTGACAATGACAAAAAGCTTTTGGGGCACACACATCATGACAGTGACTTTGGGCCACACACATCATGACAGTGACTTTGGGGCACACACATCAGGACTTGTGTCAAACAGTGGTCCAAGAAGCCAGCTAAATGAGGGTAATTACAGCTGCATTGCTATCTATTCCCCATAGTGGATCAGGTTGCAGGGTTGATAATGTTGTGGAAGGCTGACAAACACTAGGGACAAAGAGTAGTAGGCTATATAGACAATCACACAGAATAATCTCAGTGTATTGATTAAGTGGATGAGGTATTTATTCAGGGAAAATCATTGATGTTGAAGGGGCACTGAATGAAATACTCAAATTAAGGGGCTACAATTAAGATTTCTTTGTTAGAATTATTTTTTGTTACAGGTAAAGGAAGTCTGATATCAACAGGTATCAGCTTTCATCAGGTGCCAGTTGTACTTCAAGCATGCAGTCAGTCCATTGCTATAATCTTGGAGATGTTTTTCCCAAAATGTCACTTAAATGGGACATTAACTCAATGCAGAGGTATGAGGTGGGGTCCTCTTGAAGCAGACCTAGACTATTGAAGTGTAATCTCTAGAGATCGTCTTTATGTCGGTAGGTAGGTCGGCATTGGTTTAGGCCCTGCCCACTGGGCACAGACGTCAGTTCAACATCTAGTTTTGATTTACATTTGGTTGAGTTGTCAGTTAACGTGAATTCAACACGAAATCCCCCAAAAAAAATCACCCCTGTCAGAAAGTTGGGTGAAAAACAAACGACATTCCCTTAAGTTGACGACTTTTTGCAAATCCAACCAGTGATTCAACGTCATCACATTACATTTCTCTGTTAAAATGACGTGGAAACAACGTCGATTCAACCAGTTTTTGCCCAGTGGGTGGAACTGGAAGTAAAATCTAGGGGGACATTAGTTGCCTTGTTAGGGAGAATGGAGGAGTATGATCTTCTGTAAACACTTCTGAAGGGTCCCTCCACCCTTTGCCGAGATAACAGCATTGCAGCACTGTCCACTTGTTAAAATATACAAGCCAGATCAAGCAGATTACAGAAGCTAACGGCTATTGGGGGGGGATCTAAACAAGTTTGCTCTGGAAACCCAATCACCCTGGAAATGCAGTGATTGTCCACACTTCAGTGAACCACCTGGAACCTTCTCCGGCCAGGCTAACCTGCAGACAAACATTGTTAAGTGTTGACTCTGCTTTTCAAATTATGGAGGAAAGAGTAGCTGCATGACATGGCAGATATCTCGAAGTAGCGCCAAATTCCGCTTGCCTCGCAAACAAGCAGCGGAGATCATATTCTTTGTTTACGCGTTTGTTTGCGCACAGGGTCAGTCAACCTGTTGATTGCAAATGAAAAGCTAGGCTCGTGTTACATCATGTAAACTGCTATGTGACAATCCTGATCAAACTGATTCGTAAAGAGTCCCATGCATGCTGCAGAAGTCTAAGTATTCACAGTCGGGCTTTAGTGCGCTACAGTGTGTACCTGCTTTGTATTGTGAGGCTACAGAGCACATGTTTGTGTTATGTGTACAGGTGCTGTAACAGGGCATTTGCAGAATTATAGCTGAATTGACATGTCAGCGTTAGCATGCAAAATACTGTAGACTTTTGTAACTTCTTAGTCCTGAAGATGAATGACTACTTGAACTTTCAGTTTGCTTTAGCTACAGTGCTAAACTGGTGAGCCGTAGGGGGAAGTACTCGTGAGGTCTAAATCACATAAGCTTTTTTGAGGCCGCACAATTATACACAGTACCAGTCAAACGTTTGGACACACCTACTCATTCCATGGTTTTTCTTTATTTTTACTATGTTCTACATTTTAGAATAATAGTGAAGACATCATAACCATTAAATAGCACATATGGAATCATGTACTAACCAAAAAAGTGTTAAACAAATCTAAATATTTTTATATTTCAGATTCCTCAAAGTAGCCACCATTTGCCTTGAATGGTGGCTACATTGCTTTTCACACTCTAGGCATTCTCTAAACCAGCTTCATGAGGTAGTCACCTGGATTGCATTTCAATTAGCAGGTGTGCCTTGTTAAAGGTTCATTTCTAATCAAAATCCAATCAAACTTTATTTGTCACATGTGCCAAATAGAGCAGGTGTAGTAGACCTTACCATGAAATCCTTACTTAAAAGCCCTTAACCAACAACACAGTTCAAGGAAGAGTTAAGAAAAATGTACAAAAAATGTGTTTGAGCCAATCAGTTATGTTGTGACATGGTAGGGATGGTATACAGAGGGTAGCCCTATTTGGTAAAAGACCAAATCCATATTATGGCAAGAACAGAACAAATAAGCAAAGAGAAACGAGATGAAGGTCAGTCAATTCTGAAAATGTCAAAAACGTTTAAAGTTTCTTCAAGTGCAGTCGCAAAAACCATCAAGCACTATGTTGAAACTGGCTTTCATGAGGAACGCCACAGGAAAGGAAGACCCAGAGTTACCACTGCTGCAGAGGGTAAGTTCATTGGAGTTAACTATAGCCCAAATGAATGCTTCACAGAGTTCAAGTAACAGACACATCTCAACATCATTCGACATTCGAGACGTGTAGTCCACTTGTCATTCCAATCTCCTTGCATTAGCGTAGCCTCTTCTGTAGCCTGTCAACTATGTGTCTGTCTATCCCTGTTATCTCCTGTCTGCACATACCATACAAACGCTCCACACCGCGTGGCCGCGGCCACCCTAATCTGGTGGTCCCAGCGCGCACGACCCACGTGGAGTTCCAGGTCTCCGGTAGCCTCTGGAACTGCCGATCTGCGGCCAACAAGGCAGAGTTCATCTCAGCCTATGTCTCCCTCCAGTCCTCGACTTCTTGGCACTGACGGAAACATGGATCACCACAGATAACACTGCTACTCCTACTGCACTCTCTTCGTCCGCCCACGTGTTCTCGCACACCCCGAGAGCTTCTGGTCAGCGGGGTGGTGGCACCGGGATCCTCATCTCTCCCAAGTGGTCATTCTCTCTTTCTCCCCTTACCCATCTGTCTATCGCCTCCTTTGAATTTCATGCTGTCACAGTTACCAGCCCTTTCAAGCTTAACATCCTTATCATTTATCGCCCTCCAGGTCCCCTCGGAGAGTTCATCAATGAGCTTGATGTCTTGATAAGCTCCTTTCCTGAGGACGGCTCACCTCTCACAGTTCTGGGCGACTTTAACCTCCCCACATCTACCTTTGACTCATTCCTCTCTGCCTCCTTCTTTCCACTCCTTTCCTCTTTTGACCTCACCCTCTCACCTTCCCCCCCTACTCACAAGGCAGGCAATACGCTCGACCTCATCTTTACTAGATGCTGTTCTTCCACTAACCTCATTGCAACTCCCCTCCAAGTCTCCGACCACTATCTTGTATCCTTTTCCCTCTCGCTCTCATCTAACACTTCCCACACTGCCCCTACTCGGATGGTATCGCGCCGTCCCAACCTTCGCTCTCTCTCCTCTTCCATCCTATCATCTCTTCCCTCTGCTCAAACCTTCTCCAACCTATCTCCTGATTCTGCCTCCTCAACCCTCCTCTCCTCCCTTTCTGCATCCTTTGACTCTCTATGTCCCCTATCTTCCAGGCCGGCTCGGTCCTCCCCTCCCGCTCCGTGGCTCGACGACTCATTGCGAGCTCACAGAACAGGGCTCCGGGCAGCCGAGCGGAAATGGAGGAAAACTCGCCTCCCTGCGGACCTGGCATCCTTTCGCTCCCTCCTCCCTACATTTTCCTCCTCTGTCTCTGCTGCTAAAGCCACTTTCTACCACTCTAAATTCCAAGCATCTGCCTCTAACCCTAGGAAGCTCTTTGCCACCTTCTCCTCCCTCCTCAATCCTCCTCCCGCTCCCCCTCCTCCCTCTCTGCAGATTACTTTGTCAACCATTTTGAAAAGAAGGTCGACGACATCCGATCCTCGTTTGCTAAGTCAAACGACACCGCTGGTTCTGCTCACACTGCCCTACCCGGTGCTCTGACCTCTTTCTCCCCTCTCTCTCCAGATGAAATCTCGCGTCTTGTGACGGCCGGCCGCCCAACAACCTGCCCGCTCGACCCTATCCCCTCCTCTCTTCTCCAGACCATTTCCGGAGACCTTCTCCCTTACCTCACCTCGCTCATCAACTCATCCCTGACCGCTGGCTACGTCCCTTCCGTCTTCAAGAGAGCGAGAGTTGCACCCCTTCTGAAAAAACCTACACTCGATCCCTCCGATGTCAACAACTACAGACCAGTATCCCTTCTTTCTTTTCTCTCCAAAACTCTTGAACGTGCCGTCCTTGGCCAGCTCTCCCGCTATCTCTCTCAGAATGACCTTCTTGATCCAAATCAGTCAGGTTTCAAGACTAGTCATTCAACTGAGACTGCTCTTCTCTGTATCACGGAGGCGCTCCGCACCGCTAAAGCTAACTCTCTCTCCTCTGCTCTCATCCTTCTAGACCTATCGGCTGCCTTCGATACTGTGAACCATCAGATCCTCCTCTCCACCCTCTCCGAGTTGGGCATCTCCGGCACGGCCCACGCTTGATTGCGTCCTACCTGACAGGTCGCTCCTACCAGGTGGCGTGGCGAGAATCTGTCTCCTCACCACGCGCTCTCACCACTGGTGTCCCCCAGGGCTCTGTTCTAGGCCCTCTCCTATTCTCGCTATACACCAAGTCACTTGGCTCTGTCATAACCTCACATGGTCTCTCCTATCATTGCTATGCAGACGACACACAATTAATCTTCTCCTTTCCTCCTTCTGATGACCAGGTGGTGAATCGCATCTCTGCATGTCTGGCAGACATATCAGCGTGGATGACGGATCACCACCTCAAGCTGAACCTCGGCAAGACGGAGCTGCTCTTCCTCCCGGGAAGGACTGCCCGTTCCATGATCTCGCCATCACGGTTGACAACTCCATTGTGTCCTCTTCCCAGAGCGCTAAGAACCTTGGCGTGATCCTGGACAACACCCTGTCGTTCTCAACTAACATCAAGGCGGTGGCCCGTTCCTGTAGGTTCATGCTCTACAACATCCGCAGAGTACGACCCTGCCTCACACAGGAAGCGGCGCAGGTCCTAATCCAGGCACTTGTCATCTCCCGTCTGGATTACTGCAACTCGCTGTTGGCTGGGCTCCCTGCCTGTGCCATTAAACCCTACAACTCATCCAGAACGCCGCAGCCCGTCTGGTGTTCAACCTTCCCAAGTTCTCTCACGTCACCCCGCTCCTCCGCTCTCTCCACTGGCTTCCAGTTGAAGCTCGCATCCGCTACAAGACCATGGTGCTTGCCTACGGAGTTGTGAGGGGAACGGCACCTCAGTACCTCCAGGCTCTGATCAGGCCCTACACCCAAACAAGGGCACTGCGTTCATCCACCTCTGGCCTGCTCGCCTCCCTACCACTGAGGAAGTACAGTTCCCGCTCAGCCCAGTCAAAACTGTTCGCTGCTCTGGCTCCCCAATGGTGGAACACACTCCCTCACGACGCCAGGACAGCGGAGTCAATCACCACCTTCCGGAGACACCTGAAACCCCACCTCTTTAAGGAATACCTAGGATAGGATAAAGTAATCCTTCTCACCCCGATTTAGATGCACTATTGTAAAGTGGATGTTCCACTGGATGTCATAAGGTGAATGCACCAATTTGTAAGTCGCTCTGGATAAGAGCGTCTGCTAAATGACTTAAATGTAATGTAAATGTAAATGTAAACATCAACTGTTCAGAGTGAATCAGGCCTTCATGGTCAAATTGCTGCAAAGAAACCACTACTAAAGGACACCAATAATAAGAAGAGACTTGCTTGGGCCAAGAAACACGAGTAATGGGCATTAGACCGGTGGAAATCCGTCCTTTGAGTCCAAGTTTGGTTCCAACTGCTGTGTCTATGTGAGACGCAGAGTAGGTGAACGGATGTGTAGATCCCACCGTGAAGCATGGAGGAGGAGGTGTGATGGTGTGGGGGTGCTTTTCTGGTGACACTGTCAGTGATTTATATAGAATTCAAGGCACACTTAACCAGCAGGCCTACCACAGCATTCTGCAGCGATACGCCATCCCATCTGGTTTGCGCTTAGTGGGACTATCATTTGTTTTTCAACAGGCCCAATGACCCAACACACCTCCAGGCTGTGTAAGGGCTATTTGACCAAGGAGAGTGATGGAGTGCTGCATCAGATGACCTGGCCTCCACAATCACCAAAACTCAACCCAATTGAGATGGTTTGGGATGAGTCGGACCACAGAGTGAAGGAAAAGCAGCCAATAACTGCTCAGCATATGTGGGAATTCCTTCAAGACTGTTGGAAACACATTCCAGGTGAAGCTGGTTGAGAGAATGCTAAGTATGTGCAAAGCAAAAGGCAAAGGGTGGCTACTTTGAAGAATCTAAAATCTAAAATATATTTTGATTTGTTTAACACTTTTTTGGTTAGTACATGATTCCATATGCATTATTTCATAGTTTTGATGTCATTACTATTATTCTACAATGTAGAAATTGTAAAAATTAACAAAAACCCTTGAATGAGTAGCTGTGTCTAAACTATTCACTGGTACTGTATGTGTCAAACACATTTGTCATTTTTGCTGTCTGATCACTCTCTTGCTCTTTCATTTGGTCAGTTTCCTGGTTTATGAATGTTTTGTTTTCTATTTTGAAATGCTACCATGGGGCTAAGCCGCAGCTAATGGAGCTATGGGTGGTTTTCCCCGTTGACTGTTATTCTCTCATACCTTACATTCCTCCTGTGACACTGCCACATCTGGGCACCACCAATGACAACGAGAGGAACTCAGGTCTCAATCAAGAATTAGAATAAAAGAGCGCTTCGTGAAAATTGACAGGCAGGGACTTTTTACCTTTCCGTAAACTTGACCTGAACTTTGCCATCCGAGGAGGATAGGGGAGATCCGGCTGCTTTGACAGGGGACAGAGCCCAGTGCCGGTGTTGAGTTCGGGCTCAAGAGTGGAGGGGATAACTAGGAATGGCAGCACGTTCGAGTTAATGGCTTGGGGGAGTCACTCGTCGGGTCGTCTCACCCTGATGACATCATCCCTCCAGGCAAGTGCCACGTTGGGCTGTTTAAAGAATCAATCAAGTCATTAGTCCAAGGTTCTATGAGGCAGACTAAACATGTCTGTCTGTCTGTTTGTCACTCTCATCCAGAGACATGTTATCCACGGTCCAGGCCCAACCTGTGACAAGATGCCCGCTTTGTCTCTCGGCTGTTCTTTTCTTTCTCCTGTGTTGAGTAAACGACTTCTATCCTTAAGTCGTTCATATGCATTCCCTTGCAAGTAAATCCACGAGAGATTGAGGCGCTTCATTTGTTGCCTCGAGGATTTTGAGCTTACATTGTGAGCTCATTGTACTGTAGGCCTTGTTGAAGTACCCTTATGGATTTAGTTGTAGTTGAACAGCTCTCCTCTCTCAGCACACCACCCTGCATACCACTGGTTGCTTGCCTCTAAAGCTAAGAAGGGTTGGTCCCTGAATGGGAGACCAGACACTGCTGGAAGTGGTGTTGGGGGTCCAATAGGGGTCCCTCTTCCCTCTGGTCTTAAAATTGAATCCCAATGCCCCAGGGCAGTGAAGTGGAAATTGCCCTGCGCAGGGTGCCGTCTTCAAGATGGGATGTTAAACGGGTGTCCTGACTCTCTGTCATTAAAAATCTCATGGCACTTTATCGCAAGAGTATAGGGCTATTAACCCCATTGTCCTGGCTAAAATTCTCAACCTGTACCAATTTCCGTCATGGACACCTAAATATTATTATTATTGTTATTATTTACTCAAACACATAGCTACTCACATTCACACCAAGACAAACACACACACATCCTCATTCCCTAATTCTCACCTCACAACCGTCAAGTGTGAAAAGTGAAGTCTGCACGCTGAGTCCTGTCAACACAGCAAGCCATTGTGTGATTTGCTTTTACGGCCTCCTGAGACCACGGAGGGACTTGACTGTGGGCATTTCAGTAGGAGAATATGTAGAGCTCACAGGTCTGCCCTGGCCTCAGAAATCCAAACAGGAGAATAATACACTGTTATGGCCCGCATTAGCACTTGCAATGAATGGTATGGGCGCTGGCGCAGGTTCAGCGTTGCCATGACAAACCTGAGGATTAGGGGCTAAAGCCTCTTCTCTGTCCTCATAGTGTCAGCACCACGGTGGAACTCTGACTGGATTGCACAACTATGTAATTCATTCAAATGTGCCTCGTTAAAGGAGCAGGTAAGTACGAAGGGTCGTAAGCTATTGAAGTGGGTACGAATTAGTTGCTTAAGCCTCTATTGGGAGATAACCCTGAGTTAAGTTCAACTCACTTTGTGCATTTTGTAACAGTTTTCTTTCTTCCATAATGTAAAAAAAAACAATTTGCTATTGATGTAGGAGGCCAATGTGAAGACAATGTAATACCTTCATGGCAATTGAAACTTGTCTTTCAGGTATAACAATACTTTTTTAATGACATTTTTATCTTTTTAAATCTTAATATTTATAGATTCAGTAGTTTATTTATTTTTTTATTCAGTAGTTATTCAGTAGTCTCGATTTGAATTGTCTTGCATTTACAGTTGAAGTCGGATGTTTACATACACCTTATCCAACTACATTTAAACTCAGTTTTTTCACAATTCCCGACATTTAATCCTAGTAGAAATTCTCTGTTTTAGGTCTGTTAGGATCACCTCTTTATTTTAAGAATGTGAAATGTCAGAATAATAGAGAGAATGATTTATTTCAGCTTTTATTTCTTTCATCACATTCCCGGTGGGTCAGAAGTTTACATACACCCAATTAGTATTTGGTAGCATTGCCTTTAAATGGTTTAACTTGGGTCAAACGTTTCGGGTAACCTTCCACAAGCTTCCCACAACAAGTTGGGCGAATTTTGGCCCATTCCTCCTGACAGTGCTGGTGTAATTGAGTCAGGTTTGTAGGCCTCCTTGCTCCCACACGCTTTTTCAGTTCTGCCCACAAATATTCTATGGGATTGAGGTCAGAGCTTTGTGATGGCCACTCCAATACCTTGATTTTGTTGTCCTTAAGCCATTTTGCCATTTTGGAAGTATGCTTGGGGTCATTGTCCATTTGGAAGACCTATTTGCGACCAAGCTTTCACTTCCTGACTGATATCTTGAGATGTTGCTTCATTATATCCACATAATTTTGCTTCCTCATGATGCCATCTATTTTGTGAAGTGATCCAGTCCCTCCTGCAGCAAAGCACCCCCACAACATGATGCTGCCACCCCCGTGCTTCACGGTTGGGATGGTGTTCTTCGGCTTGCAAGTCTCCCCCTTTTTCCTCCGAACATCCTCCAGCATCTTCACAGGGTCCTTTGCTGTTGTTCTGAGATTGATTTGCACTTTTCGCACCAAAGTACGTTCATCTCTAGGAGACAGAACACGTCTCCTTCCCGAGCGGTATGACGGCTGCGTGGTCCCATGGTGTTTATACTTGCGTACTATTGTTTGTACAGATGAACGTGGTACCTTCAAGCGTTTGGAAATTGCTCCCAAGGATGAACCAGACTTGTGGAGGTCTACAATTTTCTCTCTGAGGTCTTGATTTCTTTTGATTTTCTCATGATGTCAAGCAAAGAGGCACTGAGTTTGTAGGTAGGCCTTGAAATACATCCACAGGTACACCTCCAATTGACTCAAATGATGTCAATTAGCCTATCAGAAGCTTCTAAAGCCATGACATCATTTTCTGGAATTTTCCAAGCTGTTTAAAGGCACAGTCAACTAAGTGTATGTAAACTTCTGAAATTTGTGGAGTGGTTGAAAAACAAGTTTTAATGACGCCAACCTTAGTGTATGTTCAACTGTATATTTGTCTTGTATGTGTACACATACATTGATAAAATCACCAGACAACCAAATAAATGTTGCTCATTTCTTTTCCAAAAGCACAACATGAGCCAGATACTGATTTAGAACAGCTGTATTCGGGCCTTGAGAAACTGACACAATCCATTCTGTGCTTCATTGCCATAAGTTAGCCATTTTGTCAAAGAAAGTGTTATGGCGAAAGACCAACTTGGGACCTCAACAGTTAGAAAAATGACAGTAGTAGCTTTGAAACCGCGTTTGTTTTCTCAGTAATGTTTACATTCCTATGAGAATTAAGATCTGAGATTACACAACTCAATTAAGATGATGTAAATACAAACAGCTTGTGTGTTATGGAAAGGCAGATGATGCCAATACAAGCGGGGAGAAAAGGAAGTTGTTTGTGATATGACCATTTCTACTTCGTAATTTTATAGAGTAGACATGTATTGGCACTTGGGCCAATGACTGCATGGCTGCGCACAACTCCAACACCATCATTAAAGTTGCTCCACAGGATTTATTTCTATTTTTGCGCATTGTAATTTCAGAAAATGTCTATAAATAAATCTGCTGTTATAGTGGAATGATATTGTTTCACAGTATTACTGTATTGCTACTTATTCAACCACTGATTTCTCCTGCCGGGGTGGAACCTGTTGTCAAAATGTGGCTGTGTTATCTAGTGGAAATTGCTGTGTAAGTTCCTGGTTGCAAAAATTCGCCACGGTTTCAGTTTATGTGAGAAAAGAAGCACTGAATATTGTAGGGAATCATTGTACCATCTAAATCGTTGTAAATACATTTTCAATAACAAAACGTTCTATTTTTACAGCTGTTTGAAGTTGCTGGACCAAAACCATTGGCTTAAGGTTGGTGGACCAAGACAAAGTCAGAACAGTTTCCCATTTTGACAACAGATGACTATCCGGTGGGAGAAACCATTAGGCGAATATCACACCCAATCCCAACACTGCTGGGTAAGTAACACTATGAAACATTATCATTCCACAATTAGCGGCTGATATATTATGTACACTTTCTGACAACGCAAAATGTGTAGCACCTTTAAGTTTGCTGATGACACGACGGTGGTTGGCCAGATCACCAACGACGATGAGACAGCCTATAGGGAAGAGGTCAGTGACCTGGCAGTGTGGCGCCACGACAACAACCTCTCCCTCAATGTCAGCAAGACAAAGGAGCTGACCGTGGACTACAGGATACGGAGGGCTGAGCACGCCCCCATCCACATTGGCAGGGCTGTAGTGGAGAGGTTTGAGATCTTCAAGTTCCTCGGTGTCCACATCACTAAGGAATTATCATGGTCCCCACACACCATCACAGTGGCGAAGAAGGCACGGCAATGCCTCTTCCCCCTCAGGAGGCTAAAAAGATTCAGCATGGGCCCTCAGATCCTCAAAAAGTTATACAGCTGCAACATTGAGAGCATCTTAACGTGCTGCATCACTGCTTGGTATGGCAATTGCTTAGCATCTGACCCCAAGGCGCTATAGAGAGTATTGCTTACTGCCCAGTACATCACTGGGGCCGAGCTCCCTGCCATGCAGAACCTATATGACAGGCGGTGTCAGAGGAAGGCCCTAACAATTGTCACCCAAGTCATAGACTGTTCTCTCTGCTACCACATAGAAAGTGGTACTCATCCACCAGTCTGGAACCAACAGGACCTACTCCCAAGACACAAGACTGCTAAATAGTTAGTTGAATAGTTCAACCAAATAGCTACTGGGACTGTCTTTTGAGTCATCACGTACGCTGCTGCTACTGTTTATTATCTATCCTGTTGCCTGGTCACTTTATCCCTACCTATTGTATATGTACATATCTACCTCAATCACCTCGTACCCCTGCACATTGACTCGGTGCTGGTACCCTGTGTATATAGCTAAGTTATCGTTACTCATTGTGTATTTATAACTCATGTTATTATTTGTCTATGATTTCTCTTTTTTTCTATCTGCGTTGTTGGGAAGGGCCATTAAGGAAGCATTTCACTGTTAGTCTACACCTGTTGTTTATGAACTTTGACAAGTAAGCATTTCACTGTTAGTCTACACTTGTTGTTTATTAACTGTTAGAAGAAAGCCTTTCACTGTTAGTCTTCACCTGTTGTTTATGAACTGTTAGAAGAAAGCCTTTCACTGTTAGTCTACACTTGTTGTTTATTAACTGTTAGAAGAAAGCCTTTCACTGTTAGTCTTCACCTGTTGTTTATGAACTGTTAGAAGAAAGCCTTTCACTGTTAGTCTACACCTGTTGTTTATGAACTGTTAGAAGAAAGCCTTTCACTGTTAGTCTTCACCTGTTGTTTATGAACTGTTAGAAGAAAGCCTTTCACTGTTAGTCTACACCTGTTGTTTATGAACTGTTAGAAGAAAGCCTTTCACTGTTAGTCTACACCTGTTGTTTATGAACTGTTAGAAGAAAGCCTTTCACTGTTAGTCTACACCTGTTGTTTATGAACTGTTAGAAGAAAGCCTTTCACTGTTAGTCTTCACCTGTTGTTTATGAACTGTTAGAAGAAAGCCTTTCACTGTTAGTCTACACCTGCTGTTTATGAGATGTGACAAGTAAGCATTTCACTGTTAGTCTACACTTGTTGTTTATTAACTGTTAGAAGAAAGCCTTTCACTGTTAGTCTTCACCTGTTGTTTATTAACTGTTAGAAGAAAGCCTTTCACTGTTAGTCTTCACCTGTTGTTTATGAACTGTTAGAAGAAAGCCTTTCACTGTTAGTCTTCACCTGTTGTTTATGAACTGTTAGAAGAAAGCCTTTCACTGTTAGTCTTCACCTGTTGTTTATGAACTGTTAGAAGAAAGCCTTTCACTGTTAGTCTTCACCTGTTGTTTATGAACTGTTAGAAGAAAGCCTTTCACTGTTAGTCTTCACCTGTTGTTTATGAACTGTTAGAAGAAAGCCTTTCACTGTTAGTCTTCACCTGTTGTTTATGAACTGTTAGAAGAAAGCCTTTCACTGTTAGTCTTCACCTGTTGTTTATGAACTGTTAGAAGAAAGCCTTTCACTGTTAGTCTTCACCTGTTGTTTATGAACTGTTAGAAGAAAGCATTTCACTGTTAGTCTACACCTGTTGTTTATGAACTGTTAGAAGAAAGCCTTTCACTGTTAGTCTTCACCTGTTGTTTATGAACTGTTAGAAGAAAGCCTTTCACTGTTAGTCTTCACCTGTTGTTTATGAACTGTTAGAAGAAAGCATTTCACTGTTAGTCTACACCTGTTGTTTATGAACTTTGACAAGTAAGCATTTCACTGTTAGTCTACACTTGTTGTTTATTAACTGTTAGAAGAAAGCCTTTCACTGTTAGTCTTCACCTGTTGTTTATGAACTGTTAGAAGAAAGCCTTTCACTGTTAGTCTTCACCTGTTGTTTATGAACTGTTAGAAGAAAGCCTTTCACTGTTAGTCTTCACCTGTTGTTTATGAACTGTTAGAAGAAAGCCTTTCACTGTTAGTCTTCACCTGTTGTTTATGAACTGTTAGAAGAAAGCCTTTCACTGTTAGTCTTCACCTGTTGTTTATGAACTGTTAGAAGAAAGCCTTTCACTGTTAGTCTTCACCTGTTGTTTATTAACTGTT
The DNA here is from genome assembly GCF_023373465.1 of Oncorhynchus keta. Lineage (NCBI taxonomy): Eukaryota > Metazoa > Chordata > Actinopteri > Salmoniformes > Salmonidae > Oncorhynchus > Oncorhynchus keta. The sequence goes on along the minus strand of NC_068440.1, from coordinate 5,482,925 downwards.
AGAAGAAAGCCTTTCACTGTTAGTCTACACCTGTTGTTTATGAACTGTTAGAAGAAAGCCTTTCACTGTTAGTCTTCACCTGTTGTTTATGAACTGTTAGAAGAAAGCCTTTCACTGTTAGTCTACACCTGTTGTTTATGAACTGTTAGAAGAAAGCCTTTCACTGTTAGTCTTCACCTGTTGTTTATGAACTGTTAGAAGAAAGCCTTTCACTGTTAGTCTTCACCTGTTGTTTATGAACTGTTAGAAGAAAGCCTTTCACTGTTAGTCTTCACCTGTTGTTTATGAACTGTTAGAAGAAAGCCTTTCACTGTTAGTCTACACCTGTTGTTTATGAACTGTTAGAAGAAAGCCTTTCACTGTTAGTCTTCACCTGTTGTTTATGAACTGTTAGAAGAAAGCCTTTCACTGTTAGTCTTCACCTGTTGTTTATGAACTGTTAGAAGAAAGCCTTTCACTGTTAGTCTTCACCTGTTGTTTATGAACTGTTAGAAGAAAGCCTTTCACTGTTAGTCTTCACCTGTTGTTTATGAACTGTTAGAAGAAAGCCTTTCACTGTTAGTCTACACCTGTTGTTTATGAACTGTTAGAAGAAAGCCTTTCACTGTTAGTCTTCACCTGTTGTTTATGAACTGTTAGAAGAAAGCCTTTCACTGTTAGTCTTCACCTGTTGTTTATGAACTGTTAGAAGAAAGCCTTTCACTGTTAGTCTACACCTGTTGTTTATGAACTGTTAGAAGAAAGCCTTTCACTGTTAGTCTTCACCTGTTGTTTATGAACTGTTAGAAGAAAGCCTTTCACTGTTAGTCTACACCTGCTGTTTATGAGATGTGACAAATACATTTGATTTGAGAGTGAAAATTGTGAAAATTCCTACATTTTGTAACTTTCGAGATATATAGTTTCTCCTTTTCAGTTTATTGAGAAGTCATTGAAAATAGATGAACCTTTTTTCAATAATTGAATTGGAAGTCTACTTCCTTTAATTGACTTCCTTCCATTCGAATTGAGCCCAACCCTGGGCTGTGGACTGTTTGATAGTATATCTTATTTGACAGCATGGCATTTAAGCTTATGTTTATGGCAATGCTAGTAGTTTTGATTTAATACACTCAAGAACTCCCTGGTTCATTTGGACTTTGTAACTGGACACCCATGTTTTAGGACACCAGCGAAGTTCATCAACTGTACCCAGTTTTCCCAGAAATGTTTGCACATGCTTCGTGTCTTGAGTAGCCCGGGTTTGTTATCTTGGGTCTCCTCCATGCATTAACTCACACACCCCTCCTTCTCCCACGCTGTGAGCCCAACATTAGGTTGTATCCACTATCACAGAATACACACACTTTATCACACACACATCAGGGTGGTTTGGACCACAGTGAAGTGATGAGGGCCTGGTCATCTCTATCTGTTGATAGCCTTCCCTGAATCATAAGGATGTCAGGACACTGTCCATAATAGGGACTTGACCTTTGACCCTGGGCCTTTCACCACACTATTCCCTCGGCTTCCCTTGCTGGCTGCCGATGAAGACATTCCTCTGTCTACTTTTGGATTTCGGTTTTGTTTTCCTTAAAACACGGAGAGCTCTCCCGGATTGGTATTTTGACAGCTTTCGCAGAGTTTCGCACCATGTTGTGGCTATTTTTGGTGAGAGGAGAAGAATTACATTAGATATGATATATCACTTCACTCAATATGATAAAGTATGTAAACATTGAATTCTCTTACCACCTACATGGGATAAAACTCGATTTACTAAAAAACATGGAAATACAACACAGCATTGTGAACCCCTGTGTTATATCGTTGAGTGTTATATAGTTGAGTGGTGGACAGTGAGAATCCTGTGGCATCTGCTGTGTACTGTAGTGCAGGGGAGACGGGAACAGACTGAGTGTGTACAGGGGCAGGGCTACCACACAAGCCTCAGGTCAGAGAGCGTGTAAACCAATCCTCGCAGTCTGAGCACATCCTCTGTGCTTGGGGTCCCTCTCTGCCTTACACACACACACACACACACACACACACACACACACACACACACACACACACACACACACACACACACACACACACACACACACACACACACACACACACACACACACACACACACACACACACACACACACACACACACACACACACACACACACGAGGGAGAGAGAGAGAGAGCGACTCGTCCATAAACACACATTCCTCTGCAGTCTCTGTGAGGGGCAGGCTCAGAGTGTGCTGGAAGCCTGGTGCTGTTCTTTAGTGAGCCTCGCTCCAGTCGTTTAGTCACACAGGGAAACCAGAGTAGAGACGGAGGAGGAAGAGCAAAGCAGTCACACAAGAGGAGGTCTGACGACACTATCCGTATGCACTGACCCTTGTATTTAACACATGTAGACATTGACACAGTGCATTGATACACTGCATTGATACAGTGTAAAAAGGACCATCTATATAAACACACAAGCTGTCACGGCGCAACACGTGTATGCGGCGAGCCCTGGACGACTGGACTTCTGGCTGACTTCTGACCGGACACATAGCGCTCCAGCAGCCCATTACAAGAGTGTGTGTGTAAGTGTGTGTGTACGTGTGTGTGAGCACACCGGAGATGCCCTCAAGACCTTCTCACAGTAGGAGGTCCAGCACGGGGATGGATGACACGTGTTCTACATCGACTGGGATCCGTACAGCCTTCTGATCCACTAAAAGAAATACTGGCCCAAGACCGACCGCTGAACAGACGAAAAGTCATCCAGAAGCCAAGGATAAAAGGACTTTACTTTTTTAACCTTTCCTCCAGGCTGGAATGATGTTGTGGAACAAGTTTGCCTGCCACTTGCTTTCGTTGGCAGCCCTACTGGTGGCAGTGGGCTGCAGTGGGGGGGAGCATAGAAAAGGGACAGATGGCAGTGCCAGCGGCGCAGGACAGGGCAGCACAGGTGGCAGCACGGGTAGCAGCAGCAGCAGCAGCGGTAGTAGTAGTGAAAGTAGCAGCAGCAGTAACCGGAGGTACCACAGAGTCCAGCATGGGCAGTGCACCTACACCTTTATCCTACCTGAGGGCGACAGCAGCGGAGGGAATTCGTGCCGACAAGGGAAAGCAGCGACACAGTTTAACAGCGCCAATGCGCTGCAGAGAGACGCTCCACCCCTGGAACAGGACTTCGCTTCCCAGAAGATCCAACACCTGGAGCACGTCATGGAGAACTACACTCAGTGGCTGCAGAAGGTAAGGGAGAAGTGGTCACACTGTCATAAGCAAGGCAACGCGAGTCATAGTCGAAAGCTTGTGCAGGTGTCCTTTTATGTTTACTTTGTGAGTATGCATTGAAGCTGGTCTGTGTTTACGCAAGGGCTGTGTTGTTGTGTCTGGCTCTGATGGGGTTTTTTTTGTGACCCCTTTAAATGTATGTGCGTTTGAGAGTGATGTTCTCCGGCTTTCAATTGGAGCTTCCTCGTGGTTGTCTTAATGAAAGTTCTTACAGTATTGTCAGGGATACATCTGTGCGCTCTATGGCTGGAGCTGTGTGCCACGACTCTGGTATTCATGGTTTAAGATCTTGGAGAGGGTCTTGAATTGATGAATGATTATTATGACAAATGTAAAACTGTGAACAAATCTCATGAGGAATCTAGTTAAAAGCCTTTGTCCCATACCGACAAAATAACCAACATCCCATAAACAATTTACATCCACAAAGCTGTTTTGTTACGTAACTGTATATATTAACCACTGATCTATTTGCGTAAGATCCGTGTTTGGTACTTCTCCGAAAAACTCTGTGCTCCCTGAGCACAGTTCCACAGATGTCAAGTTGCGTTCCACGCTGCATCCGTCACGATGCGTGGTCGTAATATGTCAGTCCTCCAGAGTTCTCCAGTGTGCTGTCTCTTTAATGACAGGAAGCCTGTAAGGACCACTGCTCGAGTACGACGGAAGAATGCTCCCTCTATGTACCGCCACCCAGGACTTTCCATTAGTCCACACTCTAGCTTTAGAATATAAAGAAAGCAAGTTCATGGAATCATCAGATATTTTATATAAGTAAAGGATTTACTAACGTGAAAGACATAAAAATAAAAATATATGTGAAAACGTACTGATTATTGGGAATAGATTAGTTAAAGGGAATAGATCTTCCATTTTCTGATCTATATATTTTGCCTTGCAAAATTGTGTAAACATCCTTATTTCAAAGCTCTGTACATTTTTCATGGGTAACCTTCGAATTGGATTTTCAACAGGCAAGGGCAGATTTACAATTGGGTAAGCTACACTATTGCGGGAAACATAAATAATGATTTTGCAATGCAGTGCTCATTGAATTCAACTGGGAATGCAATCAACCAACAAATATACTTGTCGATAGGCTTGCCAAGAATTGTAGGCAAGGGAACTAAGCAAATGTACTCTCTATCAGGGGTTTAAGAGACAGATGCCTGTGGCGCATACGAGTCCTCACATCCTTTTCCTCCAACTTGTAAAGCCACTCAGGTGTTTATGACCAGGAATATGGATTCACTGTGACGTTAATGAATTGTGAAGTCATCACTGATACCACTTGGCAACTGAATTGTTAATCTTAGACTCCTTATCGTTGAAAAGATAAACTATCTCTCTGAAATGAATACACGAGTCAAATAAACAAACTCTACATTCGGAAAAGCAGCTCTGCTGTACTTTTCACAATAATGTGACTTTGCAAGGAGATTAGGAGGGCCAATCTATGATGAATTGCTTAAACACACAATCGTTTATTTTTGTCTGTAAAATGTTGGCACAAAGTGAACAAATAATTGCACGTAATGCACAATAGATTTGATGGTTTTCTCTGGAATTGTGGGGTTAATTTAACTGAGCATCATCAATACCCGTTAGCGTGCTGGGGTCTCTGCTCACTAGTAATTGGAGAACCATCTTAAAAGCTATTGGGGGCAAGTTTCTCAACGGTATTACAGCTTTTCATCTACCTCCGAAATGTATTCTTTCCAGTCCTCTGGTTGTGAGAAATGGTCGTTCTTTATAAATGACCCAACATTTCATTCCAATGAACTGTTGGTTGAGTTTGTAGTTAGGAAAGTAGGAGAGATGTTATTGCTTCTTACTGTATGTTGTATATCACACTAGTAAAGCACAAACATAGAGGTATGCACATATCAACTCCCAAATAAATTGGTTGGCTTTTGGTCAGAAACTACACACATCACTATACATCACTCGGTATCTGGGAAGAGGAATTTCAGTGGTAAAAACTGCTCGAACACTTGAGATAAGCTGTGGGCTGTAAATGGTTGTGGGAATGATGACCTATATAAATTAAGAAAAACTATTGGCATGCAAAAGATTGTTCCGTGGAGAAAAATTATATCACATAATGAGGACCGTGACTATACATTGTAAAAAAAAAAACAATGTTGATTCAATGTACAATTGTAACGCAAGCAGTTGCAATAGGATTGTGAGTTTGCTCAACAAAATAACATTGAAGTTAATTCAATGTGCAATTATAAGTCAACCAGCTGCATTAGGATTGTGAGTTTGCTCAACATTTGGGCACATTTAGCCTTATAGCTGAACCAACTTTGAGCAGAGCAAATTCTTGTCCTTTTTGAAGTCCAATCAACTCGCGGAATAAGGCTGATAAAGCAAGTTGTCTTTTTTTTTAACAGTGTTAACTAATGTAAGCATTAGTAATGTAATGTTTACCCTGAGTAAAAAGGAGTCTGAGATGAAATCACATGGACATTGAATCATATTGATATAGGTACTTTGACAGTCCATGATGGTACTATATAAACAGTCCAAGTAGCAATTGTAGACTGAATTCTAGACTTAATGAGACCGTTGGAATAACTTTTTTTACTCATCTGCCATCACCACTAATACCATCCTGTTTCTTCCCCGACACATTTGCATTCTCTGCAGACCTCTGACATTCTTTTCATCTTAAGGGGTAAAAAAAACAAAGGGGGAAACCAAAAAATCCTGCATCCACCACGTCTTCAATATTCTGAATGAACAATATGCAATAACCTTGTCAACAGTTGATTGACAATAGAAAGTGACAGTAACCAGTGGACACCAACGTAATAAGAATTAGGGGAGACGTTTTAAGAGGCAGCACACAGTGATAATTCAGCCCAATTACGGAGGTGCGGAAACATCAGGATGCAGTTAACATTTCTCATCAAACAGAGGATGAAGTGTCCCAGCCAGTCGATCTATCTTAATCACGTAAGCCTTGGCTGCTTGTCAAGAGGAGAGCTGTACCTAATGCTACTCCAGCCACCACTGATGAAAGAATCCACAAAGGATACCACACACTCCTCGATGCATGGGCGCCTTAACTTGTTGGGGGGTAGATGCAGCAAGCAGCTGTTCGGGAATTATTCGGCCGTCCCAATCTTTCCCCTCCGTGGAAGTCTGGTCGGCCCAGGGAAGAGCAGGCACTGATAACATTCCTGCGCAGTCAAAGGTGGCTTCTGTTAGTCCAAGGATTACTTCCCCGGCAGGCCTGTAAAGAAGGGGGAATTGGACCAGATTGCCTGTGATCTTTGGGTATTTGTTGCTGGAAAGTAGCCAATTAATGCATCCCCACTCCATTCCATCACTGCCTGGTTTGTGAAAGTGTACATGTTCAGTTGTAGAAGAGAGATCATCGAGTTTGCCTTTTAACGACAAACAAAAAACATGAAATCAAAGTTAAAATAACATCGGGTGAGATGTTTCGTATCACTCAGCCGATCACTTCCAGATGCATTCAACGTTTGAATGATATAAATCAGCTACGGGAGAGATACACTCAAGATCCCCTTTCCACTTCCTCAATAATTCAAGGACAACTCAAGTCATTGAAACTTGGACCAAGGTCCATTTCAAGGAGCCAAAAAGAAATCCTGCTCCCCAGGAGTGAAAGTGATAGATCTTCACACGTTCACTTTAGTGCCGAGCGTAGAAAATGTTTCAAACCAATGTTTCTTCAGAGGGAGGCATTGCCAGAATAAGCTGTTGAAGTTAAAAGAGGAGAGATGATATCCGTGTTCACAGTGCTATCGCTGTGAATTTCCCATTTCTCTGCCTGTTAGTGTAATCAGGATGCACAACATGGGTAGTTCCTAGTTTCCCTTCACCCCTTGGGGTTAATGCAGCAAAAAGGGGGAATATTTCTTAACGCTATCAGAAGGCCACACAGCCTGCCTTAAGAGCCAAGGAAAGACTAAGCTATTTTAGGGGTGACTTCCTCTGTATCAAAGCTTCTTTTTGCAAATAATGCGGGCCAAAACGAACAAATCGGACGATGCAGCGAGCTACTGGACGCACAACAGACTGAGAAGCGATTCCTTCCTGTCCCTTGCAGAAGTTGCAAGACCAGGAAAATAGCAGAAGGGGCTGTTGTACTCTGCTACTGCTTCCATAGATGAATCTTTGCCTCACTTGCACTAGCAGAGAAGGTGGAAAAGAGAACAGAGCTTCTTTACAGCATGTCAAGGGGATAGATAAGGAAGTCCATTACAATGTCACAGTATTCCCACATGGATGTGAACATTGAGGCCGACATGGTTATTGTTATTTTCAGGAAATGGGCATTTAGTATGTTTGTCACGGTCAATATGGCAGCTCACTTAGTATCAAACTCTTTTCCCAGAAATCGTATTTCATTGTGGTCGTTAGCTTCGAACCTGTTGGAACTTTTTGGGCAGAAAAGTATTTTTAACTTTACACCATGGTTATGCAACGCAACGAAAAGTGAATAGGGGAGGTTTTTAATGCCCGCGGCCTTGAGCGTCTCTCCAGTTTCTCTTGAGTCTCTCTGAGGCATCGCGTGTACACGCGGTTAAACTCCCATCATTCATTTCAATGAATTAACCTCCAGTGGGCTCTCGGTACAGGATCTACCGAGCTTTAATTGCAATGTTATTTTTGTATTTGCTTCGGAGTGCCAGTCATTTGCTATACACACACCCGCTCAAAGACATTTTACTTACTGCTCTGCACTCCCCCGTATATGAGTGAAATCATTTGAGATCGTCCTGTATTATGTTTGGGTTTCCGAGTATGTTCACTTCTTCAATGGAACACACTTTCCTTCCTGGGATTTACCACAGGTATTATAAATAAGAGAGAGTGTGCTGCAGCATGTCACTCAGGTGATATAGAGAGCTTTACCATCGGCCTATTACTGTATGTCAGGGGAACTGATATTTGGATACTTCCGTTCTCGTACTTCCGACCTTTGACCTTGTTTTGAGTAATGGTTCAGTATGGTATGGCGTGCCTGTATAAGGAATTAACATTACCTCGGGTGGCAGGTAGCCTTGCGGTTAAGAGCGTAGGACCAGTGATTGAAAGGCCCGCTGGTTCAAATCCCTGAGCCGACTAGGTAAAACATTTGCCGATGTGCCCTTGAGCAAGGCAATTTAACCGCCATTGCTCCTGTAAGTGCCGCTCGATAAGAGTGTCTGCTATAACGTCTCAGTCGTCGCGCTTGTCTTTAGAAGTTGTAGCTCGCAAGCATTGCCAAACGTACAGCATACAGTGCGAAGCCTGTATGGGTGAGTGATTCTGACCCAAATATAAGATAGTAGCCAATTGTGGAATATTATACAACACTATAAAAACAGATTGTTCGGTCAGTGGTCCAATAAATGCTGCTATCACAGTGTACTACAACATATCGTTGAAATCCAGCTGTGATTTGAAAGCACCCGATGGTACATCACTGCTCTCTATTATTTACACAAGACATAGACTATAAGTCATGTCCAAATTTCTCCGGCTTGTTAAGTTTCTGTCATATTTCTCTGCACTGTCCATCGGGGAGCCCGTTTGGGTTCATTTCAGCCCTGTAAAATTCCACGAGGCCCTACAAGACTCTGTCTTTATATAAATGTGTACCTTCAAATTCTACAGCTGTGTTTTCTTCCAGGGACAGCGAGCAGAGGAAAGATATGCGGGCCTACGCTTTCCACTTCTGTTTACTGGCAGGTTGGCGGGAATGGAAGGAACGCACAGTAATGTATTGCCGCTATTTCTTTCTTTTTCGGGTCCAGCCAATCTTCAAGTTCGGTGTGTAGCATTTATCCTCTACAAATTCCCCATCGGGATCCTGTTCCATCTGACAATTATTCATCTGAGAGATAAGGCTGACTGCGTGGAGTTCGGGGGAATTCCTGAAGCATCCCAAAACACTGCCATTAAGCCCTTTACTCCCCTTCGAGGTTGTGTCCTACAGATGTTGCATTGTGAGCGGTTGCTTTTGTCTGTCAGCACTGGGGCCACTTGCCAAAGTTCCAAAGGACACCATTTCACCTCGTTTGAGAGTTCAGCTTCTTCAACTTTTCCATGATTACATATCAAAACATCACAACATTGGTGATGAACGCGAGCAATGGAATAGTTTCTGTCAAAGTGAGAGGCTTCGAATAAACAAACAGAACAGCGGATAAATAACAGGTCATGAAAGCACCCGCCGTGTGGGGAAACAAAATGAAGAGAAGCATTTACATTACATTGCATTTAAGTCATTTAGCAGACGCTCTTATCCAGAGCGACTTACAAATTGGTGCATTCACCTTATGACATCCAGTGGAACAGCCACTTTACAATAGTGCATCTAAATGGGGGTGGGGAGAGAGGGAAAGAGTGTGGGAGATATTGGGTAACAGATAAGCAGTTTGACTCCCTCACAGCCGGAGTTGGATCAGTAAATGAAGATTAGGCGAGCTTTCCTTCTCTTACTCTGTTCTTGTTGTGATCTGGGCCAATCGCACATCAGGCTTCATGTCACACTTTGCAATAACCTCAGTCATTTCTTTGTTCTGTCTTTGGTGTTGGTGAGGCGTAGGGAAAAGTTGCTTGGTGAATAATTCTTTGTAGTCCACAACTCATGATATATTAACATACGGTCTGGAACTGCACAACATGGTCGGCCACTCACGACTCCTCCCAGTGCGGTGGGTGGTTTTGTCTTGTGTGTGGGACGTGTTTGATTCCCAGGTTAACGGTTTAGAGCTGTGATCGGCGTGGCACCTCATCCACACCCCTCACACACACACACACACACACATACACAGACCCAACATAGGAACAGCTCTGGAGAATATCTTAACCCTGTCCAGCACTGTGTTTGCCTTGTCTGGGACCCAAGCCAGGTTTCTCACATTCCACACAATACCAGGGCTGTGGCTGGCAGAGCCAACTGGAGATGACTGGTGAAGATGTCGATAGTGTGCTTGCCCCCCTTCCCCTTTTCTTCCCTGTCACATCATTTTCGACCTCTGCTTAAAATAGGAGTCAAAGGTCAATCCACCTTACACCCTGACCTTTTAGAGAATAACTGTACTAAATGTAGCCTCAATTACCCTTATGATAGAGCCCTAGCAAGCTTTGTTGGGTCAGGATAAGACCGACCTCTTGTACTATGATACTGTAAGTGTTTCTAGTAAATTGCAGGGATAAAGGGATCGTTTCAACAAGAGGTGTAACTGTTGTCGAGGGTAGAAATTCAGTCACTACCAGACTGATGCGGACCACGACCAGAGAATCACTCAACAAGACAGCCCCAGAACACATGCCTGTAGCTGGAAAACGAATGGAGCTTTACGCCTGTTTACTCATAAATGGGTGCAGATGTTTGTTTGAGTGGACTTTACTGCCGGGGGAGCTGCAGGCTGGGGTTGCGGGGGTTAATCCTCAGAAGGTCTGGAGGGGTTGTGTTTGGATGGACTGGAGGAGCAGGGGATGAGATTCAGTCTGACTAATGGTGGTCCGTAGATGGTCAGGTGGGATCTGCCTCTGTAGGCCCCCAGAACTCATTCCTTGAGCTTGAAACAGTATGAATTAGGTTCTCAAACTTCTTAATGTGTAGTATTGTATGTCATAGTGTCAATCTGCATACTAATGTAGCGTTTTCTTTTGACTTTACTTTACCTTGTTACATTTTTTGACCTATTCTGGACATTTCAATAATGCTATATTGTAGGTGACTACTGGTAGTCACATTTTCCAATGTAAGAGGAATCAATAAAAACAATTGTGCTTTCAAATATTACATAATGATTTTGGAGTATTCTATAGCATACTATAATATGGTAACCATAGTTTAGGGGAAAGGATCCCTAAGGATCCTTAGGGGTTTAGGATTTGAGGATCCCTAAGCGTCCCTTATACTTCAGCTCAGCCGGGGGATGATGGTCTTTGGGGTGCGCTGGTTTCGATCATTTGATCTCTCCCCTGCTTGTCACTGTGTGTATACACACTTCTTTTTGCACTTCAGTCTGAGAAAGCAAAAATAAACAGAGGTCCAGCCAGATGAAAGCCTCGGGATAAGGCGACATTGTGCTGCGTATGCTCTGGTCCTCTGCTGCTCCGCTCGGGGGCCCTCTGAGGAGTCAGAGCTGGAAACTGGAAACCATTTATCCGGAGGCTGCATTCGTTGTAGCTGGGGATTTAAAAAAAGCTAATCTGAAAACAAGACTCCCTAAATTTTATCAGCATATCGATTGCGCAACTAGGGGTGGTAAAACCTTGGATCATTGTTACTCTAACTTCCGCGACGCATATAAGGCCCTGCCCCGCCCCCCTTTCGGAAAAGCTGACCACGACTCCATTTTGCTGATCCCTGCCTACAGGCAGAAACTCAAACAAGAGGCTCCCACGCTGAGGTCTGTCCAACGCTGGTCCGACCAAGCTGACTCCACACTCCAAGACTGCTTCCATCACGTGGACTGGGACATGTTTTCTTGTTGTATTGTTAGAGGCACAAGCATTTCGTCAGATAAAAAATATTGACGAATACGCTGATTCTGGTGTGGGGCATATGAGTTCATGAAAGTAGAACGTGCAGATTAGAGAAAAAAGTCGAAGATGTCGTTCCCATAGCAACGCTAAAAACATTCCCTAACCAGAAACCGTGGATTGATGGCAGCATTCGCGTGAAACTGAAAGCGCGAACCACTGCTTTTAATCAGGGCAAGGTGTCTGGTAACATGTCCGAATATAAACAATGCAGCTATTCCCTCCATAGCGGGAAGGGGGGCTATTAAACAAGCTAAGCTGATAGATGTGACACTGGCAGTGAGGGAACATAGTGGTTATTATTTTGTGATGAGAAAGGCTTACCATATTCACAAACTTTGAGATTGCACACATACCAACTTTATCATGAGGCAAACTAATTCCATCTATGTCTGAAATGTGCTGGCAGAGATAAAGATACCCCAAATGTTTGGATCGAATCACCCATGTCCCGTGGGTTGATATTCCTGTGTGTTCTACGGCTAGGAAGATTGAGACAGCAGTGCCGAAGGGTTTACTCAGCCATTAGCGGCCACGTTCCTACTTGGATGAAGCCCAGTGGAAACTTTCCCATGTTTGAGAGAATGACAAGCTCGATTCCTCGGAAAACTAGAGAACTAGGGGTCCAGTACGAGGGCAGTTGAATTTGTTGAGTTTGTTTTGTTGTTTTGGTTTCATTCCCATGTCTTGGATGAATGCATATGTTTCCTCTCCCATACGTCCAGATACACATCATTAATTGGGGTAATTAATTTCAAGGATTTGCGAAAATAGACATCCACACACAATCAAGGCTGCAAAATATTTATTTGCTCTCTTGATGAATTCACATGACTGATGCTAAGTGACCTGAGCTCAACAGAAGGAAGGAAAACAGCAATATATGGTTATTACTATAATATCATATAATTGAATTATATGATGAGTAATTAATAGAATACTACTGTTCCTTATCGAGTTTTTCAGACCGGGTGAAAATACTAATGTATTATACTATACATGGGGCAAGTATAGAAAACTCAGTAGTAAAGGATTTTGGAGATTCATCAGGGTGTTGCTACTGGAATATGGTCATATAAGATAGCCAAATAATCCTGGTCTAGACCAACTCTAAGAAATCATTTGCAGAATCTTGATTGTAATAACAAGCAAGCCTTCCACATCACAGCACCCGAATCTGAAAGAGAAATGTAAACATTTCTGTTGGACGAGATCCCTGCGGCCGTTCGGAGAGGAGAGCTGAAATTCAAAGCAAACACTTTCTCCGTCCCTCTTGTCATATTTCGAGTAAGTTCATGTTTACAAGACAGGATATCAAAAATTAATTGCTTCTTGGTTATGTTAACTTATTTTGGGCTTTCTTGTGAAATTGGCTCCTATCTTAAACTTTTTACCTGTCTGTCATTGTCTGTACATTTTTAGTAGCGTGTTACCTTGGTTGCCGAGGATTGTGTTTCGTTTAATACATGATATTGTTGAAGCCCTTGAATTGATGTGTGAGATCTCTCTGACATTGGTTAATTAATAATACATGTATAGTAGATGGATAGGCAAAGTATTCCAACCAGATAAATGATTCCAATCACATAAGAATTAATGTATCTGATGGATGAAGTAAGATCGAATTTCCCATAAAGAACAGAAAACTGTTGGCAGTCATGTTTAGATATAGTTTTACTTTTCTCAGGCTTTTTCCCATTTATAAACATTTGACCTTTTGTCTTTACAAACTTGTCTTTACAAACTTTTGAATCTTTAATCTAAATGTCAAGTTATGCAAAATATTACTGTCCAAGCATCGTCCATTTCAGCCGACCATTTCAAATATGTGAATCAAATCAAATCAAATCAAATGTATTTGTATAGCCCTTCCAGAGTATGACTGTGACAGTGAGTGGGTCCAGAGACATGTTGGACAAAACCCACTGAGTCGATGATGGCTCCGAAGGCCTTTTGGAGTGGGTCTGTGGACTTTTCCATGTGAATATTAAAGTCACCAAAGATTAGAATATTATCTGCTATGACTACAAGGTCCGATAGGAATTCAGGGAACTCAATGAGGAATGCTGTACATTGCGCAGGAGGCCTGTAAACAGTAGCTATAAAAAGTGATTAGGGAGTAGGCTGCATAGATTTCATGACTAGAAGCTCAAAACCCGAAAAAAATATTTTTGTTTTTGTAAATTGAAATTTGCTATCGTAAATTTTAGCAACACCTACGCCTTTACTGGATGCACGGGGGATATGGTCAGTCAGGCCAATCACATCAAGATTATGATCAGTGATTAGTTAGTTAATTGACTATAATTTACCTCTTTCCTTACAAGGCTTCAGTGATGAGTCAAAGCACCGGACCTCCATTTCAGCCGACCATTTCAAATATTTACCTCTTTCCTAACAAGGCTTCAGTGATGAGTCAAAGCACCGGACCTCTATCCCAGCTGACCCATTTATCGATCCTCCTTCTGTCACGTTAAGGCAGAGGACGAGAGAGAGGATGAGAGAGGATGAGAGAGAGAGAGAGAGAGAAGTCAATTAAATTGGAAGATCTGCATTTGCCCAAAAGCATAAAAATAGGAGCCAGTTGGAATTTGGAAGTCCTTATTTTCCTTACTGCACAATACTCTAAATCAGATAGATTTTAGGGAGTTTTGGAAACAAAAGAAAACGCCAAGTCTTTAGAGTTTTCACCAGTGGGCACTCTTCTCACTTTTGTCAATTTGTTGAGCCTAGGAGCTTTTGATGGACAGAAAGTGGTGTATTGGCTCTACTTGCCAAATGATTTTGGGCACTGGTTTTATATGCAATGATTTGGGTTGGAGATGGTTGGTTTGGTTTCAGGTTGTGTACACAAGACTAACTATGTCCTTGGAAAAGGATAACAGAATGAAATCAACACAACAGCACTCTGACAGAAACAGAGAGGACAGCTTTGGGTCCTGGCAGTGGACTGGTTGGATTAGAGTGTGATTCCCATTGGACTCTGGTCAAAAGTAGTGCACTACAGTATATAGGGAATAGGGAGCAATTTCGTTTTGGTACATGGCAGTCACACTCTGTCCATGGACCAGTTAAGCCCTGGAATCAGCACCCAGCCGGGCTTCAATAATGAGTCATAGCACTGGACCTCCATTCCAGCCGGCCAGGGGCCTATTGATCGATCCCCATTCTGCCACGTTGAGAGAGAGAGAGAGAGAGAGAGAGAGAGAGAGAGAGAGAGAGAGAGAGAGAGAGAGAGAGAGAGAGAGAGAGAGAGAGAGAGAGAGAGAGAGAGAGAGAGAGCTGTCAGGGTAGAGGTTGTAGAAGGTAACTTTGATTTCAGCCTGAGTTGCTCTCCTAATTCGTATCCTCTCTTGGTCTCACTCACTGTCTCAAAGTGACTTATATACAAACAACCCACTACATTTTGGCTGAAGCTGGGGCAATGAGACAATGAGTTATATTCTATATGTATGCTGTTTGTAAAGAATTATATGCAACCTCAATTTAAGCAACCCATTAAAGTCCTGGGCATTGAGTGAATTATAACCACAGGTTTCAGAGAACGTATTAAATCCCCCCTTCACTGTCCTTTGGCGATAAGAAGGCGTTAGCACATTTGCTGGCATCATTCTCAAGGTGCCCTGTGCTGTAGTGTGAGGTGCTAATCGACAGTAATAGCTCCTTTACCGTATCCACTTGAGGCTTCTCAGATGGTTGGGGCCCGTCATTGGGAAATGCAACCCAGACACCCATTATCCAGAGATAAGCTAGGCTACAACAGAGCACAAACGGTATGTTATAAACTGGGTGGTTTGAGCCCTAAATGCTGATTGGCTGACAGCCGTTGTGTAACAGACCGTATACCACGGGTATGACAAAACATTTGTTTTTACTGCTCTAATTACGTTGGTAAGCAGTTTATAGTCGCAATAAGGCACCTCGGGGGTTTGTGGTATACCTCAGGGGTTTGTGGTAAGGGCTGTATCCAGGCACTCCGCGTTGCGTCATGCATAAGAACAGCACCCTTAGACGTGGTTTATTGGGCTTATACCACAACCCCTCGAACCTTATTGCGTAAATATACCACGGCTGTCAGCCAATCAGCATTCAGGGCTCAAGCCACCCAGTTTATAAAGGGAAATCATGCACACTCTAGAATGCCCTTCAAGCCAATCAGAAAGGAGTATTCAACAATGCCATGGTATAAGTAAGCAACAAGCGATGCGTAAATCAATCACACAACCTTTACCACCTTTCTACTCATGGCTCTGATAATGATCCGCAGTCCAGGTAAGAGGTTAAACCTGACACCACAGTTATGGTTAACCTTGATGGATTTGGAGTGACCCTCAGCCAATGGGCTGCGTGTGGAGTTTAACCAAGTCCTCCAGCTGCTGCTAAGCCAAGCTGAACTGGTTCCCCTGACTCAGATAATAGCCCATATTCCTCTCTAACAAACGTGAATTTCGATCAAAGAAACAGAGTGATTCATTGGCCTAAAGCTATTTGTATTTGTCCGCTGTATTTAGATGGAACATATATTCAAATTTTTTTTTGTTTGTTTCCATTCAAATGACATTGCATTGTTTCAGATTGAATTTGAGTGCATTTTTTCGGATGACTTGTGTTTTTGTGTCTGGTCAGATGTCATGAAAATCTGACTTTGGCATTTAACCAACCCACATGAGAGTGGAGCACACCAGCACTGCATGCATAGCATGCACTTCAATGTATTTCATCATCGCTTTCCCAATTCCCCTCAAGGGTATGCCTCTCTACTCACTTTCTACCACTGAAGGACACTATTTGCTTTCTCCTGATTTCTAATCCTCTGCTGCTCACTGTCTGGAAAAGCACAGGGGAATAACTTAACACCCACATTGGGCTACTTTGCTTCTTCCCATGTGGTATTTTTACATGATGGGCCGTGTTTGTGTAATCTTGTTTCTCCTTGGTACTTTCCGTTTTATGACCCTCGCCAGATTGAGTCCTGGGTCAGGCACATTCCCTGGGAGACTGGCCATATGTCGATGAGCGCTGAGCTTAAGTTTCTGGAGGGCCACCGGCGTCACTTCCACCGGGGTCTCTCAAGGTGACTTACGCAGGGTGCAAGCAAGGCATGTCAGACAACTATTTACACCGATTCGTTTTAAGGGATTGGCAAACTGCTATAAAAAGTACAAGCTGCTTGTGAAGCATTTGAAGAGTACTACAGTGTATCACCATTAAAAGGCACAGGTCTCCAAAGAGAAATACTTGCCATCCAAGTCGTGCCACGAGCCTGAGGTTATCGATTCAGACTGTTTCAATACGTTATAATATCGGTGTTTCCGAACCATGTAGGTTCCAGACTCGTCATGTACTTTCCAAACTCCTGTACCCTAGTGTGACACTTAAATCAGTCTGTTGTACTTCACAGCCAAAGGGAGCTCCGTTGTATCTGAAAGTGGGCCTGAAACAACGCTACACTTAGCTTTTATATGAATGCCGAGACAGGGATATTGCACTGAACGACTATTTCCACGTGGCAGACATTTGCTGATGGCTGATGGGTAGAAAGATGTCACACTGTATGTTCACGAAACGTTGAAATCCATCCTTTATATAGGCAAGCAATATGACAGTTGAGTATCTTTTATATATGCCAATCTTTTGAATATGTTATACACATTAAAGTGATTTCTCTCTCCCAGCTTCAGCCCTTTATACCCCAAGATAATTCTAGAATGCTACTGTAGATTACTGGGAATTTTCATAATAAAGCTAATTTTCTCACACATTTCAAATAAACAGACATAAAGTCGCTCAAAAACAAAGTACAAATGACAATTACAAGTTAACTTAGTTTTAAAGAGCACAGCCTCTTCTTTAATATGACACCACATTAGTGTCAATAGCAATAACAGTAATTTTGTCTTCCATTGTGTAAAGACTGTTACGTCTCTCGTCGGAAGGCATGGACCAAAGCGCAGCGTGGTAAGTGTTCATGATATTTATTGATCAAAACACTCGAACAAAAAAACAAAGTGAAAAAACGAAACAGTTCTCTAAGGCAAATAAACTATACAGAAAACAACGACCCACAAAACACAGGTGGGAAAAAGGCTACCTAAGTATGATTCCCAATCAGAGACAACGATAGACAGCTGCCTCTGAGTGGGAACCACACTCGGCCAAAAACAAAGAAATAGAAAACATAGCAATAAAGAAACTAGAATGCCCACCCTAGTCACACCCTGGCCTAACCAAAATAGAGAATAAAAGCCTCTATGGCCAGTTGGTGACAAAGACACTCACTATCAAAAAAACATTAACACTGAACACAACAACAAAAAGTATTTAAAATTGTAGTAAATTTGACTAAATTACTCACTTAAAATGTACCAAGTATAATATATAATACTTATAAATATTATTTACATATCTAAACTACGACCAGAGGACGATATTCAGAAAGTATTTCAAAACCCACACAAAGTAGGCTAGTGGAATGACAACATTTCTTACTTCTGCAACAATGTAAAAATTCAAACAACTATTCAGAGACCATTTCAAAAATATATGTAACCTCTCTCAATAAGATTTAGTACAGACCAGGCCTGACACAAAATGTAGAAATAGTAGCCTACTTTGACAACAATTCAGTGAATGCAGTATTAGATAGAGACAGACAAAGAGAGACACTACAAAACACAACAACTGTTCCGAGATTTGTAGGACAAATTCATATTTCACACTGTCACTTTAGTGGTTGCATTTAGCCTACAACATGTCATGGAACTTCTGGAAGTACTGCCCCATCCTGCAAAGCGGCACAGAACACGTAGAGCACCCAAAGGAGGTTTCTACACATCTCCCACTCTTTGCCCTGCGTCCACTCCGGATGCACACCAAACACCCCCCCAGGCGCCCTTCAAACTTCACCTGCTTTCAAATGAGTTACAACTCAGTCCACACGCCCTGGTGCCACAGTCTTGGCTCCCCTCTTCCTGCCACTGTAGCCATATCACAAAGTGAATGGACAAACTGCATTTTGAATGCCTTCAGGGACCAGTGCCTGCGGTTTCTGGGAAGGGGCCTTTGCAGGTTCCCCCACACAATATATGCATTTACGGTGACAATGTTGAGCATCCCCCGAAACACATACTTCCACTATTTTCTGCCTGGTGCGTCCAACATTGTAATAGCTCCTAAATTGGTCAACATTGTCAACCCCACCTATTTTCTTGTTGTAATCCATTACAAGCTCTGTTCCTCACACCTCCAAAACCCTTACCACTTTTACTTTAGGCCCAGGCTGTGTGGTACTATGGTGAATGGTGGGGCAGACACACGCCATGGAAGGCTTCCCTCTCGGATGTGTTCTCCCTCTTCCCCTCCCTCTTCTTCCTCCTCTCGCTCGGCTTTGTCCTCTCCCTCCTATTTTTCCTCCTCCTCTCCCTCCCACTCCACTCATTTCTCCCTCTTCTTCACTCTCCTATTCCACTCTCCCTCCAATCTTCTCTCCTTCACTCTCCCTCCTCTCGCTCTCTCCCTCCACTCTTCTCTCACTCCCCTCCTTGCTCCACATCTCTCTCCCTCCACTCTTCTCTCACTCCCCTCCTTGCTCCACATCTCTCTCCCTCCACTCTTCTCTCACTCCCCTCCTTGCTCCACATCTCTCTCCCTCCACTCTCCTCTCCTTCACTCTCCCTTCCTCTCTCCCTCCTCTCGCTCTCTCCCTCCACTCTTCTCTCACTCCCCTCCTTGCTCCACATCTCTCTCCCTCCACTCTCCTCTCCTTCACTCTCCCTTCCTCTCCCTCCTCTCGCTCTCTCCCTCCACTCTTCTCTCATTCCCCTCCTTGCTCCACATCTCTCTCCCTCCACTCTCCTCTCCTTCACTCTCCCTTCCTCTCTCCCTCCTCTCGCTCTCTCCCTCCACTCTTCTCTCACCCCTCCTTGCTCCACATCTCTCTCCCTCCACTCTTCTCTCACTCCCCTCCTTGCTCCACATCTCTCTCCCTCCACTCTTCTCTCACTCCCCTCCTTGCTCCACATCTCTCTCCCACCTCTCGCTCTCTCTCTCCATTCTTCTCTCATTCCCCTCCTTGCTCCACATCTCTCTCCCTCCACTCTTCTCTCACTCCCCTCCTTGCTCCACATCTCTCTCCCTCCACTCTTCTCTCACTCCCCTCCTTGCTCCACATCTCTCTCCCTCCACTCTTCTCTCACTCCCCTCCTTGCTCCACATCTCTCTCCCTCCACTCTTCTCTCATTCCCCTCCTTGCTCCACATCTCTCTCCCTCCACTCTTCTCTCATTCCCCTCCTTGCTCCACATCTCTCTCCCTCCACTCTTCTCTCATTCCCTCCTTGCTCCACATCTCTCTCCCTCCACTCTTCTCTCACTCCCCTCTTTGCTCCACATCTCTCTCCCTCCACTCTTCTCTCACTCCCCTCCTTGCTCCACATCTCTCTCCCTCCACTCTTCTCTCACTCCCCTCCTTGCTCCACATCTCTCTCCCTCCACTCTTCTCTCACTCCCCTCCTTGCTCCACATCTCTCTCCCTCCACTCTTCTCTAACTCCTATTCGTCCCTGCCTTTTGCTCCAGAGCCCTGACTCTCCACATCACTTCCTTCGCTTTCACTGACCTTGAGGAACAGAGGAACAGAGGGAGAGGAGAGGAGCAACAAATAGGATACAATTGTGGTCAGGAACATAAACTTTCTCTTTCCCCTCACACTGCCTCTCTCTTCCTCCCTCTCTTTCTGTTTTTCAACTATACACATACTCTCTTCCTAATAAGGAGTTTCCATAATAAATTCACTTCTCTCTCTCTCTCTCTCTCTCTCTCTCTCTCTCTCTCTCTCTCTCTCTCTCTCTCTCTCTCTCTCTCTCCTCTCTCTCTCCCTCTCTCTCTCTCTCTCTCTCTCTCTCTCTCTCTCTCTCTCTCTCTCTCTCTCTCCAATCAACTCTTGCTTTCTTGCCCGACAGACTAACTACAGAGTTCGCCAATGTTAGCTGATTAGTTACGAAGCTGGGACAGATTCCAAATGAATTGCATTGGTAGAAACAGGATAGAACAAGCAACTTGTTAGCTGGTTATGTAAACAATTAGAAACTGGGTGGTTCGAGCCCTGAATGCTGATCGGCTGACAGCCGTGATATATCAGACCGTATACGGGTATGACAAAACATGTATTTTTACTGCTCTAATTACATTGGTAACCAGTTTATAATAGCAATAAGGCACCAAGGGGGTTTGTGGCATATGGCCAATATATCACGGCTAAGGGCTGTGTCCAGGCACTGAGAACAGCCCTTAGCCGTCGTACATTGGCCATATAACACCCCCCCACTCGTGCCTTATTGCTTAAATATCCAACTCATCATATGAGCTCCGCTGAAGAGGCATTTACTACCCTAACACGACAGCTAAGCTGTCAAATAATAGGAAAACAAGGCAATGTATAGCCTATAAATATCTGCACCTAGACAACATGACAACCCATGACAACCCATGTACTTGCTAGCAACAGATTGTTAGCAAGTACATTTTGCACTATTGACACAGATATTACTGTTGGAAAAACAAGGCCATTGGCGCCGCTATAGTAATTTAACTGTGGGAATTCTGTGGGAATTCTGTGGGAATTTAACTGTGGGAATTCAAATATGTTCGTTTTGTGCACATTACAAACCATAATTGAGACACACATAATACTCTTTTATACCTTACAGTCTTTAAAGTTGAAACTTCTACAGTTTATAGCCCTTCACAAACATACTGTACCTGTATATGGGTTGAAAATGGCAGATTTGGGCACTGATAAGAGCCTGTACAGTAATACTCTATAAATTATGTCAGCGCTCAGGCTCTGAGCTTTACAGGGCTTTATGGTCTTTGACTGAAAGCCATTCTGAATTTGAGCACCGCATGGGACAAGAATTGCCCCCTCTAATTGCACAACCTTTGCACATGTTGCGTTGTCTCAGTGAGGGAAATGCTGTAAATGAAGAGAACTCGATGTATTTTGAAAGACGAGACGTTGACGATTATAATAAATACCACTTTGATGTCATACAAGGAAGTCCAAATGTGCAAATGTTCACATTTCCATATCATAAAACTCATGTCATATACAGTGTCCATGTTTATGATCACTATTTTTGATGTACAGTTACGAGACGACACGGGTTGTTCTGAACAGAACGAGCCCATGTTTTGTCTATTGTAAAAATGTGCCGCAGGAACACTCACCTGGATGCACGCATGACTCCTTTTTCTATGCGTACCAAACATGACGATGCGTTTCTCTGAATTGCCCTGTGAATGCCTACTACTGTACGATGATATTTTATAACTTAGCTAGTCATTTTGGCAATAGAACAAATCCCTCAGATGATGCCCACCTGACCCAGATTGCGATTTATAATCGGCCGTTTTTAGATCGCGTGAAAACAACAGTTATTGTGTGATGGCGGAGATACGGGGTTGTGTTCCGAGAGAGAAAAAAACTACTACAAGTGTGCTTGCTCTAGTTTCTCAATGCCACAGCTAGGAGAGCTATAAAAAAAAAAAAAAAAAAACGTATGATTTAAGATTCTTCTTTGAGTCATAAAAGCGCATTGAAATGACTTTGTGCCCACTTTGGAGAGGTGTGTCATGTGGCCGCTTGGAGACACCAGATAGTCCTTTCACGTGTTGTGTAGCACCTCACCTCACACGTTCCAGGAATGTTCGCATCATGTTACGGACGGTATCGAGAGTGTTTTCAGGTTGCGCTATCAACAAACGCAAGCGAAGCGTACAGTAGATGTCGAATGAACATAAAATCAACAGTGTAACGTTTGGATTCAGTCTCGTGCCGAGGTGAACTGTTTCCACAATCTCCAAATGGTTCCCTTTCAAATTGCTACCATGCGTGTACATATGCATTTCATGTTTCTTCTTCACGAAGCATTGAAATGTATCCATAGATGTTCATTCCCACAACGGGTAAAGGGTTAATGACGAAACTTCTACGGTCTTCAAAGTTTAAACTCTCACTCACGCACTAGCTGTAATGGGCATGGAAGCCAACATAAGGTCTGAGCATGAAAGTCTAGACTATCCCAGTGCCCGTGTTTTCTAGAATAGGACTAAGGGCCTTTTAACGTGAGTCATTCAGGCCCCTGGAGGCCACACATTTAAGGTTCCTTTAACCATGTCGTCATAGGGTATCATCGGACATCACGGCTAATCTGAAAAAAGAAACAATCTGTGTTTTCCGAGTGATGGAAAAATGAAGCGAGAGACTTTGATGTCCCAAATGCTTTCTTTAAGAGTCTCACAGCAACAACATAAATCCTTCACACTCGAGTGAGTAGTGGAGTTTGGCCGGTGACGCCTCCGTGTGTGCTGTTCTTCTCGTTCAACGAAGTGTATGTGTCCCCGGAACAGTTGCCGAGTAAGGACATCAGTGCATGCGACACTGCAATGTTTGTAAAACTGGCTGGTGCGTTTCTGAAAATACCCTACTAGATAGTGAGCTCCGAAAGGCCACTGTCAGATTGACCAAATCAAACAGGCCATCTAGATTATTCATGAATGTTTTCAAAAGTGTCAGTGCAGATGGTGAAACGTAACAGGCCGAACATCACCGCAGGTGCATGAACTGACGTTGATTGAAACCCTGTCCCCGCCCGTTCACTTATGGGGGATGAAAGCGTGCTCTCAAGATAAGCACCAGTGAGTATCTGGCCATCTCTGTCTCTTCCTTCCCTGGCTAATGACCTACATCTGGATCCACCTATATCCTGAAGCTCATTCTTCACTTTGTGATTCCCCAAAGAAGAGGTTTTGTGTTAGAATAATGTGGTGGAACGACAGAATCAACTCAGTTGATCTATGACACGGAGATACTGATGAGAAGGCCTTAGAAATGTCCATGTGAGTGAGGGGAATGTTACAATGATTAGAGAATGTATGAGATTTGAAGCTTGATCAATGTGGATAGGAGCCATTTGTCAGGCATGTTCTCTCTTTCAACTGTAAAGTGATTGAATGTCGTCTCTCAACTGTCACTGTTTTCAAACGTATCTCCTATTTTGTTGTGTCTGCATGATTTACAGCGTCTGTTTATCCTCTACCACTTTCCTTTTTCAACATACCCCAGTTTTGTTGAGTCTGCATTATGGGCCGTCTGTTGTAGTCTGTTTCATGCTCTGTGTCTCATCCATCCTCTCATAATCTATCTTCAGATTGAAAACGACATAAAGGAGAGCATGAAGACAGAGATGGCCCAGTTGCAGCAGAGTGCCGTTCACAACCACACGGCCGCCATGTTGGAGATGGGCACCAACCTCTTGTCCCAGACGGCCGAGCAGACCCGCAAGCTAACGGATGTAGAGACGCAGGTACTATATCCCCTAAGCTCCTCGCACTCCTGCCGGGAACAATCTCACGCACCATAGACTCAGCTATTCCACATTAAACCACCCCCAAAAAAAGCAAAAGGGGGAACTGGCCAAAGAAAATATGGATGACATGTAAATACCTATGCTCTCTTCATAAAAATGGTAAAACATTTAAAAAGTTATCAATTTTAGATAAAACTATACTAAATATAATCACGTCACCAAATAATTGATTAAAACACACTATTTTGCAGTAGCCTCAACAGCCCTTTGTAGGGTAGCGCCATGGTGTACTGTAGCCGGAGGACAGCTAGCTTCTGTCCTCCTCTGGGTACATTGACTTCCACCCAAAGTTATCAAATTATTATTACAGTACTGAATAAGCATAAGCTACAGCTAGCTAGCACTGCAGTGCATACAATGTGGTGAGTAGTTGACTCAAAGAGAGAGAAAGACAATAGTTGAACAGTTTTGAACAAATGCATTTCTTCCAAAATGAACGAGAAGCAAGAGAGAAACACGACGTGGCTGTGTGTTTACGCGTGATCAAAGGGTTTATGCATTTTCCCGTTTCTGTTGAAAAATAGAATAGAAACTATTGTTTGTGTCACTGTCTGTCACCTCAAATGTGTCTCTCAACCTGTGTCCGTTGTAGCAAACCTCATGATGGGTAGAAGGAAAAATTTGAGTATCATGTAGTAGCCTAAACCCGACGCAGATACATTGAACTGGGAGAATGGAATATGAATGACAGTTATCCGACATGTTGTAATATAAATAAGGCCATGCTCATGAAAAAAAGAATCATCCTCCCTCATCTTAAACGGCACTGACCGCCACTGGCGCCTATGTTTAGGTTTCAACTTCTCGTGATACTTGGGGAGCTTAAGAAGGAAGGGGACAAAAGTGGTACTTGTGGGGGTAGGTTTTGATAAGCAAAATCACTGAGTATTACCATGTGTCAGAACAACCTCTCTTCATGCAAAACCTATACTTTATTACCTCTTCCTAAAGAGGAGCTGATGATTTACATCTTACCTACATTTTGTTTTGCTTGAACATCTCTAGAAGGCAGGGTACCGCTAACCTATTTCTGCCTTGGGGCAGGTTCTGAACCAAACCTCCAGACTAGAGATTCAACTGCTTGAGAACTCCCTGTCCACCAACAAGCTGGAGAAGCAGCTCATGGTGCAGACCAACGAGATCAGAAAGCTCCACGACAAGAACGGGTAAACTCACAGGCCACTAACACAATGTGAAACATCATTTAAAGACATCATGCCCTTCATGACTCCAGACACAAACGCATGTATAGACAGATCAACTCAATGTGCAACAAGACACCCAATCCCGTGAAGTATAACAGTATGAAGTCCATGAGTCTATGAGTCCATATTTTCCTAGATGGTCTTTGAAATCTGCACTTTAATGATGTTGCAATGGGAGTAATCGAATGTGGCTTTTGGATGGCTTTTCAGAGTCCAGTTTGTCCAGTTTGTCTCTCATCGTCTGCTTAAAAGCTCCCTCCCATCCCCAGTGTTTACTGTAAATACAGTAACACAGCTGTACTGAATTCTTCCATTCATAAAAATATATATATACTGATTCCTATATTTGAGAGCTGCGCTCAAGGTTTATAGATGTGGGTTCCACATGAGGTTGGTGGCGCCTTAATTGGGGAGGATGGGCTCGTGGTAATGGCTGGTAATTGCCTCCGTTCCAGCCATTATTATGAGCCGTCCTCCAAGAGTAGCCTCCACAGAGGATTCCTTTACTGGGAGCAATTTTCAAAGATTGCGCAATTATGAAATCACCTCCCATTTAAACATTTTATTTTATTCATCAATGTAATGCAAGCGGAGTAGTTCTGAATTTGTTCATCAATATGACGTCAGCCTGTATCATCTTTCAGACGATATAATCTTTCAGACTATATCATTTTTCAGACATTATTTATCTAATGGAAGACCATAGGATACGGTTAGAGCTTAAATTAGTCTGCAAAGTTTCTGATGAAATGTTTGTATATGTGTTCATTGTCTGTGTGCAACTCATGGTGACTGAATGCGCTGACATAAAGAATTGCATTGCTATTATGTCTGGGCGTAATGTATATAGTTGGGTTTCCATAACACATGTTGCCACGGCTACAGTTCAGCACATGTTTTAGGGTCGGGAGAAGGGGATATGCCGGAAGCGGATTTGGTCTGATAATTCACTTGCTTGATCCATCAAAAGAAGGCAGGTAGAAAATAACTTAGAAAGTGATGGAATTCTACTGTTTTTGACAAGCACAAAGAAATACCTGTAATTATTTGGTAACTGTTATGTAACTACCATACAACTATGTAAGCAGCAAATCACGAACAGAGGACTAATCCGAAAGTTGGTTATAGCTTCAGTTTACAGTCATCTATAAACTAAAGCTATAGGTCTAACAAACCTTCCTTCCGTCTCCCAAGGTTCATGGAGCAGAAGATGCAGGAGATGGAGTCTCGTCACCGGGAGGAGCTGGGGACGCTGCGGGAGGAGAAGGGAAGCCTGCAGGCTCTGGTGGGGAAACAGAGTGGGGTGATCCGTGAGCTGGAGACCCAGCTCACCAGGGCCACGGGCAACAGCACCGCCATGCAGAGGCAGCAGCAGGAAATGATGGACACAGTGCACAACCTCATCAGCCTCTGCAACAAGGACGGAGGTATAGTAGCTAAGGGTCTCGTGTTGACAGACTTCACACTGTATTGTCCTCCAAGAAGATGCCTAGTTGGGAGCTACACCCCGAAGAGAAAAGTCAAAACATGTGCATGTGTGTTATTACAGGTGCAAGATATTTAAAAAATTGATATGTTATTTAAAAGAAGGTGCATGGAAACTGTTTGGGCTCCCAAAGATGAGAGAGAGGAAGGAGCTGCCATGATGCTAATACGATAAACATGGTTCCATACAGAGAGGCACAGTGATGCCCTTAACCTCTGCTCAAGGGGGAAGCCAAAGTGGTCACTCATCACTCTAGTTGCTCTGTGTGGTGCTCTCGTTACGGTAATGGTTTATCACGCTTCACCGTGACAGCCTAGGCTGTGGTTACCGCTTGAGTGAAATGTCAAACAGCCACCATTTTGAGTAATCAACTCTTTTTCTTCGTTCGTGTCTCCCCGTGGCGATAATAAGGGACCCTTCGGTCCACCTCTTGACCCTGACAGCAACATGAGCCTCATGTTTAGTCAATGCAGTGAACTCATTGCACCCCCTCCAACTCAACACAACAGCACAATCCCAAACCCACTTGATCCCACGCTTCCCTCGATCACATTCAGTCACAGGAGATTTCAAGTAAATGTGTGTGCTGGGATTGGTGGAGTGTCTAGCGAGAAACCTTGCACTATGTTCATGTTCCCTACTTCCTGCTGTGACGGCCCAAGACCCCACACTGCTTCCTGTGGCTGTTCGCCCGTATGAACAGGAAATGAGCAGGCATGAATAGATATCTAAGACA
This sequence comes from Oncorhynchus keta, assembly GCF_023373465.1. NCBI lineage: Eukaryota > Metazoa > Chordata > Actinopteri > Salmoniformes > Salmonidae > Oncorhynchus > Oncorhynchus keta. Next base: position 5,455,270 of record NC_068440.1, on the reverse strand, counting down.
CGGAGAGTGGATATGTGCATGACATGATTATCTCGTGCTACTTCATAGCTTTATTGTTCTATGCAAAAAGACTCCCTAGCGGCTTAATTTCATAGCTCTGACAGTAGGAACACTTTATGGCAGATGGTCCTTTGAGTGTGGTTTAAGCTGTCTACTGAATGGGTCATATTAACTAATCCCTGTGTATTAACTAATCCCTGTGCCGTGCCATATTGTGACCCAAATATGTTATTAGGGTTTCTTAAGTCTCTAAAACTGTTTGCCAAATGAAAAACAAGTAATTAACTGACATGGAAAGACGTCCACGTTTGCCATGTTCCATTAGTTGCCAGTAATCCATTTAGTAAACACCTCTGCAACTTTGTCACCTAGTCAGCCATGTAATCTCCCTGTCAGCTCGGGGTGTTTCTTTGGGTCACTGGGGCATCCAAGCCTCCCAATTTGATTGGTGGTTTCTTTAACAAGAGGAGAGGTGAAATTAAACAATGGACACCCTGGCTCTGTGGTTGGTCCCATCCTCCTCCACGGTGGCACTGAGGGCTAACCGGGCGCTGGGGTCACCTCTTCACCCCTGCCGAATAATTCAACCTATAATGGCTCCTAGGGGAGGTTGCAACACTTCCGTTCCCCACAGTGTCTAAATCTAGATGTGATGATGCTCCGTTACAGGGGAGGATTTTCAGGGGGAGGATTTGTTTGTTTACCAAACAGATTTGTGTTTTTGTTCGGGGAGGGTCAGCTTTTTGTGCCATTGGATGGCGTCTATTCGAGTTAGGCTCTGTTTTGAAAACTGACCCCTAGCATTTCCTTTAATGCTCAGATTCAAATCATCACTGACAGTTACTATGGGGAACATTTTAAAAAGGGAGTTTAGATGCTAAACATATGCCCATAAACATTGTTAGAGAAGTTGGTCAAGAAACATACTTCTCAATATTTAGGCTTATAAATGCAACACGCAACAATTTCAATGATTTGACTGAGTTTCAGTTCAGTCAATTGAAATAAATTCATTAGGCCCTAATCTATGGATCTCACATGACTGGGCAGTGATGCAACCCACCCACTGGGGAGCCAGTCCCAGTCAGTCAGAATGAGAATGTTTTATTACAGACAGAAATACTCTTCAGTACCTTTTCCACTGTATTATGCTCTGAACTCTAATCCAACCATCTCTGGTGCAGCCAGATGCCACTGAGCTCACGTTTGGGTCGTCATTATTACCTAAATCTTTCGAAGAGAGCATTGAGCCAAATACCGTTAGTAGTGGTAATTGACCTCAAGTGTTGGAACGCTCTTCAGAATCTCTGGGCGCTAAATATGATTTTCTTTTTACAGTATTCTATCATCCCACCTAATGAATGCCATCAATCATTTTTACAGCCGGGAAAGCCATGTCTGGAGGGAATATGATCTTATTTTAATTATCCGCATTTAGCTCAGAGTTCTATGAAATGCTTCAAAATGGCATTTACCGCGTTGATTGTACATAGTGCACAGTAAATCATTAGATGTTTTCTACTAAGGCCTTTTATGATTTAACTATGCTCATGTTTAAGCATACTCATTTGTCTTGAAGTGACACCTGACGCTGCAAAGATACTCTGGAGCAAGTAGAGAGATTATCCATGAGGTGTGTATTGGCACCATCTATCATGGACTTATTCCAGACTTCTATTGACCCTATTTTGGTTTGCTTGTCTTTCCCTCAGATATTTCTTTGTGGTTTTGAGTCAATTTTATTTGTTTTTTAGCATCCTTTCAGATTTAATTGAGTCTGCTAGATCTGTCGCAGTCCATTTTGGTTCCTTTGTTTCCACGTGTGTCCATTTGACTCCATGGGGTGCCTTCTGGGTCCACAGTGAGATGTATAAAGGGACCTTTTCAATCCCCAGGGGTCTTTGAGGGGCCTCTCGGGGCTGCTTGGGTCCATGTAGGTTCATGAGAGTCTTTTTAGATCTGCGTCACAGCCTCTCGGGGTCCATTTGGGCTCATTTGGCAAGGGTACTGATTTATGCAAACACCCAGCCCTGCTATCCTTTTCACATGAACCCCCTGCTGAATACAAGTCCCCACTGAATCACAAAATATTTGTCTGTAAATAAATATTGGGAAATACCTCATATTTTCAGAGCCAGGCTGCAAGCTCTTCAAGTGTGCCTCTCCTATAGCAGGGAGTCACCCGTCTCTGGTTGACTTTGACTGCACCGTTTATTGGGAAATTTGTCCTCACTGTGACATACTGTGAGTCAGAAGGTTCCCCTTTGACACCGATCTCTCCCACCTCTCTAATGCGTCCTGCCATCTCCCCGTATGAAGTAAATGGCGTCACGACAGGGCCGGCCTTTAGTTGTGTTAGACTCCGCAGAGCAAGGTCCTACTCTATCAACCTGTCACGGTGGGATATTCTTGTCGCTGACACTCAATACTTCATCAAAATGGCCTAAATAATATGCCTAACCTACAGCCTGTGTCTCGACTGACTGTTCAGCTGAGGAAGGGGGATCAAAGTGGAGTCTAAGGATCACTGACACGTTTCGCTTTCCAGTGACATCCCCTTTGCGTAAACAATCCCAATGGTAAAAACAATGGTGTGAAAACTGAGATTCGCCCCCTCGTTTTGGAATTGTAATTTCCATCGATATAACAAGGACTTGGAGGGTAAATATAAACCACTTGTTATAACAGGAACTTGAAATGTATAGCTTGTAGTATTTTGTCCTAGGCCCCTTGCTTGGGTTCAAAAATATTGCCGCCATAATTATATACAGATGGAAATAGACCCAGCTGCCTGTTCGAACAGGCCTGTCAAAGTCAGATGCCCTCTCTCTGGGCGGGAGATCATCCACTTGATAAACTGCTTTTATCTTGCTAATAAGCCATCCAGTCACCCTCTAATTTTATCATGAGCTATAATGATATCCACACAGAGAACTTGTAGTTCGGCTTCTGTGTCACTTTACTTACATATTCATTTTCTGGAATGTAAAGATGGTAATCATGATGAATGTACACTGCCGGTTTTGATATTACAAAAACCCCACTGCTTGATGGCTCATATGTGACATGAAACCTAAGGTAGTCAATTATTTATTTAAATAGCGGGATCAAGATGTACATATTTGTATATACACTGAACAAAAAATATGTCAACTGTAAAGTGCTGTGCCATGTTTCATGAGCTGAAGTAAAAGACATCTGTCGTATTTTGTTGTGTGACAAAACTGCATATTTTAGAGTGGCCTTTTTGTTTGTCCCCAGCACAAGGTACACCTGTGTCTGATCATGCTGTTTAATCTGCTTCTTGATATGCCACACCTGTCAGGTGGATGCATTGTCTTGGTAAAGGAGAAATGCTCACTAACAGGGATGTACTGTAAATGCAGCCAACTTGACACAACGATAAGAAGCATTGGAGTGGGCCAGCATCCCTGTGGAACGGTTTCGACACCTGACGAATTGAGGCTGTTCTGAGGCCGGGGGAGGGGGGGTGAAACTCAATATTAGAAAGGTGTTCCTAATGTTTGGAATACTCTGTGTATTTTGGTAATGGATAGCGCCCAAGTGCAGAGCACAGGGATTTTAATAACCTCATTGACACCTGTCAGTCAAATATATAATTTGAAAATAAAGACATATGGAAGTTGCTTGTTGACACTTGTTGGTAGATTGTTTGACACTCTGAAGGCAATACAACTGTGGCAGTTTAACATTCAAACACCACCTCTTTTAAGCTTTTTAGCTTAAAAGTACTATTTTCTGAAGTCTTTCTAGAACCTGAATTTCCACAGCATGAAGTTGTGATGCCAAATATGTACCTCGTGTTTCCTCAGTAGTCCCAAACAGCACGAAGCGGGTGGACGAAGAGAAGAAGTTTCGGGACTGTGCCGATCTGTACCAGGCTGGTTTCTACAAGAATGGGGTCTACACCATACATATTAATGCCCAGGAGACCAAAAAGGTGGGCAGCCAGTCAGAACTTCATATAGAGAAAATATCTACCATTTCATCACTTTAAGCAGCTCTTTGATAAGTGTTTAGGGTGTTTTTTGTTACTAGAGTGAGCTTCAACTCTGTCCAAGAAAGCCAAAGACATTGACCCACTTGAGAGCAGCAAGTGAAGTGGGGCTATGGTAGTTATTGGCTGCTTCAGTGCTTCAGGAATAATCGAAGGCTCAAAATATACCCTTGGCAGCCTGATGAGGGCCAGGGTTTACAAGAGGGTGGCGGGGGAGGGGGTGAAACAGGTGTTCACCACCTCCACAGGGTGCTGCCAGGCCTCAGACGGATGGCAGGGAGGTACGAGGGGGGAGGTTGGCGGAGGAGTGAGGGATGAGGGGGAGAGAAAGGAGAAAGTAGAAAGCCTCGTGTCTGGTTTCTGAGAATAATTCTGTCAGGGGCTATACCTACTTAATTATACCCAGACCGGGCACTGTGTATTCAGCTGGGGTCTTGTCCGAGGTGATAGACCTCCTCCAGACCTTCTCCACTACTCAAACAAATAGCACCACAGCAGATAGATACCCCTGTTATCAGCTTACACAGCGGCCAAGGGTTAAGGGTCATGTTCCATCCAGGTGTCCAGTGGTATGTGTCCTGCTCCACTGGCCCCGTCCGCTTATGTCTGCACCAGGCCTGTGATTGGGGTCACCTCCTGGGAGTTGTTGGAGGATCAGGACACATTGATTACATTTGAGTAGGACTCACAATACATCGCCCTGATGATACATGAGAAGGACTGTGTCCTGGAACCGATGATTCATAGAAAGGAATCACTAGTTAGGCCAATTTAACCTATCATGTCTATACTTGTGCTCTAAATTGTAAGATAAGAGCATGTGGATTGTGTCTGTAGGCAGCCTGAGAACTTAATGACCAACGGGGAATGTGTGTTTACAGGTGCATTGTAACATGGAGACCGCTGGCGGCGGATGGACGACCATCCAGCGAAGAGAGGACGGCGGCCTGGACTTCCAGAAAACGTGGAAGGAGTACAAGACGGTGAGACGAGAAGAATAACAAACAGCCCAACTCGAAAGCACCACACGCACAAGATAAAGCCATGCATGAATGAGGGGTCTGTTTCCAACACCTCTGCTACAGTAAATTATAACAAATGGGCGTACTCTCGCCTCTCTCTCTTGGATTTAACATGTTGATAAAGAGTGAGGTAGGATTCCCTTGTATTCTCAAGAGTGGCCAGGCCCGTGTGGAACACTCCTACAAAATCTGTCCTACCCAGCAACACCAGCTGTATCTCTGGTACATCTGTACACAGGGAGGGATTCCTCAGCCCTCGTATTAGAGACTCTAGCTTGGGTGTCGGAGGCTGGCACGAAATCCAACCCAACCCTGGGCCTGACACACTGTTGTTATTCATTTGAAAACAGGACAGCAGTTGTCGGAAAACGATACATTTGTTTAGTCTCACGTAACAGCGCAAGGTGTTGTGATCATCATCGTCCATTCGATACGGGAATAGATATCGACTGGTGCACTAAGAGGCTAAGCTCTGTTTTGCTTTTAGGAGCGATGAGCTACCCCATTGCCATTCCAATTAGCTGTAGCGTATACTAACATAACGTAGGCACAACAGCAGCTGGAGACCAGATTCAATATGGAGGGTGTTTTAATGACCAATCTGAGCACATGGTAACAGGTGATCTGCAGAGGGTAAATATAGATTTGACAAGGGTGAAAAGGGAAAGGTCAAAGAGGTACGGACAGAAAGTCCAGCTGGTTAGAAGCAGTGAGGGAGCCATGGCACCCCTAGCCAAGCATGGAGAGCGTGGAATACAAGTGGCAATGGAATCAGCACGGACCCTAGCACCGCCACCGAATACTGGCACACCATCGGTGTGGTCCTTTGGCTCCCTCAGAGGCCCTTCCTTGAAGAGTCTGTTAAGTGATTGATATTGTTTTATTGTGTGATTCAATTCACTGCTGTTGGTCTCTGTGGGCTTTTGCACGTAAATTCAAAACACTTGAAGGATTCATAAATCTTTTGGGCGAACTTTATTGGGCTATTCCTATTTTGTGGGAGGATGGAGAGCACTCTGGCAGTGACCCCTACAATTAGTCGTCAAGTATGTGATCTTATCACCGTAATGTTTATAAATACATTAGCAGTACTAGATAGAGTATATGTAGCAGGATAACGAATGTGTTCTTTAACCGGTATGAGACACAAATCAATTTGACAATTTGCAATACCGTATTAAGTAAATATTAATGTCTAAGTTAGTATTTGTCAGCATGTATGGCAAACTTTATGAAAGAACACTTTCTATCAATCTTTATCGTTTTAAGAAAACGTTTACTTCTCTACCCAGCAATACTTCAAACCTCTCTGAAATTCCTGGTAGACGCATTCATCCAAGTTTGCGTGTGAATGAACCCTCTGAGGTGGAACATTAAGGGGGAACCACTACTGTTTGAGTCCAACCATCCCAACCACAAGCCAGGTTTGCAGAGGTGAAACGGAATCACAAGGGGAGGCCTTGGACAGCGCTAAAAGGCAGATCAGTCGGAAGTCAGATTGAGTCAGGGACGTGGCCCAGCCACTTTCTCCTTCCACCCACACAGCAGGACATGTCTCAGGCTGGAGGAATGCCCCGTGTTTACTTTCCTCCTTCCATTCTCCTAATCATCGAAAGGCTCTCGGCACATCTCCCCCTTCAACCCACCCCTTCCGCAAATCATTAATGGAACAGTCCAGAGCTCCAGACCAGTCTCTATGAGCCATCATGTCATCCTAGTTTCTAATTCTCCCCATTGCAGGTTTGTTACTACTGCTGCCGTCAAAAGCACTTTATCTACAATGGGAGTCATTGTGCTCCTACCTAAACGTTGTAATTGTTGAGAAGGCGTACGTGGCGTTGTGTGCATCTGTTGTCATTCTCATGGACTGTGTAATAAAGAGGGTTTATTACGTGTTTGGTTTGGGTGGGAAGAGGAAGGGGTGGAAAAGGTGCTTTGTGTGCCTTTTTTCAGCTGGTCCCAATTTATGCTCTCATAAACAGGGAGGGCTATTCCTGTGCGGTTTCATGCTTTGTGTAGGCGTCAATCCTGAAGCAGTCATTGATGATGACATCACAAAAATGTTATTAAAAAAAATTCCATGGTGGAGAGATTGCATCTTTTCCAGGAAGACCTTGGAAGGGATCGGGAATGCCTTCTATCCTGTATCCCGGAATTGACAGTAAGATTCCCTATGGGCCTCAGTGATGACTCTGGCCTCCTCTTGCTCTTCTTCTTCTGTTGCAGGGCTTTGGGACAGTTTCTGCAGAGCACTGGCTGGGGAATGAGTTTGTATACCTGCTGACCAGCCAGAGGCAGTATGCCCTCCGTGTGGAGCTCACCGACTGGGACGGACACCAGGCCTTCTCCCTGTACGACCGCTTTCACATCGATAGTGAGAAACGCAACTACAGGTACTATTAAAGAGCTGTATGTATGTGTCTTGATAAGCCTCGAATTCATGTTGCCACTACTGACTGATATCTAAAATGGAGACATTGCTGACATTATGCAGTCCAAATTCCTTCTCTTTTGATGGTATCATGTCATAACAGATATTTTACATACAGTAAAATGTTCCCACAACTGATACTTGGTCCTTGAATAAGGAGTTTAACTTTTTGCTTCTTCCAGAGCGCTAAATGTGTTTCAAACTGTGGCAGATGCTTGGATTCGTTAGATTTGGAAATTCATTCTCATTTAACTGTATCATGTCATAACAGATATTCACATACAGTAAAGTGTTCCCGCAACTGATACTTGGTCCTTGAATAAGGGGTTAAACGTTTTGCTTCTTCAAGAGCACTAAATATGCAGACGTTTGGATTCGTTAGATTTGGAAAACTACTGGAACATTCCAGAAAGTTTCGTGCAATCAAAGGTCTCTGAGAGGAGATGGTCTGACAATTCCAATTGAGGTGATTCGTCAGATTTGTAGCCCCTTCTGATAAGAAGCTACTTCAGTTTCTAAATGTTATTTTTGTCAACTTCAGATGGATTTCTGTTTGTTTTCCCAAGACGTTGCAGCCATTTATGCTGCCGGGAAGGGTGTTTCGCAGCGTTCAGATGTTTGGACAAACTGGTGTGGTCGGGTTGAGAGTGAGGCGATTGTCATATCTAATTTGTGGAAACATCTTGGATTATGTGACGACAGGATTTACTTTAAGAAGTCTGCCTCTTAAAGTGTCAGGTGCACACTCTCCAGGTTTTCTCTGTAGGCTACAGAAATTGATTTTACGGTAAAGCTATAGGGAGAGGTCAACCGATTTCTTTTGTTATGTGCTGAGACTAAATCCGGGTTTATATGTCCCATTGTGAAGATTGGATAACTCCATCCCTTTTTATCTCTCAGAGTTTAATACTGACCGCACAGGCACTGACTTCCTTCTCCCTATAGGCAGTATTTGACAAGGAAAGATTTGTTAAGTGCAGAGAAGGACCATGTAGGATACGGTTCAAGGGGGGATAATGCAGGTATGTTTATCTACACTGTATGTAAAAGGACACTTGAACAGGGATAGTGATTTATTTGCACTCAAAAGATTCTCCCTCCCTCTCTCTCTTTCACTGTTTCCCTCTCTTCCTCTCTCTCTCTCTCCCTCACGCACACATACTGTAACCTCTTGCTATTTCGATGGGGGAAACAGTGGTTGTTCGTTTCTTCAGGGCAGGAAGAGGCATCTTTGAGCCTACAGTGGGCTTTAGTTAAGGGAAGGAAGGCTCGTTGGCGCTCGGAGTGGAGAAATCTAATCGGCCTGCTGTTCACTATAAATATATTTGTTCTCTCAAATAGTTGTGTGATTGCTTCTCAAGAACATTGGCCAAAACCAACCAGGCCACAAACAAAGCTGCCATCTATGTTCTGTTCTCCTCTGCTCTGGCACCTCCACTTCAGAATCCCAAACAATCTGCGACATGTTCTTCAACTTGTATTTATTGTACTGAGAAGCAACAGATTGTAGCAAAAGATAGCATGACGTTTTGGTTTGGTTTTGGATTATTTTGGGCATCGGTGGTGGGGGCCTTACTGGAATAGTACAATCTCCACTGACGCAGACAGACACGTTTGTTATGACACGTAAACGAAAGTAGCACGGTCATGCAACTTCACTTACACACACACACACACACACATGCCCACACGCACCCATTGGATACCGCAGATGGTAATTTAAAGCTATAGTCCACCGATGCACAAGTGTGCCCATTTATTATAAACAATGTCGAGCTTTGCTAGGAAATGTTTGCTTTACTGCCAGCTCCTTGGTTGCGTCTAAATATAAAGCCAGACGGAAATTATTGCCCAGAGAAATATAGGATTCTAATCCTTGATCTAAATCATATACAGCATGGACTAATTGTCACATTTATTACTGTCCCATCCCTATTTGAATGATTTCCAAAGCACAGAGGCTGAGTAATACTCACCAACACTATTTTATTTAGTATCCAGACAGCATAATAAATACAATATAATAAAGCTATTAAATCAATCCATCGCAATGTAGATCTTGGGTTATTCAAAACATATTTGTGAGTAAGTAGTTGGAGAAGTAAGTAAATTGGCCTGGTTCTCCTCTCATGGTGTGACTAATGCCGCGTTCAAGTGCTAGTCAGAACAAGGAAACTCTGAAATTTCCGAACTGCAAACTGGTTATAGTTATACACATGCAGCTTTCAACGAATCAGCAAGTCAGAAAGTTGAGAGTTTCCTAGTTCCGACTAGCATCTGAATGCGGCAATAGTCATTTCCAGATGACACGGTATTATGGGATTGACGCAGAAGTCTTGGAGAGTCTGTGCTACTCTTCCCTTTTTTTTGTGTTGAAGCCGTGCTTAAGGATGTTTGTACTGGCAATAGCCTGCATCCATATAAACATGAAAAAAGCATCTTAGTATCAATTTTACAGCAAGGGAATACAGTGTTTGTGGAAATATCTTCACTTGTTCTGTCTTTTAAATATGAGTCTGTGTGTGCAGCTAACTTTCTTGTTCCCTAAGCTTTTTCTCCCCCTGTATTTTCCCATTATGTAATACCTTATTTTACCCCAAAAGGACAATGCCCACCATGCCCATATTACAATATACTTTAAACTGGCATCAACAATGCTACTCAACTTATACTTTACAAATACCGTTGAAATTGCTGAAAGAGTATTTACGGGCTGACCTTGTAACTCATAACTACACAGCTCCCACTGAACCATGCTTGAACAAGCTTGTAAAATTATTTTTTTTGGGGGGGGGGGTTCGCTCCATTGTGAATCACGTTTCTGCAATTGCTATAACCTATGTCTCTCTGTAAACAAATACAAAGGAACAGTCTATAAAATGGACTGAAATTGTTAGCTTGCTGAAATAGTGGGTTGCAACTGAAATAATGGGCTGTACAGTGATTTAGTCATGACCTGCGAATGGCATGACCTGCGAATTGATAACGATGTCCATCAACACATTCGATCGATAACACTAATTTATCAACACTTACAGTATGGGCCTCAAAATGAGGCCTTCGACCCTGTTAGGAGTCTTATTAGAGAAAGATGGCGGGAGGAACGAGCAGGGGAAAAACATACAGACTGAAAGAAAGAGCAAAAGAGGGAGAGTGAATCAGAAATATGGGAATAAATACATTCCTACTGCAGAGGGGGGAGGGAGGGGGAATGGAACAACCATTCACACTGCCAATCTGTGGACAGATCTTATTCATAATAGATTTGTGTCTAATCTTATTTAATAAGATCACTTTTGAAGGATCGAAGAGGGCGAGGAAAACGATAGTTATGGTTGTAAGTTGCTTCGAAGGTTTGCTGTGAAGCAAAACATCAGTGTTGTTGCAAAGTTTAACTTACAAACGGATGGGGACTTTTGTTTCCAGAACTCTGTGTGTGTGTGTGCGTGTGCGTGTGCGTGTGCGTGTGCGTGTGCGTGTGTGTGTGTGTGTGTGTGTGTGTGTGTGTGTGTGTGTGTGTGTGTGTGTGTGTGTGTGTGTGTGTGTGTGCGTGCGTGCGTGTGTGTGTGTGTGTGTGTGCGTGCGTGGTGGCCTGGGTGGTCAGGGAGAGTGTTTCCGGGGGTCGGCCAGGCATGAGATAGTGCCAGATACATGTTATTTCTCAGGGGTCAGAGCCATCAGTCAGGGGTCAGAGTTGATTATATGACACAGACTACAGAAGGGCTTTGACCAATGGCTTACATCCTTTTCAACACGGATCTGAGTAGTGGCCCTGTACCACAGTGGTCCAGGGGGATCATTTGACATATTAACAATTCATATTGAAGTGTTGAATTATGTAACAAGTCTACTTGCTAATCCTTTATAAGCTATTTAGAGTTTTCTTAACTTTCAAATGCCCTTAGGTGTACTAACTTCAGTATAAGTTATGATTATTTGCTTTACTACATTATGAATAGAATCTTTGCAAGGATTCAAATTTCATGTTAGTCTCTGCTTGCATGCACCAAGCTGTTTTTGGGTCTGTAAATGTGTGTATTTTATTGCAGTTGTGCTTTAACGTTGCATGTGAGGATTTAAGAATTGAATAAAACCATCATCTCCATTTTGAAATGGAACTATGTTAAAAAGCAGTGTGGGAGTTACTGAACATATGCACGGACACGAGTGAGGTTTACAGCTCAACGCTCTCCTCCGCATGTATGCCGAAATAGGGCCTTTCTCCAACGGAGAGGATTATGTTTACTCTTCAACTGACTGTTAAATCTTTATTAAATATCCTTCCTCGTCAAGCCAAGTTCCCTAAATCATGGGATTTCTCCATATGGTAATGGAAATCTCCCTGGTGGAATCAGACAGTACCCTCAGATGTATTTGACGTGGGGATTTGGAGAAAGACTTGGCAAAGGAGGGATTCTCTAGCTTGGCTGTAACCCCTCTGTCCTAGCCTTACACTGAGATGGGATCCCTGATACCCCTAACTCGTGAAGCTCGGTTTACTCATCCAACACTCATCCGCACTGCATTCTGACTGATAACCACAGTACAGTGGGGAGGCAGCAACGCTGAATGTCTGTCTGTAAATAAGGTATCTGAGTACAACGTTATGTTGTGAATCTAACATCTAAAGATGATTTAGGTGAGAGCCGGTAGTATTATTCTGAGATTTTATTCACCTTTTGTTGGGTTGCGGTTTAAGGTTTTAGTTTAAAGAAATTAACAGGGATGCATACAGTATGATCTACCTCAGTGATGATAATCATTGGCAACTTGTAAAGTAAAAAATGGTGAGTGTGTGTGCACATACGTGTGTGTGTGTGTGTGTGTGTGTGTGTGTGTGTGTGTGTGTGTGTGTGTGTGTGTGTGTGTGTGTGTGTGTGTGTGTGTGTGTGTGTGTGTGTGTGTGTGTGTGTGTGTGTGTGTGTGTGTGTGTGTGTGTGTGTGTGTCCATATGTTCGTCTGTCTCTGTGATGACACCCAGCGGCAGGCGAGCGAATGGGCTACAGCCAGACACCTCTGGGTAGGACGTGGTCCATTGGGCATGGTAATTAACCTCTGCTTTGAGCCAATTAGGCTGCAGTTCAGCAGGCTAATGACTGCCAGGTGTGCGACAGCATGTGCTGCCTGGACCTCAGCAGGTTTGGTCGTCTCAGACTGGGATAAAAGGAATGAAGCCAGCATGCTAGGTTGAACTGTGTCAGTCAAGAGAGAAAAGAAGTCCATTTGAAAGACTGACACAATTCTTTCTATGCCACACACATAGAAAATAAACGTTTGTACAGGCAGACATACTGTATATAACAAACGTACACCTGTAGGTTACATGTTACAATGTGCTTAAAACAACTCTGGGGGAATCCCTTCAGAATGTCAGTACATACAATGAAGTAAAACAGCAATATCCCCCATTTGGGATAACACGGGGCCTTTTGAAATGGGACATGGCAAGCAGATAACAGACGGGCTGTGGAAGGGTCAGTGGGGGCCATTCCACAGTGTGTTTAGCCACAGTCTGATACATCTCACTGGTGCGGAGGAGAGAGACATATTTATGATTTTCTTTATTTTGCAGTGTTTAGGGATGAATGCCACCTTCACTGAGAACCCCTGATGTATGGACCCCTATAGCACACAGGACTTATAGTACTTTGGGGAGTGGAGGTCTCTGTTAACTTTAACTGTCGCTGGCTGAGCCTGGGTGGTTTGATACAGCCTTACAGATACAGGAACTCAATTACTATGTTGTTTGATGTTGCATACATGCAGGTATTAGGTAGGCCTAACTCAAGTGGTTTAAACAAAAGAGAAGTGAGATTGATGGAATTCTATCTTGATACTACATCATGATGTAATTCAGCCTGGAATGAGCAACCTCTACATAGTGTGTATGACCAATATAGCCCCGCAGCCTAGCTGTAAAGTGTTATTGACAGTGGAGGCTCCTCATCCTACTCGATAAATTTGATTTTATATTAAAAAAAGTTGTCCTTTTTAGATAAAACTATAGTAAATATATTCACGTCACCATATAGCTGATTAAAACACACTGTTTTGCAATGAAGGTCTACATTTCCATCCTCCTCCGGGTACATTGACTTAACTACAAAAGGCTTATGGTTCTCACCCCCTTCCATAGACATACATTGTAATTATTACTACTTCCGGAGGACGTCCTCCAACCTATCAGAGCTTTTGCAGCATGAACTGACATCTTGTCCACCCAATCAAAGGATCAGAGAATTAATCTAGTACTGAAAGCATAAGCTAAAGATAGCTAGCACTGCAGTGCATAAAATGTGGTGAGTAATTGACTCCAAGAGAGAGAAAGATATTAGTTCTGATCAAATTCATGTATTAAAACATGTAGGAGAAGTAGCAGAAAGAAAGAGAAAGAGAAATCACTTTTACTTACTTAGCCAGCTAATGCGGCTAGCTAATGTAGCCTAATCAAACACCCGGCTCAAACAGAGGCTATCCAGCACTGGAACTCTTCCAAGTCAATGTAAGCTTTTTTTAAATTAATTTATTGTCACCGGGGCCTGCCGTTGTAACTGCTAAATTACTTACTGTACACTGTACCACTGTACTACGTGATTGTAGCGGGTTTACTAATGTGTTACTTCTAGTAGCTATGTTGACTATGAAGGCAAAAGGCTCATATTTTGAGCCCAACATTTTTTGGGGGCTTGCCTGTTTTGCATGTTATTTTGGCATTAATCTGGGATAAGCGTCCCACCTGGCCAAAAGCCAGAGAAAATGCAGAGCGCCAAATTCAAATAAATTACTATAAAAATTAAACTTTCATGAAATCACACATGTAAGATACCAAATTAAAGCTTCACGTGTTGTGAATACAGCCAACATGTCAGATTTCAAAAAGGCTTTTCGGCGAAAGCAAACAATGCTATTATCTGAGGATAGCACCTCCGTAAACAAAAGAGAGAAAACATATTTCAACCCTGCAGGCGCGACACAAAACGTAGAAATAAAAATATAAATCATGCCTTACCTTTGACGAGCTTCTTCTGTTGGCACTCCAATATGTCCCATAAACATCACAAATGGTCCTTTTGTTCGATTAATTCCGTCGATACATATCCAAAATGTCAATTTATTTGGCTCGTTTGATCCAGAAAACACTGGTTCCAACTTGCTCAACGTCACTACGAAATATCTCAAAAGTTACCTGTAAACTTTGCCAAAACATTTCAAACTACTTTTGTAATACAACTTTATGTATTTTTTAAAGTAAATAATCGATGAAATTCAAAACGGAATGATCTGTGTTCAATACAGGAAGAAAACAAACTGACGGTACCTTTCTGGTCATGCGCCTCTAACAGTACACATGAAGTGACCCTCTTTTTTAACAGGGCTACTTCTTCATTACACAAAGGAATAACCTCAACCAATTTGTAAAGACTGGTGACATCCAGTGGAAGCGGTAGGAACTGCAAGAAGGTCCCTTTTCCCAATGAAAACCCATTGAAAAGCGAGTGACCTCAAAAAAAAAGATCTGAATGGTTTTTCCTCTGGGTTTCGCCTGCTACATAAGTCCTGTTATACTCACAGACATGATTCAAACAGTTTCAGAAACTTCAGAGTGTTTTCTATCCACATCTACTAATTATATGCATATCTTATCTTTTGGGGATGAGTGGCAGGCAGTTGAATTTGGGCATGCATTTCATCCGGACGTGAAAATACTGCCCCCTGTCACCAAGAAGTTAATACGTGTCACATATCAGTTTGCAAACAATGTAAAACAAAATATATATCATTGAGTTAATAAAGCCGCATACAAACATGGTCTCTTTTTTGTTTCGTTGAGTAAGGCAGCTCCAAAATGCAGGTGTTTCAGCCTAGCTCAGTGCTTTCTGTGGTGGGGCAAGCCAGCAGAGAATACAGAGTGTTACGCCGTGACTGGCTCAGTGTTCTGTCACTCATAGGGACACTATGTCACCACCAAGTCTAAGGGTAGAGCTAGAAAATTCTAGCCCCTTGGGTGCTGCCATAGAATTACATTAGAAGTGCCCGTCCAAGAAGGCTCAAGGTCATTGGCCACAGATAAAATGACGTCAAATCACGTTACATGTATAGTAACTTTGATTGGACTGATTGTATTCATGTCAATATCATACTTTCAAAATCTTAGCTAGCAGTCATCATCATGACATTTACTGGTTAAAGACCTGGAGAATAAACCCTTCTCCTCACAGCTGCTAATTTCCCTTAATGTTGATAATGTGGTTGTTACTGACAAGAAGCACATGGCTGAGCTCTTTAATCACCACTTCATTTAAGTCAGGATTCCTACTTGACTCAGCCATGCCTCCTTGTCCGTCCAACATTTCCTCATCTCCCACCCCTTCTAATGCGACTATCCCCGATGCCTCTCCCTCTTTTCCCCTGCCCCGCTGCAAAGTTTCTCCCTGCAGACAGTCACTGAGTCCGAGGGGCTAAAGGAGCTCCTTATTAAACTTGACAAAAAAAACCCATCTTGGTCAGATGGTTTAGACCCTTTCTTCATTAAGGTTGCTGCCCCTATAATTGCCAAGCCAATATCCAACCGTTTTAACCTGCCTCTCCCTTATGGGGAGGTTCCCATTGCTTGGAAAGTAGCCACGGTTCATCCTTTATTTAAAGGGGGAGAACAAGCTGATCCTAACTGTTAAAGGCCTATTTCTATTTTACCCTGTTTATCAAAAGTGTTGGAACAACTTGTCAATAATCAACTGACTGGCTTTATTGGTGTCTATAGTATTCTCTCGGGTATGCAATCTGGTTTCCGCTCAGGTTATGGATGTGTCACCGAAACCTTAAAGGTCCTCATTATGTCACCATTGCCCTTGATTCTAAGCAATATTGTGCTGATTATTTTTATTGACTTGGTCAAAGCTTTTGATACGGTAGACCATTCCTTCTTGTGGACCGGCTAAGGAGTATTGGTGTCTCTAAGGGGACTTTGGGCTGGTTTGCTAACTACCTCTCTCAAAGAGTGCAGTGCATAAAGTCAGAAACTCTGCTGTCTCAGCCACTGCCTGTCACCAAGGGAGTACCCCAAGGCTCGAACCTAGGCCCCACGCTCCTCTCAATTTACATCAACAACATAGCTCAGGCAGTAGGAAGCTCTCTCATCCATTTATATGCAGTTGATACAGTCTTATACTCAGCTGGCCCCTCCCCGGATTTTGTGTTGAATGCAACAAAGCATTCTTAGTGTCCAACAAGCTTTCCCTTAACCTTGTTTTGAACAGCTCCAAAACAAAGGTCATGTGGTTTGGTACGAAGAATGCCCCTCCTCCCACATGTGTTATTTCTACCTCTAGGGGTTTTGAGCTTGAGGTAGTCACCTCATACAAGTACTTGGGAGTATGGCTAGATGGTGCACTGTTCTTCTCTCAGCACATATCAAAACTGCAGGCTAAAGATCAATCTACACTTGGTTTCTTCTATCGTAATCGGTCCTCTTTCACTCCAGCTGCCAAACTAACACTGATTTAGATGACCATCCTACCCATGTTAGATTATGGATACATCATTTCTAGAGCAGCAGGTAAGGGTGCTCTCGAGCGGCTAGATGTTTTTACCATTCTGCCATCAGATTTGCCACCAATGCTCCTTATAGGAGACACCAGTGCACTCTATACTCTGGTCATCTCTGTATACCCATCGCAAGACCCACTGGTTGATGCTTATTTATAAAACCCTCTTAGGCCTCACTCCCCCCTATCTGAGATATCTACTGCAGCCCTCATCCTCCACATACAACACCCATTCTTCCAGTCACATTCTGTTAAAAGGTCCCCAAAGCGCACATATCCTTGGGTCGCTCCTTTTTTCAGTTCGCTGCTGCTAGCGACTGGAATGAGCTCCAACAAACACTCAAACTGGACAGTTGTATCTCAATCTCTTCATTCAAAGACTCAATCATGGACACTCTTGCTGACAATTGTGGCTGCTTTGTGTGATGTATTGTTGTCTCTAACCTTCTTGCACTTTGCGCTGTTGTCTGTGTCCAATAATGTTTGTATCATGTTTTGTGCTGCTACCATGTTGTGTTGCTACCATGAGGTTGTTACAGTGCCTTGCAAAGGTATTCATCCCCCTTCGCATTTTTCCTATTTTGTTGCATTACAACCTGTAATTTAAATTGATTTTGATTTGGATGTCATGTAATGGACATACACAAAATAGTTCAAATTGGTGAAGTGAAATGAAAAAAATGACTTAATAATAATAATAATAAATCAACGGAAAAGTGGTGCGTGCGTATGTATTCGCCCCCTTTGCTATGAAGCACCTAAATAAGATCTGGTGCAACCAATTACCTTCAGAAGTCACATAATTACTTAAATAAAGTCCACCTCTGTGCAATCTAAATCTCGCATGATCTCAGTATATATATACCTGTTCTGAAAGGCCCCAAGAGTCTGCAACACCCTTAAGCAAGTGGCACCATGAAGACCAAGGAGCTCTCCAAACAGGTCAGGGACAAAGTTGTGGAGAAGTACAGATCAGGTTTGGGTTATAAAAAAATATCAGAAACTTTGAACATCCCACGGAGCACCATTAAATCCATTATAAAAAAAATGAAAGAATATGGCACCACAACAAACCTGCCATGAGAGGGCCACCCAACAAAACTCATGAACCAGGCAAGGAGGGCATTAATCAGCGAGGCAACAAAGAGGCCAAAGATAACCCTTAGGGAGCTGCAAAGCTCCACAGCGGAGATTGGAATATCTGTCCATAGGACCACTTTAAGCCGTACACAGAGCTGAGCTTTGCGGAAGAGTGGCCAGAAAAAAAGTCATTGCTTAAAGAAAAGAATAAGCAAACCCGTTTGGTGTTTGCCAAAAGACATGTGGGAGACTCCCCAAACATATGGAAGAAGGTACTCTTGTCAGATGAGAGTAAAATTGAGCTTTTTGGCCATCAAGGCCAACACCTCTCATCACCCCAAGAAACCATCCCCACAGTGAAGCAAGGCGGTGGCCCGTTCCTGTAGGTTCATGCTCTACAACATCCGCAGAGTACGACCCTGCCTCACACAGGAAGCGGCGCAGGTCCTAATCCAGGCACTTGTCATCTCCCGTCTGGATTACTGCAACTCGCTGTTGGCTGGGCTCCCTGCCTGTGCCATTAAACCCCTACAACTCATCCAGAACGCCGCAGCCTGTCTGATGTTCAACCTTCCCAAGTTCTCTCACGTCACCCCGCTCCTCCGCTCTCTCCACTGGCTTCCAGTTGAAGCTCGCATCCGCTACAAGACCATGGTGCTTGCCTACGGAGCTGTGAGGGGAACGGCACCTCAGTACCTCCAGGCTCTGATCAGGCCCTACACCCAAACAAGGGCACTGCGTTCATCCACCTCTGGCCTGCTCGCCTCCCTACCACTGAGGAAGTACAGTTCCCGCTCAGCCCAGTCAAAACTGTTCGCTGCTCTGGCCCCCAATGGTGGAACAAACTCCCCACGACGCCAGGACAGCGGAGTCAATCACCACCTTCCGGAGACACCTGAAACCCCACCTCTTTAAGGAATACCTAGGATAGGATAAAGTAATCCTTCTCACCCCCCTTAAAATATTTAGATGCACTATTGTAAAGTGGCTGTTCCACTGGATGTCATAAGGTGAATGCACCAATTTGTAAGTCGCTCTGGATAAGAGCGTCTGCTAAATGACTTAAATGTAAATGTAAATGTAATGTTTTTCATCGGCAGAGACTCTGAAACTGGTCAGAAATGAATAAATTATGGATGGCGCTAAATACAGGGAAATCCTTGAGGGAAACCTGTTTCAGTCTTCCAGAGATTTGAGACTGGGACGGAGGTTCACCTTCCAGCAGGACAATGACCCTAAGCATACTGCTAAAGCAAAAGTCGAGTGGTTTAAGGCGAAACATTTAAATGTCTTGGAATTGCCTAGTCAAAGCCCAGACCTCAATCCAATTGAGAATATGTGATATAACTTAAAGATTGCTGTATACCTGCAGAACCTATCCAACCCGAAGGAGCTGGAGCAGTTTTGTCTTGAAGAATGGGCAACAATCCCAGTGGCTACATGTGCCAAGCTTATTGAGGCATACCCCAAGAAACATGCAGCTGTAATTGCTGAGAAAGGTAGCTCTACAAAGTATTGTTTTGGGGGGTGAATGCAAGCTCAAGTTTTCAGTTTTTTTGTCTTATTTCTTGTTTGTTTCACAATAAAAAAATATTTTGCATCTTCAAAGTGGTAGGCATGTTGTATAAATCAAATGATACAAACCCCCACATTAGTTCCAGGTTGTAAAGCAGCAAACCACTGTATGTTGTGTAGCTACCATGGTGTGTTGTCATGTGTTGCTGCCTTGCCATGTTGTTGTCTTAGGTCTCTCTTTATGTAGTGTTGTCTCTCTTGTCGTGATGTGTGTGTTGTCCTATATTTTTGTTTTTCATTTTTCATTTTTAATCCCAGGCCCCCGTCCCCTGCAGGAGGCCTTTTGCCTTTTGGTAGGCCGTCATTGCAAATTGTCACGCCCTGATTTTGTGTTTTTCTTCATGTATTGGGTCAGGCCAGGGTGTGGCATGGAGTTTTTGTATTGTGGTGTGTTTTGTCTTGGGGTTTTGGTGTGTATGTATTTGGGATTGTAGCTAGTGGGGTTATCTAGCAAAGTCTATGGCTGTCTGGAGTGGTTCTCAATCAGAGGCAGGTGCTTATCGTTGTCTCTGATTGGGAACCATATTTAGGCAGCCATATTCTTTGGTTGTATTGTGGGTGATTGTCCTGAGTGTCTTTATGTCCTTAGTCTGTGTTAGTTTGCACCAGTTAAGGCTGTTTCGGTTTTCACTACGTTTATTGTTTTGTAGAGTTTGTTTTTTGGATTCGTGTTACGTTGTGTGATTAAACATGGATCGCAATATACACGCTGCAGTTTGGTCCGACTCTCCTTCACCTTATGAAAACCGTGACACAAATAAGAATTTGTTCTTAACCGACTTGCCTAGTTAAATAACGGTTTAATAAATAAAGTCGACAATCTACTGGCAAATCCTTTTTAATCCTTGTCATATGAAGAGAAATAATGAAGAGAAATTGTAGAGAAAACGAATTGGTGCTCATTGGCCATTGGACATAAACATTACACAACAAGTTGGAAATCACAAATTCAACAATAAGTGGTTTGGAATCAGTGACTAACTGCAAGCATTGCAAAGCAATCACTAGCCTGCTAGTCAGTGGAGTGGCTGTGTGGTCCCAAATATGGGATTAAGCTCTCTTCCAAGTTTAAAATGATAAACATTCAACATTGGCCATGCTGTCAATGAATCATGATTTGGGCCATGCTCAAAACAACTGTTAACTCAGAAATGAGAGAACTTGACTTCAGTGAGTTCAAGACAACTGGGAAGTTGGGAATAAACAAGCTCCGACTGGGAAAACACGTTTTGAACCGTCATCCAACTCAGAATTGTAAATCTGGCCTCTTTCTAGAGCTCCGACCTGAAGATCAATGACGTCGTCAGGATTTGACCTTTTTTTTCGAGTACCCAGTTGTTTAGAAAGCACCATAAATCCAGAGAATGCCAGACTTTGATGACAAAATTTGCCCACAAAGGCCAGCCGCACCACCTTCCTGTTCAAGTGAGCACAGCACAGCAAGGTGAGTCCAAAAATGTCTTGTATGCTGCTGCATAAATTATGTAATATGCCAAGGAGGTATTATACTGTAGCTAAGAAAGTAATACTAAGTGTATGTTGTGTAATAAGCTGTTAGTAGCCCATGTGCCTCACCCTAATAGTTTGGTCTATTTTCCCCTCTTAATTTTGCCTACTGTTCCCAGTCCACCTCCAGTTTCAATTGTTCTGCCTGCGGCTATGGAAACCTGATGTTCACTGGACGTGCTAACTTGTACCGTACCTGCTGTTTTTGACTCAACCCCCCCCACACACACACACACACACACATCTGCTGCCTCGACCTCTGAATGCTTGGCTATGTGCCAACTGACATTTACTCCTGAGGTACTGACCTGTTGCACCCTCTACAACCACTGTGACCATTATTTGACCCTGCTGATCATCTATGATCGTTTGAACCTCTTGAGGAACAATCTGACCTTAATGGCCATGTACCCATATAATCCCCACCTGGCACAGCCAGAAGAGGACTGCCCACTCATCAGAGCCTGGTTCCTCTCTAGGTATCTTCCTAGGTTCCTTTCTTTCTACAGAGTTGTCATAGCCCCTGTGCTTCTACATCTGCATTGTTGGCTGTTTGGGGTTTTTGGCTGGGTTTCTGAATAAGCACTTTGTGACATCGGCCGATGTAAAAAGGGCTTTATAAATACATTTGATTGATTAATATAAATAAGGTCAAGGGCCAAAAAAAAAAAGATGTCTTCCCTAATCTTAAACAGCGCCGACCGTCACTGTGTTGTAAGTGGTGTTGTAAGTTTGCAGGCTTTGCGCTAATGATAGTGATGCCCTCATGCATTCCCTCATGCATATTGGAGTGGGCTGTTAAAGACTGCAGTGGACTAGTCGACACATACCGTGTAGTTTAGCCCAATAGAATCCTCTATTTGAAAATAGATGTCATTTAATTCGTTTGCCAAGGATATATTTTGGGAAAGCTTGACAATTGTTCAAGTTTCAAATGATCATGTATTATCATAAAACAATGATACTCGACTGATCCCAATTTTGGTCATTTCCCTCTTGTACTCTGCAATACTCCAGAGTCCTGTCCTTATTGCGATTGAAATCAAATCTACAACAAAGCAGTAATAATGATGCGTAGTATTAATACTATTAGCATTTGTATAAATGTTTTATATATCCATCATCCGGCAAAGAAAGAGCACTATAACAAACCAGCATCCCCTTTGGATATTAGCAGAATGACATGGCAGGACACCAACACTTCTTCCTTCAGGCTGTCATTGAGAAAGCTCAAAACAATCCCCCACAATCCAACATTGTGTTTATTAATGAGCCTTGGCCAATCTAATTTGCTCGAGTTATTCCAACAAGAGCCAATCAGATCGGCACAGTTGGCCTTCAAAGTCTGTAAGGGCCCGCATCGGTTGCGCAGATGTTTGACCCTGGAGATGAAATACAGCCCGTTACATGACACGCTAAACGTTTCTGCCGAGAAACAGAGACAGCAGAACAACTGTACTCACGCAGGGAGAAAAAAACGTCTTTTCCTCTTGAAGACTGCTGCCTCGGATCACCCTACTTATCAGTTAAGCACATAATGGACTTGACATGACAGGATGCAGATGTCAATTGAGGTGGATTATCTGAGGTAAATTGTCTGGTAAATACACAACACACCCAGTAAATACAGACAAAAACTATTTTAAGGTCGGATGAGTGTCATGCGGAGAATCCCTCTTTATGACGTGTCTTGGCGATGTTTCTCTGTGCGTTCGAAAGGCTGTGTAAATGTCTTCTAAATACACAGCCTGTGTCTGTTCTTTATCGGAGCAGTAGCAGGCTACATCCTGGACTGTGTGGGTCAGGAATTAACAGAAGTTAAACTGCCAGGAACTCAAGCTGTGTTTTGTGATATGAGAGGTGTGGGACTTACAATAGAGTATCTGCAAGAACTTCTGTAGTCTTAAAGGGTCAGAGTCGTTCTTCAGCACGTGTCACAGATGAAGACTCACTACCCCCACCCTTCCACTACCCACACACCCACACACACACACACACACACACACACACACACACACACACACACACACACACACACACACACACAGCTGTGTTTTCGTGAAATTTCAGGACTTTTTGGAGTGTACATTTTTTTTTAATCATATTTTCCCTAACCCTAAAAACCCTAAACCTAACCCTAAACCTTAACCCCAAAACCCTAACCCTTAAGCTTAAAATACATTTGAACAAATTCAGGACCTGAAATGTAAAAAAATGTTTTTATTGTTTTCCATCACTTTTCAGGACATGAAGGTGAAATGTTACGATATTGGGGTCCAGATAATGTAGGAAAACAAGTGCACGCACACACACACACACACACACACACACACACACACACACACACACACACACACACACACACGCAACTCCCTACAGTATTTCATCACCCCACTACCATGTCTAATTTCAGCATGTTCTATTCATCCAACCCACCTTTGATTCAGATAAAACCATTATGATTAGAGCTATGACTCTCCACTACATAATACAGTATTGGTTTAGTGGCTTAGTTGAATTCCCAACAGTGATATAGTCACTTCTTTCCTCTTTCGCTCCGTACAAATCATCCATTTACACAGCTGTCTAAATACAGGAGTCATGTTCATGTTAAAAGACTTGCTCCATGAATACACACCACTGACCAGTGTCTCCACTTCATGAATCTAACCTGAAACCACACAGCAACAAGCAGATGTGTCAGTCAATTACAGTTTGAGGGACATCAGAATGTAATATCTTTGCATTAATTAATTGTACACATGTTTTGTAGGCTACACTTCACCCCCCTCACTTTCAATGGGCAATGGGAAATTCATTCCAGGTGGCTACCTCATGAAGCTGGTTGAGAGAATGCCAAGGGTTTGCAACGCTGTCCTCAATGCAAATATAAAATCAAATATAAAATATATTTTGATTTGTTTAACACTTTTTTGGTTACTACATGATTCCATATGTGTTATTTCATAGTTTTGATGTCTTCACTATTATTCTACCATGTAGAAAATAGTACAAATAAAGAAAAAAACATTAAATGAGTAGGTGTTTTGACTGGTACTTTATATAAATATCTATTTTTAAAAGCCTTTCCAACCTTTCTCATAGGAAAAAACACAACTTGACTAAGACTCGTTAACCGCCTACTCCCCTGTCCATTCTGATTGACGGTAATGTGTTTCAGGAAATGATTTTGCTTAACAGAACATGTTTCAGAGCGCAGAGCAGACACATTGGCATGGTCTGACAGAGTTTCTGACAGAGTTTCTTGGCTCTGAGAGTCCATCTTTGGTGAGAGAAAACTCTTAGGCGTGTGATAATGTGGGTTAGAGAAAGGCAGGCCACAGAATGAGCTCCTAATGATGCAGGTCACAGCAGGAAAGAGAGGATTGACACTACAGCATTTCTGCTCTCTTACCAAGAGTGATTTCACAATTCACAATGACACACTCAAGTGTGTTTAGGCACACCTACGCATTTTTTAAAACTATTTTCTACATTGTAGAATAATAGTGAAGACATCAAAACTATGAAATAACACATACGGAATCATGTAGTAAACAAAAAAGTGTTAAACAAATCAAAATGTATTTTATATTTGAGGTTCTTCAAAGTACCCACCCTTTGACTCTCTTAGACCCTATTCAAATCCCAGTTCGGGAGAATTGTTAGGGGTTGAGTGGTGAGAAAGATAGTGATGATTGGATCTGAGAAAGGTAGTCATGGAGTGGGCGGATCGATGAGGAAGACACCAAGGCGTATGGTTTGGAGTCATTGACTCTTTTTGATCATGGAATAAATATTCAACCAGCTTCCAACATTAGTTGATGTCAAGCCTCCTAATGACATTGAGAAGTGAGATTACACTTGCCAAATCACCTCGTCAATAGACAATGTCTTGTGACCTTGCAATACCAGTCACTCAACCTAAAAATAGAAATCCACAAAACACACTATTCTAGCGACACGGCGTGAGAAATCAACATTACGTTACCCGTCCACCCAACCAACCTTCCAGAGACATCCATCTCAACCCACCCCAGCCACAGTGCCCCTAGACAGGGGTTCCATGATACTGGTCCACCCTGCCCTTCCTGTATGTGCCCGCTGGTTCACTATGTCTTTCACCAGTACAGCTGGGGCCTTGGTTGATTTACAGGTACCACATGTGTAGGTTAGACTGAGCAGCCCTGCAGGCAGCAAGCCTGCAATACTGTAACGTACAACGTCTTTGGGTTAATATGCTTTATCTCCACCAAAAGGCCTGCCATAGTGAGCGCAACAGGCCTCTGATTATTCCGACAGAGAAGAGTGTATCACACCATACTGTATGACCACAGGAGGGAAGACAGTGGGCATAGTGCATTGCATACACACAAGGAGGGACACTGTGTATCTGAGGACTAGGACCAGTTGGAGGGGTTATGTAGCCTACATGACGGTGCCTCATTGGGCTGTACCTGGGTCAGCCCTTAACGACCTGGTGGTGGGTCTCTCTGCTCCTATACTGTAGATCGCTGCTCTGAGGCTTGCAGGTGCTTCCCAGACAACTTTGTCTACACTTCTCTCTCTTTATTTCATTCATGTTGACCCAGGCGGAGAGACTGTTTGCAGAACAGATTTGCACAGGCAATCACTGCTGAAAATGTAACTTTCCCGGGAGGTCTCTTACAGTGTGTTATGTCTTCTTCTCTCTATAATCGCCCTCATCTATTTTGTCCACTTTTTCTTGTCGTCCTCTACCTCCTCCTCTCAGACTGTTCCTGAAGAGTCACAGTGGGACAGCAGGCAGGCAGAGCAGTCTGGTGATCCACGGGGCAGACTTCAGCACCAAAGACATGGACAACGACAACTGCATCTGCAAGTGTGCCCTCATGCTCACAGGGGGTAAGTACCAGGGTGTCCCCATAATGCACCACACTGCATAGTTGAGATATATAGTTTACCAAGCTACCAATGACTTCACAATGGAAGAAGTTAAGCTAACCGTAAAGTTACATTGAAAATTTAACTACAAAATACTTAGTGATATATTATCATATCTATATCTGAATGTCAGACCTCAAATTGCAAGACCGTATCACTCGGAGGTCATATGTTAACAGAATGTGTCATTTAGGCAGGTCTGATGCTGAAATAAAAAAATATTCTTGCATATTTTATTTTATTTTTGGCAAAATGATAAGTGTGTATAGTTCCAGTAGTTAGCTACACTGCTACATGGCAAAACATTTTTAATTACTGAAAACACTACCAAGATTTGAATTGAGTTCAACTACCACCAAGCTACTGCATGTAGTTAAATGTAGTTAAATTACTAGTTGAACTATACTGAACAAAGATCTAAATGCAACTTGCAACTATTTTAAATATTTTACTGAAATAGAGTTCATATAAGGAAATTAATTAATTAGGCCCTAATCTATGTATTTCACATGACAGGGCAGGTGTGCAGCCATGGGTGGGCCTGGGGGGACATAGGCCCATCTACTTGGGAGCCAGGCCCACCCACTGGGCTTTAAAACAGACAGAAATACTCCTCAGTTTCATCAGCTGTCCAGGTGGCTGGTCTCAGTTAATCCCACAGGTGAAGAAGCCAGATGTGGAGGTGCTGGGCTGACGTGGTTACACATGGTCTGCGGTTGTGAGGCCAGTTGGATATACTGCCAAATTCTCTTAAACGATGTTGGAGGCAGCTTATGGTAGAGAAATGGTGGACATTCCTGCAGTCGGCATGCCAGTTGTGCACTCCCTCAAAACATGAGACATCTGTGGCATTGTGTTGTGTGACAAAACTGTACATTTGAAGAGTGTATTACACCATGTGTTATGATCATGGTGTTTAATCAACTTCTTGATATGCCACACCTGTCAGGTGTTTGGATTATCTTGGCAAAGGAGAAATGCTCACTAAAAGGGAAGTAAACACATTTGTGCACAACACTTGAGAGAAACAAGCTCTAGGATCTTTTATTTCAGCTCATGAAACATTTGGTGTGGTAGGGGAGAAGAGTCCCCACAAAGGGAAGAGTCCCCACAAACCACTACATCATGGCAGAAAGGAAGATGTATCTTTGTAATTTAAAAAAAAAAAAATATTTCACCTTTATTTAACCAGGTAGGCTAGTTGAGAACAAGTTCTCATTTGCAACTGCGACCTGGCCAAGATAAAGCATAGCAGTGTGAGCAGACAACACAGAGTTACACATGGAGTAAACAATTAACAAGTCAATAACACAATAGGAAGAAGAAAAAAAGTGGAGTCTATATACATTGTGTGCAAAAGGCTGCATCCTGGTCAATTGTCTAGAGAACTTGGTTCCACTACAAGACTAGCCTGACTCCTCCTAGCTCAAACCTTGAGACTGGGTTGTGTCATTTTAACATGGACCTGTGCATGTGGCATTGTACCACAGTACAGAGTAATGAGGCGTGTGTGGAGCTTACTGCATCTCCTAACTTCTGCACTCCCACTACAGCACATTTGGGGTTTCAAATTAGCACCATAAAATGTCCATGGCCCGGGTACCAAGTGTCAGGGAGATTCAACATGACTCTAATTCTCTGGCTGTGTAAGTGGAGCAAGGTGACCCTACTCACTGTATGACAGTTCCCCAGTGGAGGACTGGGCTTGTAAACCGTTTATGGTCAATGGCAAGAGAAGACAATATCGGGGATCGGGGAATTCTGTCCAACCAAATCTAAGGACTGCGTATTTCCCCTAATTCAACAAGCCAGTCTCACAATCCAGCAGTGTGTTTAGCCAGAGAGGGAGAGCAGGAGTGACACTTCCTGCAACGGAGTTAAGAAGGGTACCTGTATCATACTAGTGACTTAGTGTAATTAATAACTGCACCACGCTCAAAGGGATATTTAATGTATTTTAATATATATATATATATATTATAGGTGCCTTTTGCGAACCATTGGAAAACTTCCCTGGTCTGTGGTTTAATCTGTGCATGAAATTCACTGGAATTACAAATGACCTTAGAGATAATTGTGTTTGGGGTACAGAGATGGGGTAGTCATTTAGAAATCACGTTTAACACCATTATTGTACACAGAGTTAGTCCATGCCACTTATTATGTGACATTGTTAAGCACATTTTTACTCCTGACAAAAACGGTTGAATAGTTATCGACTCAAGACATTTCAGCTCCGATTTTTTTTAACGAATTTGCAAATAATTCCACTTTGACACAAGGGGTATTGTGCATAAATCAGTGGCACCAAATTGAAATTTGATCCAAAAGTAATCTTTTTCAATTCATTTAAAACAACAACATGTGGGAAAAGTCAGGAGGTGTGAATACTTTCTGAAGGCCGCTGTAACACACAAGCTCAGTCATACTGAACAGACCTAACCCAGTCCTACTGTATGTTCACTAGTGTACTGAGGTGACAATGTCAAAAGACTATCCGGTCTGGAAACAGATCACCAAGTGTTTCTAGCAGGGTCAACTGTTTTTACAAGAGAGTAAACGCCCAGCACTGGAAAACACAGAGGATACTGATCAAATCGGAAATAAATCATCATGGATTTAGTCACAAAGAACCAATGGGAAAATCTTTGCCACCCTTACCCCATGCCAAGACAAGAACGAACAGTACGAACTGTGGGACTCAGTATTAGGTCTTCTGTGAAATGTCACAGCTCACACTGGCACTGGTATTTAGACCTGAGGGGAAAGGCTGTGCCCCACCAGATATCACCCATCGATTGACACATGCCACACCAGCCACAGTGTGCCAACCTGAAAATATAAATATTTGTCTTGCTCATTTTCATGTGGTCTTTGGTGCTAGGGGTACAGCAATACATTACCTTTGAGGGAGAAATTAGCAAGAGGATAAAAAAGTGCATACAACAGCATTATATGCAGGGAATTTATGTCTTCTGAATGCCAATCCCAACAGATACTTATTTGAGCCCATGCACATCTACTCTTTCTCTAAATACCACTGAGAGTTAACAGGTCCTTAAAACTAACCTCTCAAAGCAATTCATGATGACAGAAGTGAGTGCTACAGGGCGATAGTCATTTAGTTCAGTTACCTTTCCTTTCTGGGGTACAGGAACAACGGTGGACATCTTGAAGCAAGTGGGGACGGCAGACTGAGATAGGGAGAGATTGAATATGTTTCCAAACGCTCCAGCCAGCCGGTCTGCGGAAGCTCTGAGGACGCGGCTAGGATGCCGTCAGCCTTGCGAGAGTTAACATGCTTAAATACCTTTGCAATTATGTCTAAACAACTGCTCCATTGCTGCTGTTGGGAGTTCACTGTGGCATTCTGTCAAGGTTCAACATTGCAGAACCAGAATAGAGAAACTCAAAGTTTACAATGTAGCTTTAAGCAATGGCGTTTCATACACACTAAGGTCTGTCTTTGGTTGTTATCAACTTTTTGTCATAGGGGCTTATAAAATGATCTAATTCTCTCCGTCTGTTCTTTGCTCTGCCCAGGTTGGTGGTTCGACGCCTGCGGCCCGTCCAACCTCAACGGAATGTACTTCACCAAAGGGCAACACGTCGGGAAGCTAAATGGCATCAAGTGGCACTACTTTAAGGGTCCCAGCTACTCGCTACGAGCAACAACCATGATGATTCGTCCGCTGGACTTCTCATAGACACCGAGTGCGTCCAGAATGGCACCCTATTCCCCATATTGTGCAATACTTTAATAGGGAATAGGATGCCATTTCAGACGCGACGTTAGAGTTTCTCCCCTACACTCTCTGTAAGGCCAATGGGACAACTATATTAGGAGGAACGCTTCCTGCTTCACCCTGTTACTATCGTCTCACCATAACGACTTTGGAGTTTGTCCGGATGGGAACTCTACACCACCTGGCTCTTGCTTGGTTAATGTTACTTCAGAGTCAGCCTGGAAGTGTGGTTGGAGGGAAGAGGGCTTGTGGAACGAGAGAGGGGTCTCGTCTTATCATAGAGCTACACTGTGAGTGATGAACTCCTTGCGAAGTCGGAGGACAAACTGCTTCGCTCTTTTTTAAATATTTGACGCATGAACTCAAGTAGAGTTCAGCTCTCACCCCAGGCCTGTGGACTCTCACCCCAGGCCTGTGGACTCTCACCCCAGGCTTGTGGACTCTCACCCCAGGCCTGTGGACTATTGGGGTAGACTTCTCTCCTTTTTGGGAACTGACTGCAACATTGCAACTTCGTCTGCATATGAAGACTATATGACAGACCACACGACTACCCATAGACTACATGACAGGCTGCCTTCAGACTACACGACTCCCTATGCGCATCTGGAATGTTCTCACAACCATATGGGAGAAAAAGGCATTTTTATAGAGGTGTTGCACCAAGACATTGGGACATTGAACAATGTTTTATATTTCATGCTTTTTATTCCTATATAGCCTAATAAATTTGGCATGACGTGATGTTGTTTTTACATAAGTCACTCTGGATCGTTTCTGGAGAGGAAAAGTCACAAGGTCACCATCAGTATAAAATGTTTTGGTCTTATATGTACTGCAGACTCCAAAGGCAGTTCTGAGAACAAGCCTGGCTCAGTCAATGGTTTTGCTGCCACTTATACAGTTGTTGTCCTGCCAGAGTGCGCTGATTATTTTCAAAGTTCAAAATGCCACGTTATTATTGGATTTGGCAACTGACAGAGATTTATCTGCAGTTGGTATTGGCTGACAACCAATGGCTGCCAAGGCTAAAAATGTGGTGATCTTCTTTCCTCATTTAAATATTAAAAATAATATACTGTAACGAATACAGATATATATATATATATATATATATATATATATATATATATATATATATATATATATATATATAATATTAAAGCATTGCCATACCGTAACTAGTAAAACTGTGTATAAGAAGGACAACATTATTTGTGACACCAAACCAATTGAAGGTAGTGCACATTATGCACTATTTATCTCTAGATGTTGTACGAATATGGTAAGTTTTCCATCTCAAGTATTGCTATACATCTACCCCCCGAAAGCGTTAAAGAAATGGATGGTGTTATTATACATTTTCTGAGAGTTTTGGAACCCTTTGAACATCAGATGGTGATTTTTCATTTGAAAACACTGTACAGTATATAGTATTTGGGTACAGCAAAGTGTAGATGATTTGAACAATTCCGAACCACATTTAAAAAAAAAAAACTACCTAACCATTGTGTCCGCTTGGATCATAGCTTCATAAATGTTCCTTTCAAATGGTACTCCTCAGTTTGCTTTGCTTTTGCAATGGTGTTTTACAAAAAAAGAGGTTATGTTATGAGGTTATGTTATGAATAATCACCTTTTTTATGACCGGAGGTGGCTACAGGGTCTTGACAGAAATGTGGTCTGTCCATATTTTGAAACTCTAACCACTGACCAAAAGATAAGTCCCATTTTATTGGAAACACCCCACAACGTCCCTCGAATGTGTCTTTGCTTAGACATACAACCGCACTGAACCCCAGATCCAGACAGGTTTTTCTCTTTCATCATTGCAGCTTAGAAACTGTTGTTTTGGCTGAGGCATAAAATGGAGGAGTCCTTTAAGTGTACTGTGTGTACTTGTATTGCATTACTACCAGCATGAAACAACAAGAACGAATGCACGGTTTAATATACAATGTTACTGAAGGTGGGCTACATGTTGAGGAAAGACACATGGAACTTGTGAAACTATGAAATTACATGTTTATTAACATACTAAAAGTGTATAATTTAAGTGTATATGTAAAATAACTTTCCTGAGGAAAGCCACTCCATTTTGTTTTTATTCCTCCAGAACCACAGTGGTGTTCTGAAGTTGAGCTTAAACCTTAGAAGTAATATTAACAAGAGCTGAGAAACGTGCCTTAAATGACTCTGCTTTTACCTCGTTAAACTATAGATTTGACTCTTTTTTTTTGTAACAAGTGGTCGAAATGTCAAGTTGTTAAACTAAATAAAAAGCATGTGATGCACTAATGTTTTCAATCTGGGTATACATTGGGCGTTTTTTTAAAAATGTAAGATGTGCTGATTTTGAAACAGACCGATTTTGGTGTCACATTACAATGTATTCGCTCACAAGTCTCTCTCACCACAACATCCTTTGACACATACACACTCAGGTCCCAATGGGCACACCCTGGTTGAATCAACGTTGTTTCAACATAATTTGTCAGCGTACTGTGACATGGAATTTTATCTCAATATACCTCTTTATTTAGGTTGATAGCATTACGTGGAAACAATGACATTGATTCAAACATACCATTTTATTATCAACATTGAAACATGGTCAAATAAAACATGTCTAATTAAACATGAAATTCAACACAATTTAAAATATAGATTTTTTTTTTACGTGGAATTTTCCACACAAATTCAATGTATACATAGTTCTTATGATTATGTGGAAATTAGATTGATGTAACAACCTGTTAGTCAGGTTAAGTCAATGTATTTCAATTAAAGTTTTGCCCTAATTTCAATGTTTACAACGCTGGTTGAAATGAGATGAAAACATGACAACTTTATTTTTTTTTAAATCCAATGTATTTTCCATGTTAATTCCACGTCACAATACACTGACAAGTTACTTTGAAACAACGTTGATTCAACCAGTGTGTGCCCAGTGGGGTTCTACATTTCTACCAAACAGAGGCAATTCGCCACTCTCTCTTATGACAATACCTTGTCTTTCACACCAAGTCAAATAGAGGAGAAACACAGAGGGATGACACACGAGTGAGTCCTCCTATTAGGCAAATGGTGCTGAGATTATGAGGACCCGTGTGCACACGGGTCAGCTGCCTTTGTCTCCACCTCAACTCGGCCCCTTAATACACTGCTGCTCTCTGCCGTGACAGATTGCAGAGGTGTCAAATGATGCTGCCGAGACCGTTGGTGTCTCTTCGTAGTTGACATTTCTGGGGCCTAATCAGAGGTTGAACAAATTACGTCTGCCTGCAAACAGCTGCTTATCCCTTAGCTCCTGGGCTGACCTGACACCCTTAGTGGAATCCATACAGGGGCTAGGGTGGGGGTGAGGAAGGGTCCAGACACACAATGAACAGGAGCGATGAGGTCGGCTCCCTCCCCTATAGAAGTGCAGGATACAGGATGGACGATGAAGGATGGGGAATCATTCCACTGTGCAGGAGGCATGGACGTTTTCTTCAAAAAGAGGATTTTGATGCCTTCAGAAGTAGACAGAAGTAGAAAGAATTCCAACTAGGGGCTCACATCTTCAGGATGTTAGGTGAAGTGTAGTCTGACCCTTGGCCCCCCTTCTTAACGGTCCCCACCTCCTGCCTCCACAGGCTGTTAGCTGTGCTGAAGACGGATCATTTCCTGTTTTCTAAGGGCGGCCGAGGGAGTTTGGCGCCGATGGGGAGGTTGCTGTGCCTGGGCTGCAGACAGTGCTGGGCCCAGACCAGATTAGATAAGAGGGAAGACAGTACCTGCAGTGTGAACACAGAGAGGCATCTCAACCCCATGAGACCACCTACTCACATGAAGAATATGAAAAATTAAGGGAAAACGGAAATTGAGACGTCTGTATGAAAACCAGGGGTGAAAGTAAGGTGGTCTGGTACGGCGTTCCGACAAAATAAATAGTGTGGGTATGAGCCTATCCCAATAATTAAAACAAAATGTCAAGAAAACTGTGGGCTATAACCGCATGTCAGACGAATGAAAACATGTGCAAATGGACTTGAAAACGGATTGTCTAGCCTACGCTCCACAATGTGATGTGGTTAGATGAGAACACTGACATTTTGCCAAGGCAGAGATGAGTGGCCGACACCGAGACACACGTGGACAGCAGTGGACGCATAAATTTTGGCCTAATGACGATCGCCAAATGTCATTACCCTTTTCTGTGTAAAAAAAAATGTCTCTTTCCCATTGACCACTGTTTGGAGGCTGGAAATAATTTGCGAGTGGATGAATGTGCACAAAGGAGCCCTTTGAAGTGACTGTTTGACAATCACAGAAAAACATCATGACTGTTTGTGTTTACGCCACAAAAAGATCATACATTTTTAAAGTTAACGGACAAATCCCATTGAATTAATAGAGGTTCTGTATGGAATTCTAATGATTAAAATACAGGAGGTCCAATACTGGGAATAAATTAAATCTACTTTCACCCCTGATGAAAACAAAATGTGTCCGTTGGCCCCCTCATTAACTTTTTAGAAGTCAAAATTCCTGCTAACTTCCGACTTAGATTTCAAACATTATTAGAATGGGTATGTCATTGAAGGAAAAAAACTGAAAAGTTCTGATGTTCAGAATACTAAGAACCACTGGTATTAAAACTCAGAATGACTGGGTTTTGGGGAAAAAAATGAATTTATTTTTGATAGCTACAGAAGTTTAGAGGACTTTGCTGTTACATGCTTATGAATAGCCTATATGATGTGTTCGCCAGTTTCTTTATACGATTTTACCTGGAGAAGAACCTTTTTGGTTCAAGGTGAAAACCCTTTTTGGTTTCAGGTACTTTAAGGGTTCCAGCCAGTTGGATACAACAGTTGTGTGCCTTCGTGTTTGAAAGGTGTGAATAAAAATGATGTATTTACTTTCTTGGGGGAAATCTATACTGAACAAAAAACTAAACGCAACACTTAACAATTACAAAAATGTTGCTGAGTTACAGTTCATATAAGGAAATCAGTCAATTGAAATAAATGTATTAGGTCCTAATCTATGGATTTCGAATGGCTTGGCCGGGGCTCAGACATGGGCAGGCCTTGAAGGGCATAGGTCCACCTTCTGGGGAGCCAGGCTCAGCCAATCAGAGTGAGACGGATGTGGAGGTCCTGGGCTGGCGTTGGAGGTGGCTTTTGGTAGAGAAATGAACATTGACTTCTCAAAGCCATCAAATCTTGATACATCTGTGGCATTGTGTTGTGTGACAAAACTGAACATTTTAGAGAGGCCTTTTATTGTCCCCAGCACAAGGTGCACTGTTGTTATGAAACGTATGTCAGGTAGATGTATAATCTTGACACATAAAATGCTCACTAACAGGGATGTAAGCAAATCTGTGCACCAGATTTTTTTGTGCGTATGGAACATTTCTGCAATATTTTATTTCAGCTCATGAAACATGGGACCAACACTTTACATGTTGCGTTTAAATGTTTGTTCAGTGTAATTTAGCTTTAAACAATGAATGGGGGCCTCGTCTATCCATGCTTACGCGCAGAGGCAGTTGCATCGCTGCAGCGTTATCTGATTTACCGAAGGCGGCTAATTTAGTTACATCAATAGATTACATTTACTTAACCAATGGCAGCTGTTTACCACAGAGGGAAATGGTCATCTGTCAAATATTAGTCCACCTTATTTGTAGACAATGAAAAGCAGCTTGTTCAGCACTGTGTGCGTCCAACGTCTGTCCAGAAATTCAGATTCAATAACAACTACTGCATAACAATGTCTAGGATCCTCCCCTGGGGTCCTTAAATAAGGGAAACTTTTAACAAATAGCATTACTAGATTTGTTTGAGATTGTGGCATCTGTCTGTAAGGCATTCCAATGCTTGGAGTCTGTGCCACAAGATGCGCATGATGCTGATCCTACACTCTAACTCCTGAATGACTGACTTGATGTCTGTAGCTGCACTGAGGTACAGTAACATATTACAATACAAAACACAACAGAGTCAATGAAGAAGCTTCTGATCGTCCTCTAGCACAGATACAGTGTAAGATGGTTGGACGCAAACTATACAGCCGATATAGTTTAACCGACTATCAAAACGTATTTAATCCTCTTCGTCCCTATGTGGGACACAAGGCTTAGACAAGAGAGCGCCACTGCTTCCGTTCTTCAGTCTTTTTGAGGACAGCTTTCCATGGCAAAGCCACAGTCCTTCATCTCCTTCTCCGAGGTTCTTCGACGGGACTATCAAAACAGATATCCCAGAATGAATCAGTTGCAGGTTTGACAAGGGTTAACCGAGCACTTGAAACAAAGTCTGTCTCATAAAATTCATAACATGCAAGTCTACTGAAAACCGTTACATCAAGTATTGACATCAACACACACAAAAAGTCATTCCCTTGTTCATTGCAGCAGACTCTGAAATCCAAAACCTTCTCAGTGGTCTCTGTAGAATTGTAAAGATTAGGTGTTAGGTCATGCATTTTTGGTTAATGGCTCTTAGAAAATGAAAGAATCATTGTTTTCCTCGAAATGTGCAAAGACATTTTTCTTTTTTCATTTGATCAGAAACACGAACCATATCAAGTTGATGTACTTCAGAGATTTGTTACACTTGTGCTGGACCTGTACCATGTGTAAGATAAATCTGCACCTCTCATGAAATAAACAATGTCCTTAAAAAAAATCCAAGATCCTATTGCGACTCCAATGTCTGCCTGTAAACTGCTCTGATAACATCAAAAGGTCACCACCGATCCTCAATCTAACATTCTTGACTTTTGCTAATAAAGTGGTCGCTATTGGCACACCCTATTGGTTTTTAGAGTAATAGATATTCCTGTCCGGCTATGGGGAGAAAACCCACAAGAATGTTGTGCTAGAGCAACGTTGGGTTGCGTCGGCTTTGAGTAGAAACTCCTGTTTGGTTTAAGCAAAATAAATAGAAAGGAACAAGAGTATAAACACGAGGTGAGGTTACGGAAGCCCCTCTCCGTCTTGAAGAACTCAATAGGTGTTCATCATGACAGATGGTTTGTGGTAGTGGAAACGACAGTTGGTTTAGAATGGCGCTAGAGCGAGGTGAGGCAAGGCGAGGGCTGCTCTTTCCAATGTCAGAGAAGGCTAAATCAGACCCTGGGTAGCCCCTCTATACTGACCCTGAGTCATGTTTTAGGGCTCCGCTGTGACACATTGCTGGGTTTTATTTGGGAATGGCCTGTTCCTTTATTTGCTTAATTACATGATAACATTTCTACTTTTTTTATTTGTTTTTATGTCCAAGACATTCTTTACATTGCAAAGCATAAATGAACTGGTTTGAAACCTGAAGACAAAGCAACGCCTCACAATGCCTCTCCCTTATTTGACCTAGGTCGTTTGTGTGTGTGTATTGATATCACCGACTGGTATGGCAACTGCTTGGCATCTGACCATCTGAACATAAGGCACTACAGAGAGTAGTACGTATGGCCCAGTACTTCACTGGGGCCAAGCTTCCTGCCATCCAGGACGGAAACTCAGAAAAAAATGTTCATTTTTCAGACCCTGTCTTTCAAAGATAATTTGTAAAAATCCAAAAAACTTCACAGAACTTAATTGTAAAGGGTTTAAACACTGTTTCCCATCCTTGCTCAATGAACAATTAATGAACATGCACCTGTGGAACGGTCGTTAAGACACTAACAGCTTACAGACAGTAGGCAAATAAGGTCACAGTTATGAAAACTACATAGGCTACGTGTGCCTTTAAAAAAAAAATGTTGGTGTAGTTCTGTCTTTGAGCTGTTCTTGTCTATTAATGATTATGTCACGTTCCATGTTTTGTGTGGACCCCAGGAAGAGTAGCTCCTGCTTTTGCAACAGCTAATGGGGATCCTAATAAAATACCAAACACCAAACTGGTATGGGGGGGATGTTATGACTGTTTTTTGGGGGGGGGTTCACTGAATGTGATGGGTGAAACGTGAAACAATGAAAATGTAAGTGTTGCTAGGTGAAAACTTTCAAGTGACTCTGTACGTTTCAAAATCTATTACACATCGATGTAGATATAAAACTATTGGATTGTGTTTTGAATCATATGGCTCTCTCCAACTCAATAAAAAATAATATATGTGCTGCACGTGTGGACATGAAGGATGAAAAGCAAGCAGGCTGATTATGAAATGCTCTGGACCTGACAGAGACCCTGGCGTGGCCGCAGATAACGAGGTGTGATGGTTGACAAAGAATCACATGCCCAGAGCAACACCTCTTTACAAGACCCCATATTACAAAGGAGAAGCCCCTCATCCAAAGACAACCTCATGCCCCAATTAAAAACGGATTAGGCTGTCGAGCACAGAACACTACCACGGGAATAAACTCACAGAGGACAACCAACAAGACCCGGGACTGACGCACTAAAGGAGCGAGGCTGCCAAAGCCTTACAACCACATGCAAACCATTCCTTTCCCACCTCCGGACAAACAAATGACTGAAACAGAGCCTTTTTCAGTTGACCATTACTTTCCAATTATATCTATCCTTAGAACTTGGGGGACGACAACTGCTTGAGTGTATCCGTAGTGATGAGAACCAGTACAGCAAGGCTTAATTACTTCATCCTCTTCGTACCTTGAGGCACATAAGGCTTAATAACGTAGCAGACAGGGGCCCAGGGCCCTTTATCAGGTGTCATACAGTACCCATACACTGGTGTCCTGTGTGAATTTAAGCTCTCTCTCTCTCTCTCTAAGTCTAACTGATCAACTATGAAAATCCAACTGACATTTAGTCCTGGGGTGCTGACCTGTTACACCCTCTACAACCACTGTGATTATTATTATTATTATTATCTGACCCTGCTGGTCATCTATGAACATTTGAACATCTTGGCCATGTTATAATCTCAGTCAGAAGAGGACTGGCCACCCCTCAGACCTGGTTCCTCTCTAGGTTTCTTCCTAGGTTCCTGCCTTTCTAGGGATTAATAAATACAAAAGGGCTTAATAAATACATTTTATTGATTGAAGTATTACATTGGAAAAGTTCAAGTTCACTTGAGCAAATTGTACATAGAAAAACCATTTTCAGCATATAAATCAAACACAATGATTTCTGATTGTATTGGCCATATTTTAAATCAGTTATCTAGAGATTTGTAGTTTTCATAAAAGCCCACATTTTCTCATAGATTTTTAATTTAAAAAAATCTCAGATGTGACATTAGGATAGAACAAAAATAGCACAATCCAAAATTCACCCAGTAAATGACAGTCTACTGTGTACAGTAAAGAGGATAGAGACAATAGTCGTGTAGTAGGTGTAAATTGAGTTGAGAAATTGAGAAAAGCATCCCTACTTTATTGTGAATGTCACCAAAATGAAAGACACCATGTCAGAGATGGTATAGAAAGCAATAGGAAATGTTACGGTATAGAAGATTCCACCATTATCTCTGCTTTGCGACTCTGGCTGGTTGCTCTTGGCAGAGATGCAATGCTTTGCAAATGGTGGATTGCAAGTGCAAGGGTCTCTCGATGTATAATTTACTCTTCAGAACATGGAATAATATTAGTTTTCAACCAATGCTGATTGAACAAAACCAAATCAAATCAAATTTATTTATATAGCCCTTCGTACATCAGCTGATATCTCAAAGTGCTGTACAGAAACCCAGCCTAAAACCCCAAACAGCAAACAATGCAGGTGTAAAATATTTGATTTGATTTGATTTGAACAAAACCAAGGCTTAAAGGGGATAGTTCACCTAGGCATTTGTTTTCCTAGGCATTTGTGGCACAAATCCCATTCAAGTCATGGTACCTATATTAGCATTTTACGCCGTATCATGTCCAAATCATCTGTGACTTTGTTGAGCTTCACAATCGATTTTAGATACTTTAGGACACGGTTTCCCAAACTTGGGATCACGAAACCATGTGGGGTTGCCTGATTTGAAAATGGGGTCACGAGAGATTGGTACGTAGAGTCAGGGTTCGGTCAGTAACATGTCCCGTCAATATGGATAGGGGGGTGCTCCCTCTGCTGTTTCCTGAAGTCCACAATCATCTTCTTTGTTTTGTTGACGTTGAGTGTGAGGTTATTTTCCTGACACCACACTCCGAGGGCCCTCAGCTCCTCCCTGTAGGCCGTCTCAAACTCAAACTTAGTCTGAGTTGGAGGCGTGCATGGCCACGCAGTCGTGGGTGAACAGGGAGTACAGGAGAGGGCTCATAACGCACCCTTGTGGGGCCCCAGTGTAGAGGATCAGCGGGGTGGAGATGGTGTTACCTACCCTCACCACCTGGGGCCGGCCCGTCAGGATGTCCAGTACCCAGTTGCACAGGGCGGGGTCGAGACCCAGGGTGTTAAATGCTGAGCTGTAGTCGATGAACAGCATTCTCACATAGGTATTGCTCTTGTCCAGATGGGTTAGGGCAGTGTGGTTGCGATTGCGTCGTCTGTGGACCTATTAGGGCGGTAAGCAAATTGGAGTGGGTCTAGGGTGTCAGGTAGAGTGGAGGTGATATGGTCCTTGACTAGTCTCTCAAAGCACTTCATGATGACGGAACTACGGGGCAGTAGTTGTTTAGCTCAGTTACCTTAGCTTTCTTGGGAACAGGGACAATGGTGGCCCTCTTGAAGCATGTGGGAACAGCAGACTGGGATAAGGATTGATTGAATATGTCCGTAAACACACCAGGAGGCTCGGGATGCCGTCTGGGCCTGCAGCCTTGCGAGGGTTAACACGTTTAAATGTTTTACTCACATTGGCTGCAGTGAAGGAGAGTCCGCAGGTTTTGGTTGCGGGCCGTGTCAGTAGCACTGTATTGTCCTCAAAGCGGGCAAAAAAAAGTTATTAATCTGTCTGGGAGCAAGACATCCTGGTCCCCGACGGGGCTGGTTTTCTTTTTGTAATCTGTGATTGACTGTAGACCCTGCCACATACCTCGTGCTGAGCCGTTGAATTGTGACTCTACTTTGTCTCTATACTGACGCTTAGCTTGTTTGATTGCCTTGCGGAGGGAATAGCTACACTGTTTGTATTAGGTCGTGTTTCCGGTCACCTTGCCCTGGTTAAAAGCAGTGGTTCGCGCTTTCAGTTTCACACGAATGCTCCCATCAATCCACGGTTTCTGGAATTGTATGGGTACGACATCGTCAATGAACTTTCTAATGAACTCGCTCACCGAATCAGCGTATTCGTCAATGTTGTTGTTGGAAGCAATTTGGAACATATCCCAAGCCACGTGATCGAAGCAGTCTTGAAGTCTGGAATCAGATTGGTTGGACCAGCGTTGAACAGACCTGAGCGCAGGAGCTTCTTGTTTTAGTTTCGGTCTTTAGGCAGGGAGCAACAAAATGGAGTCGTGGTCAGCTTTTACAAAAGGAGGGCGGGGGAGGGCCTTATATGTGTCGCGGAAGTTAGAAGAACATTGATCCATGGTTTTACCAGGTCTGGTTGCACAATCGATATGCTGATACAATTTAGGGAGTCTTGTTTTCAGATTAGCCTCATTAAAATCCCCAGCTACAATGAATGCAGCCTCAGGATATGTGGTTCCACTTTGCATAGAGTCAAATAAAGTTCGTTCAGGGCCATCGATGTGTTTGCTTGGGGGGGGAATATATACGGCTGTGATTATAATTGAAGAGAATTCCCTTCCCTCGACATTTGATTGTGAGGAATTCTAAGTCAGGTGAACAGAAGACCTTGAGTTCCTGTATGTTGTTATGATCACACCATGTCTCGTTAATCATAAGGCATACCCCCCCGCCCCTCTTCTTACCAGAAAGATGGTTGTTTCTGTCTGCGCGATGCGTGAAGAAACCAGCTGGCTGCACCAAATCCATTAGCATCTCTCGAGTGAGCCATGTTGAAGCAAAGAACGTTACAGTCTCTGATGTCTCTCTGGAATGCTACCCTTGCTCGTTTTTCATCAACCTTGTTGTCAAGAGACTGGACATTGGCGAGTAGTATACTAGGGAGTGGCGCGCGATGTGCCCGTCTCCAGAGCCTGACCAGAAGACCGCTTCGTTTGCCTCTTTTACGACGTCGTTGTTTTGGGTCGCTGGCTGGGATCCGATCCGTTGTTCTGGGTGGAAGGCAGAACACAGGATCCGCTTCGCGAAAGTCATATTCCTGGTCTTAATGATGGTGAGTTGACGTTGCTCTTATATTGAGTAGTTCCTCCCGACTGTATGTAATGAAACCTACGATTACCTGGGCTACCAATGTAAGAAATAACACGTAAAAAAAACGAAATACTGCATAGTTTCCTAGGAACGCGAAGAGAGGCGGCCATCTCTGTCGGCGCCGGAAGTAGCCATAGACAAACATAGAAATGGAATTCATTCTCCTGTTGGAACGTAAATCTTTGCCCCAGTCTAAGGTTGTTGGCACTTTGAATCAGGTTCTAATCAAGGATTTGCCTGTATTTGGCTCCATTCATTGTTCTCTCTATCCTTAACAGTCTCCCAGTCCTGCTGAAAAGCATACCCATTGCGTGATGCTGCCACCACCACCCTTCACAGTAGAGATGGTGTTAAACGGGCAATGAGCTTTTCCTGGTTTTCTGCAAACATAGCACTTTGCATTCAGGACACAATGTTCAGTTTTTGTCTCATCAGACAATCTTTTGCCTTATGATCTCAGAGTATTTCCCGTGACCTTTTGCTAATTCCAGGCATGCTTTCATCTGCCTTTATTTCAGGAGTGGCTTCTGTCTAGCTCTCTCCCTGTCCACTCTCCCATAAAGCCCAGATTGGTGAAGTGCTGTAGATACTATTCTCCCATCTCAGCCAAGGAACAATGATTTGGCATGGGTCACCAGATCCTCAAAAAGTTTTACAGCTGCACCATCGAGAGCATCCTGACCGGTTGCATCACCGACTGGTATGGCAACTGCTTGGCATCTGACCATCTGAACATAAGGCACTACAGAGAGTTGTACGTATGGCCCCCACTGGGGCCAAGCTTCCTGCCATCCAGGACGGAAACTCAGAAAAAAAATGTAAATGTTTCAGACCCTGTCTTTCAAAGATAATTAGTAAAAATCCAAATAACTTCACAGAACTTAATTGTAAAGGGTTTAAACACTGTACAGGATGGCAACAACAACTGCCCGAGTTACACCAGGAACGCACAATCCCTCCATCAGTGCACAGACTGTCCGCGACAGGCTGAGAGAGGCTGGACTGAGGGCTTATAGTCCTGTTGTAAGGCAGGTCCTCACCAGACATCACCGGCAACCATGTTGAGTATGGGCACAAACCCATACTGGGGTAACATCTCACAGCAAGAACTGGCCAATCTGGTGCAGTCCACGAGGAGGAGATACACTGCAGTACTTAATGCAGCTGGTGGCCACACCAGATACTGACTGTTACTTTTGATTTTGACCCCCCTTTGTTCAGGGACACATTATTCAATATGTGTTAGTCACATGTCTGTGAAACTTGTTCAGTTTATCTCTCAATTGTTGAATCTTGTTATGTCCATACAAATATTTACACAGTTTCTTCA
The DNA here is from genome assembly GCF_023373465.1 of Oncorhynchus keta. Taxonomy (NCBI): domain Eukaryota; kingdom Metazoa; phylum Chordata; class Actinopteri; order Salmoniformes; family Salmonidae; genus Oncorhynchus; species Oncorhynchus keta. The sequence continues at coordinate 5,411,915 of NC_068440.1, read as the reverse complement.
AGTGCAGTCGCAAAAACCATCAAGCACTATGATGAAACTGGCTATCATGAGGACCACCACAGGAAAGGAAGACCCAGAGTTACCACTGCTGCAGAGGGTAAGTTCATTGGCGTTACCAGCCTCAGATTGCAGCCCAAATAAATGCTCAAGTAACAGACACATCTCAACATCAACTGTTCAGAGGAGACAATGTGAATCAGGAATTCGTGGTCAAATTGCTGCAAAGAAACCACTACTAAAGGACACCAATAATAAGAAGAGACTTGCTTGGGCCAAGAAACACAAGCAATGGACATTTGACTGGTTTCAAATCTGTACTTTGGTCTGATGTACAAATTTGAGAAATTTGGTTCCAACCGCTGTGTCTTTGTGAGACACAGAGTAGGGGAACGGATGATCTCTTCAAGTGTGGTTGCCACCGTGAAGCATGGAGGAGGAGGTGTGATGGTGTGGGGGTGCTTTGCTGGTGACACTGTCAGTGATTTATTTAGAATTCAAAGCACACTTAACCAGGATAGCTACCACAGCATTCTTCAGCTATACGCCATTCCATCTGGTTTGCGCTTAGTGGGACTATCATTTGTTTTTCAACAGCACAATGACCGAACACACCCCCAGGCTGTGTAAGGGCTATTTGACCAAGAAGAAGAGTGATGGAATGCTCCATCAGATGACCTAGCCTCCACAACACCCGACCTCAACCCAAATGAGATGGTTTGGGATGAGTTGAACCGCAGAATGCTCAGCATATGTGGGAACTCTTTCAAGACTGCTGGAAAAGCCTTCCAGGTGAAACTGGCTGAGAGAATGCCAAGAGTGTGCAAAGCTGTCAAGGCAAAGGGTGACTACTTTGAAGAATCTCAACTATAAAATATATTTAGATTTGTTTAACTCTTTTTTGGTTACTACATGATTCCATATGTGTTATTTAATAGTTTTGATGCATTCACTTTTATTCTACAATGTAGAAAATAGTAAAAATAAAGAAAAACCCTTGATTGAGTAGGTGTGTCCAAACTTTGGACTGGTACTGTGTATATAGAAACTGTTGAGTGCAAAAAAATAAGAGGTTAAATACATGTAAAAATATATACAGTATAATTAACCAATACTTCCTGAACTTTCTTATATACTATATACACAAATGTATGTGGACACCCCTTCAAATTAATGGAATTGTTTTTTTAGCCACACCCGTTGCTGACAGGTGTATAAAATTGAGCTCACAACCATGCAATCTCCATAGGGGATTGGGTGATTCTGTAACGGTTTTCTTCCATGGGAAGGAGAGGAGGACCAAAATGCAGCGTGGTTATTTATAAACATCATTAATGAAAGATGAAAATGTGAACACTATACAAAATAAGAAAACATTGATGCAAAACACAGAGATAGGAACAATCACCCACAAAATACCTAAAGAATATGGCTGCCTAAATATGGTTCCCAATCAGAGACAACGATAAACACCTGCCTCTGATTGAGAACCACTCCAGGCAACCATAGATTTACCTAGAACACTCAACTGTCACACCCTGGCCTAACCAACATAATAAAGAAGACACAGAATACGAAGGCCAGGGTGTGACAACGTGTGTCATTTTTTGCTTCTTTTACTTTTGGTTTTGTACACCATATTCAAACAGCTGAAAATACAATATTTGTGGTTATGGAAAAGATATTTCACGGTTAAGATGGTACAATTATTTTCTTGCTTGCTTGTTTTGTCACATAAACTGACATTTTTGCAACCAGGAAATTGATGTGCATCTTTAACTTGTATTTGTTATTCAATGTGAATTGAACTGCAGAAGTATTTATTTTATGTGCACTGTCATTACGCAGTGACTTTTATCTGCAACAATACGCAAACAATATGTAAAATGTGCATATATTGTAGTTATGCGGATTTTAGAATATGTAAATCTGTCATCCATTTGGTTGGAAATCTAGCTTTTGTCGACAAAACAAAATATGCTAGATAAGGTGGGATATATTTTTTGTCTGTAAAATTGATTGTGACAATTGCAATAGACATGCTTTTATGCGCAAATATTCATAGAAAAACCATCATGTCGCAGTAAAGTTGGAGTCAGACAATAATGTTGTAGCCTAATACAACCAATACATCCACAACCACAATGAGTTAGGATGAACTTCATAATTTATTTAATAACTTATTGTGGTTATGTGCACAGTGATGAGCTTCATGCAAATTTCAAATAAATAGAGGGTGGGCTATCATTTGAATGATACCCACATTTATTGCGCCGGCCAAGCGCTACGCCATGCCCATGGACCATGGATGTTAGTTTCTTCTCCGGAATGAGTCTAGATCTGAGTATCTCCCTAGCACAAAGTTTCTAAACCCAGAGGCACAACATCGCGAGATTTCCGGGAACGCTTGCAAGACACACCAAACAGATCAGGCCGAGGTTTAAGAAGTCAATGAGAGAAGTAAACAATTATTCCTTAGTTGTTCATTTTCTTGAAATCTAAATGCATAACAACCTAACAAGAATTCAAGCCAGGGCCTCATGGGTGGCGCAGTGGTTAAGGGTGCTGTACTGCAGCGCCAGCTGTGCCACCAGAGACTCTGGATTTGCGCCCAGGCTCTGTCATAACCTGCGGTGACCGGGAGGTCTGTGGGGCGATGCACAATTGGCCTAGCGTTGTCCGGGTTAGGGAGGGTTTGGCCTGTAGGGATATCCTTGTCTCATCGCGCACCAGCGACTCCTGTGGCGGGCCAGGGGCAGTGCGCGCTAACCAAGGTTTCCAGGTGTGTTTCCTTCGACACATTGGTGCTGCTGGCTTCCGGGTTGGATGCGCGCTGTGTTAAGAAGCAGTGCAGCTTGGTTGGGTTGTGTATCGGAGGACGCATGGCTTTCAACCTTCATCTCTCCCAAGCCCGTATGGGAGTTGTAGCGATGAGACAAGATAGTAGCTACTAACAATTGGATACCACGAAAAAGAGGTAAAATTCAACAATAAAAAAAGAATTCAAGCCAATGTCTTAAGTAGTTTCATTTTTGTCAGCAAATTGTTTTTTTAATCAAATGGAGTGCCTTTGACAGCCTGCACAGGCCTAGTTCGGTGCGAGATGACTGTTAGAACCGATGACGTGTTTCTATTGTCAACTTAACTTCCGTTTCCATTAAAAAAACGAAAGTACGAACTCCGCTCAGACATTTTATTTCTATGCCTGCTACGTTATGTTATTAAAACTATTATTGTTGTTATTAAACAATTAATCTTCTCCTTTCCCCCTTCTGATGACCAGGTGGCGAATCGCATCTCTGCATGTCTGGCAGACATATCAGTGTGGATGACGGATCACCACCTCAAGCTGAACCTCGGCAAGACGGAGCTGCTCTTCCTCCCGGGGAAGGACTGCCCGTTCCATGATCTCGCCATCACGGTTGACAACTCCATTGTGTCCTCCTCCCAGAGCGCTAAGAACCTTGGCGTGATCCTGGACAACACCCTGTCGTTCTCAACTAACATCAAGGCGGTGGCCCGTTCCTGTAGGTTCATGCTCTACAACATCCGCAGAGTACGACCCTGCCTCACACAGGAAGCGGCGCAGGTCCTAATCCAGGCACTTGTCATCTCCCGTCTGGATTACTGCAACTCGCTGTTGGCTGGGCTCCCTGCCTGTGCCATTAAACCCCTACAACTCATCCAGAACGCCGCAGCCCGTCTGGTGTTCAACCTTCCCAAGTTCTCTCACGTCACCCCGCTCCTCCGCTCTCTCCACTGGCTTCCAGTTGAAGCTCGCATCCGCTACAAGACCATGGTGCTCTGATCAGGCCCTACACCCAAACAAGGGCACTGCGTTCATCCACCTCTGGCCTGCTCGCCTCCCTACCATTGAGGAAGTACAGTTCCCGCTCAGCCCAGTCAAAACTGTTCGCTGCTCTGGCCCCCCAATGGTGGAACAAACTCCCTCACGACGCCGGGACAGCGGAGTCAATCACCACCTTCCGGAGACACCTGAAACCCCACCTCTTTAAGGAATACCTAGGATAGGATAAAGTAATCCTTCTCACCCCCCGCCCCCTTAAAAGATTTAGATGCACTATTGTAAAGTGGCTGTTCCACTGGATGTCATAAGGTGAATGCACCAATTTGTAAGTCGCTCTGGATAAGAGCGTCTGCTAAATGACTTAAATGTAATGTAAATGTAAAACAGGGAAAATATGCTTACTTTCTTTATGAAACACCATTTTCCACCACAATGCTGAATGCTATATGCAGCATCTGGGATTAGCATTAGTCACTAGTGTTGAGTGATTACAACTAATTGACCAACATTGGTTGCAGTCTTTGAATTCCATTTAGTTCGGTTTGTTATCTGTGAGCTCAATGTGCAGTTTCTCTAGCGACAAATCAGATCAATCCTGAACTGTGCAACGTAGTAGGGATTTATAGTTTCCAACAGGCCAATATTCTACATAGTTTCATGCAGGTAAATAACTACACTGACCACATTCCATTGCACACCTACTTGTCTGGTGTGGGGCAGACAAGGAGAGGGAGAGAAGAGAGCAGGGATAGAGAGCAGTTACTTTGCGAGGCATCTTTACCGAAAAATACATGATCTCAGTGATTGACATTTGGTATTCAGCAGTCATAAAAGTATGTCTTATTTACTTTGAAGAACTACTCAAATTGTGATTTTGTCTGACAGCATAGGCAGCTGTCTAGATTAGATGATGACTTGGAATGAAATAATAAAGTCATCAAATAAAACAAAAGTAATATACCTTGCAACGGAAATGTTTTATTAAAATAAAGTAATGTGAATAAGGGATAAACAGTAATGGGCACTCCCATCATGAGACCTCAAAAAGCACTAATCGCTCAGCACTATTAGCCACTGTAGCATTATGGTGAAAAAATGTTCATTAAGAAAGTAAGCCTTTTTTCCCCATTTCTTTCCCACTTTATAATAATATAATATATGCCATTTAGCAGACGCTTTTATCCAAAGCGACTTACAGTCATGTGTGCATACATTCCACGTATGGGTGGTCCCGGGAATCGAACCCATTACCCTGGCGTTACAAGCGCCATGCTCTACCAACTGAGCTACAGAAGGACTTTCTCGAGAATGTTTTATGTATGAACCGTCCATGGAGGATACATGTGTATAGTCTGCTGCATACATTCCCTTTGGATGGCAAGATTAAACGACTCGATATCACCATCTGCCGGGCTTTGGGTTACGTTGGGTGGTAGAATTTGCATATTTTTCCGATGCAGGATGAAAATCTGCTGCCAACTTTGTCGCTATATTTTGAGAGTTTTCAGACCCCTCCGACAAATGTTATTGGTTAAAAGAGGCTAGAGACAAATTGATCTACTTTCAAGCTGCCTTTGGTGAGTTTAAATATTTTATCAATCAAATAGAAATCAACATATCAGCCAGGATCAAAATGACACTTTAGCACGTCTGTGTTTGCGCGCATCACCTGAATGTGTACAAGACAAGGGGGCCATTGCTCAAGGAGAGAGAGACAGTCGGACATTGCTGCAGCAGGTAGCCCATAATATAAATAAAATCGTACAGTATTTGTCACATGCGCCCAATACAACAGGTGTAGACTTTACCGTGAAATGCTTGCTTACGAGCCCTTCCCAACAATGCAGAGTTTAAAAAATATAAATAAAATACTAACACAAGGATTCAAATAAAATACACAAGAATGGAGATAATTTGAGTGTCCAAGATTTACATTTACTATGTTATGTTTAGTCTATGAGACCAGGCTGATTAAATGTACAAATGTACAAATGTTATTTTAGCAGTCTTATGGTTTGGGGTAGAAGCTTTCTCTGAGCCTGTTGGTCCAAGAACCGATGCTTTGTACCGTTTGCCGGACGGTAGCAGAATATATTCGCATGAAAATCTGAAAATCTGTCAGCAATTAGATGAAAACCTAGCTACTGAAATTCTTTGAAAATTGTATTTTACCTCCATCCATTATTTGGTGTAGGTGCCTCGCTCCAAATGTGTCCCATCCCTGGTTTTTGAAGTATCCTCAGGTCAGCACCAAGTGCACATCTTTAATCTAATTAGGCATCACAAAGATTAACTGGTTAGTCCTTATTTACCTTAGTCTGGGACACCCTAGTCTAGAACTAATTCATCTGAAATTAAGCAACAGAAAAGCTCAGAAAGCTATTTTTTAAATCTGGATTCATTTAAGCAGAATTAGACTAGTCCTGATTTAAATGAAACTCTGTCCTGGAAACCTCCCCGTGGTGTGAAGAAAAATGATTACAAAATGTTATCTTGTTTTTATAGCTACTCCTTACTGAGAAGGCCCTCCTAACATCTAACATCATTTTGCCTCTTCAAAACACTGAACCCTCATGTTTCTTTAAACTCTATGTCTTTCTTCTTGCTCCTTTTCTTTATTCACCCTCCCTAAAATTGGGAATCTATCACGGACATGTCCAATAAATTCAAATTAGGGAGCCTTAGCTCTGCTCCAGCCCCTTAATGCGATCTGGCTACACGAGCGCACTCATTCATCCTGTGAGTCTCCGTGCAGGGGAATATGTGATATCCTCCTCTTCCTGGACGGCCCACGCTGACCCCAGGCCTGTACTACAGCTAACTTAATGTCCTGTCTGTTTATTTATGAGGGCCGTTCGAGACGGCCAAACACAATGAATAATGCACTTTGCCTCTGTCTTTGGGAAGTATTAGTGGATTACAGAGTGGTTTTTTTTAAGAGACTTGCCGACATCATTTATGTCCCTGGGCCAAGGCAGATTTGTGGAGCTGTCTGGCTGTGTCTTTGGGGTCACTGTTGAGATAGGAGAGGATGCTGTGTGGTTGTATCAAAAAAAACATGAGGAGAAATGAATGCCAAGTTTACTACTCAAGCTTACTTACAAAGACACTTTGTCAACAGAAAATGTTTGAATGTTGTGAGTGTTGCAGTCTGCATTGGAAATGACACCTCATTCGTCAAATAAATCCTGAGTAGGAAAAAAGTACCATCCAAGAGAAGAAAGACTGATAATATCCTCTGATTCTGGCTTAGGCAGATCCTGTATGCTCATCTAGTTATACTGTATTCCCCAAAACAGCCCACCTCACTTTGATCTAGGACAGCACACAAGATTCCAAGGCGATCAAAATAGATGCTTTTAGCCATGTTATGTTTTATCAGTGCTCTGAGTTAACGGTCATGTTATTCAGAGGCAGATTAGAACAACAGAACATTGTATTATCCATACGCAGCCCACTAGAAGCACCCCAAAAAATCTGCATCACCGGCAGGGGTCACAGAGTGCCTGAGAGGTCGCTTCACCACCAACTTTGATCCTCATACCGCACAATTAATCTCGATTGCCAACCAAAACAACCCCACCGAATAGCTGCCGACGCTAAGGAATAAAAGGCAAATAAGACAGAGGACTAACAGCTCTAGTTTTGATACGCACCAGGAAACGCAGGTGCACTCACTCTGTTCTGCCCCTTTCCGCTTTCCTGGATGCAGTGTCTGGACCACCAGTCCAGGTGGCTTAAAAGACCAGACCGGAATGGACTTTCAATAAGAAATGTATAGTACTTACACCTGGAACTCCAGTTTATGGAGTGAAGCCAGAATGAAAACCATCTCGTTTCCCTCGTCCACACTGGTTATGGGCTACCACACTCTGATGGATGGGAAGCTGGGGCACTAGTGGTGAGGTGAAATGTATTAGTCTGCGATAATACAGCACAGGCAGCATGATGGGTTGCGTCCGGTCTGAGTACATACATGGCAACCACTAACCTGATCCACCTTTCTGAAACAATGTAAGCTTGCGAGAAGACGATGGTGGACCAGGCTAGGTAACTACAGCTCTAGTTCAACATGCCTCACTCACCCATTCAATCTCCTGTAGGCTATTTGACCACTGGCGCCACAGAGCTGTATAGACTCAACACTGACCTTGTGGGGACCTCTGGAGGTGTTTTACTGAACTTACAGTACTTAACAACTGCTGCTTGGTGTGATGAATATATACTGAACAAAAATATAAACACAAATTGTAAAGTGTTGATCCTATGTTTAATGAGCTAAAATAAAAAAATCCCAGAAATGTTCTGTAAGCACAAGAAGCGTGTTTCTCTAAAATGTTGGTACAAATGTGTTTACATCCCTGTTAGTGAGCATTTATCCTTTGCCAAGATAATCCAGGTGTGGCAAATCAAGAACCTGATTAAACAGCATGATCATTACACAGGTGCACCTTGTGATGGGGGACAATAAAATGCAACTCTAAAATGTGCAGTTTGTCACAGAACACAATGCCACAGAGCATGCAATTGGCAAGTTGACTGCAGGAATGTTGCCAGAGAATTTCTCTACCGCATGCCGCCTCCAATGTTGTTTTTGGCACTACGTCCAACCGGCCTCACAACAGCAGACGTGCAACCACGCCAGCCCAGGACCTCAACATCTGGCTTCTTCACCTGGGGGGGTCGTCTGAGACCAACTCCCCGGAGAGCTGACAAAATTGTGTGTTTGCACAACTGAAGAATTTCTGCACAAACTGTCAGAAACTGTCTAACGGAAGCTCATCTGCATGCTGGTCGTCCTCACCAGGGTCTTGCCCTTACTGCAATTGTGGGTCGTACCCGACTTCAGTGGGCAAATGCTCACATTTGATGACCACTGGCATGCTGGAGAAGTGTGCTCTTCACAGATAAATCCCGGTTTCAGCTGTACCAGACAGATGGCAGACAGTGTGTATGGCGTAATATGGGCAGGCGGTTTGCTGATGTCCCCGTTGTGAACAGAGCAGTGGGGTTATGGTATGGGCAGGCATACGGACAACAAATAAAATGGCATTTTATGGGTGGCAATTTGAATGCACATACATACCGTAACGAAATCCTGATGCCCATTGTCGTGCCATTGTCGTTCCCATGTTTCAGCATGATAAAGCACAGTCCCATGCCACAAGGATCTGTAAACAATTCCGGGAAGCTGAAAATGTCCCAATTCTTCCATGGCCTGCGTACTCACCAGACATGTCACCCATTGAGCATGTTTGGGATTCTCTAGATCGACACGTACAACAGCGTGTTCCGAGTTCCCACTAGGACTGGGCGGTATACCTTGTTTTACTATATATTGGTAATGATGCATGGACTGGTTTGGGTTTTTACCTTCTATAATGGTATTTGAATGTTTGGTTTGTTAAACAGATCCCTCTGTCACTAAAGGAGTGCATTTGTTGATGGTCAACCTGGGGACACTTGCGTTCGGTCTGCATGGTCAATGCAGCACAGGCAGCCATGTTGATGACAACGATGCTGTTTCCACTTTGCATATATATCCACAAGCACTCTATAATTCCACTATTAGTTTGTGTTTCTTATATCTGAAAAAAGTTAGCTTGTCTTTTCTTAGCAAGTCACTAAATCATGTTAGCTGCTAATGCTAGTTAGCTGTCTAGCTAGCTAATAAATGTAATGAGTCAGAACAAATGTAGCTAGCTATACAGCCTGATACCAGTAATGGTGTAGGCCTAAATTAGCATGTTGTATCTGCAACAGTAACTTCTAAACCAAATCATGAATATGTTAACTACATTAATGTGGCCAAAGATTATAGGGTCCCCTAGGAAACACTCACCAACACTTTGGTTCCTACCCTGTCACAATAACTCCTCCCTGGCAATTTCATTTGTTGTCATGTCAAACAATACTGTAATCATAGTGCCCACTATTATATTCTAAATACAGAATTATAATAATCATTCTATTCAGTGCTAGCTGTGCCACCAGAGACTCTGGGTTCGAGCCCAGGCTCTATCCCAGCCGGCCGCGACCGGGAGGCCCCATGGGGCGACGCACAATTGGCCTAGCGTCATCCGGGTTAGGGAGGGCTTGGCCGGTAGGGATATCCTTGTCTCATCGCGCACAAGTGACCCCTGTGGTGGGCTGGGTGCAATGCACGCTAACCAGGTCGTCAGGTGCACGGTGTTTCCTCCGACACATTGGTGCGGCTGGCTTCCGGGTTGGATGCGCGCTGTGTTAAGAAGCAATGCAGCTTGGTTGGGTTGTGTTTCGGGGGACGCATGGCTTTGGATCTTCGTCTCTCCCGAGCCCGTACGGGAGTTGCAGCGATGAGACATGATAGTAACTACTAACAATTGGATACCATGAAATTGGGGAGAAAAGGGGGTAAACATTTTTTATCATGATTGTTCGCAAATATCGTGCAGCTCTACATGGCAGTGTGAAAATGATCTCAAATAAGTGCAGGAAATGCAGAAATGGATTAAAATGCAGCAAATTATTTTGGGTTGAAGTTTAATTGAATAGAATAAACAATCTGAATGGAGAAAGACCCATTGAAATCACTTGGAATGAATGTGTTGCCCCCTAGGTTCACACACTACTCAAAGAAAATTTTGAATTTGTATTACTCAAAAATATAAAATATATTAATATATATACTGCCAAAATTTGAAAAATACCTTGATATGTTCGCCATATCGCCCAACCCTAGTTCCAGCCAATATCTAGCAACTTCGCAACGCCAATGAAGAGGAGTGGGACAAGATTTCACAATCAACAGCCTGATCAACTCTATGTTAAGGAGATGTGTGGAGGCAAGTGGTGGTCACACCACACTTCGAGGGAAATACAGTGCCGCCGAAGCAGCCACCTCGGCCTGCGTGAGCAAGACATTTAAGCGCGTTAACCCTCGCAAGGCTGCCGGCATCCATAGCCGCATCCTCAGAGCATGCGCAGACCAGCTGGCTGGAGTGTTAACAGACATATTCAATCTCTCTCTATCCTAGTCAGTTGTACCCACTTGCTTTAAGATGTTCACGATTGTTCCTGTACCCCAGAAAGCGAAAATAACTTAAATAAATGACTATCGACCCATAGCACTCACTTCTGTCATCACAAAGTGCTTTGAGAGGCTAGTTAAGGATCATGTCACCTCCACCGCCCCAATAGATCCACAGCTGTCGCACCCCACACTGCCCTATCCCCTGGACAAGAGGAATACCTATGTAATAATGTTGTTCATTGACTACAGCTCAGCCTTCAACACCATAGTACCCTCCAAGCTCATCATTAAGCTTCGAGCCCTGGGTCTGAACCCCGCCCTGTGCAACTGGGTCCTGGACTTCCTGATGGGCCGCCCCCAGGTTCTGAAGGTACTGTAGGCAACAACACCTCCATTACGCTTATCCTCAACACGGGGGCCCCACAAGGGTGCATGCTCAGCCCCCTTCCGTAATCCCTGTTCACCCATGACTGTGTGGACGACGAGACAGACTACAGGGAGGATATGAGGGGCCTGGTGGAGTGGTGCCAGGAAAACAACATCTCTCTCAATGTCAGCTAAATAAAGGAGCATGCCCCCATCTTCAGGAGACAGCAGAGGAAGCATGCCCCCATCCACAGCGACAGGCCGCATTGGAGAAGGTGAAATGATTCAAGTTCCTCAGCGTAAACATCACGGACAATCTGAAATGGACCAACCACAAAGACAGTGTGGTGAAAAGGGCAATAGTCAGTTGTACAACTGAATGCCTTCAACTGAAATGTGTCTTCCGCACTTAACCAAACCCCTATGAATCAGAGATTGCTGCCATAATCGACATCCATGTCTTCAGCCTTGCTCAGGGGCAGAATTTTACCTTGTCAGCTCGGGGATTCTCCAGCAACCTTTCGGTTACTGGCCCAACATTCTAACCACTCGGCTACCTGCAGAAGGCTCCACCCTCACAAACTTTTACTGATGCACCATTGACAACATCCTGTCGGGCTGTCACCGCAGGGCTCACCAGAGGGTGGTGTGGTCTGCTCATCGCATCACCGGGGGCACACTGCCTGCCCTCCAGGACATCTACAGCACCCAGTGTAACAGGAAGGCCAAAATGATCATCAAGGACCTCAACCACCCAAGCCACGGCCTGTTCACCCCGCTACCATCTAGAAGGTGAGGTCAGTACAGGTGCATCAAAGCTGGGACTGAGATACTGAAAAACAGCTTACATTTCAAGGTCATTGTACTGGTAAATACTCACCACTAACCGGGCCCCGCCCTAGTACCATGCCCTGAACTTTAGTCATTGTCACTAGCCGGCTACCTCCCGGTTACGCTACCATGCACCTTAGAGGCTGATGCCCTATGTACATAGTCATGGAACACTGGTCACTTTAATAATGTTTACATATTATTTTACACACTTCATATGTATTTACTGTATTCTAGTCAAAGCCTATCCTATTTAACTATTGCTGTACATATAATATTCATCAGTTATACTACATATTCTATCCATATCGTCTATACATCCAAACATACATCCCATCATACATACATCCATACATCCATCCATACATACATACATACATACATACATACATACATACATACATGCAGTACCAGTCAAAAGTTTAGACACACCTACTCATTCAAGGGTTTTCCTTTATTTGTACTATTTTCTACATTGTAGAATAATTGTGAAGACATCAAAACTATGAAATAACACATATGGAATCATGTAGTAACCATACAAGTGTTAAACAAATCAAAATATGTTATATTTGAGATTCTTCAAAATAGTCACACTTTGCACACTCTTGGCATTATCTCAACCAGCTTCATGATAGATATATATAGATATAGATATACTCTACCTTTCAAAAGTTTGAGGTCACTTAGAAATGTCCTTGTTTTTGAAAGAAAATCACTTTTTGTCCATTAAAATAACATCAAATTGATCAGAAATAAAGTGTAGACATTGTTAATGTTGTAAATGACTATTGTAGCTGGAAACTGATGATTTTTTATGGAATATCTACATAGGTGTACAGAGGCCCATTATCAGCAACCATCGCTCCTGTGTTCCAATGGCATGTTGTGTTAGCTAAACCAAGTTTATAATTTTAAAAGGCTAATTGATTGTTAGAAACCCCTTTTGCAATTATGTTAGCACAGCTGAAAACTGTTAAAACTGGCCTTCAGTTTCTTGGCAATTTCTCGCATGGGATAGTTTTCATTTCTCAGAACAAGAATAGACTGCTGAGTTTCAGAAGGAAGTGCTTTGTTTCTGGCCATTTTGAGCCTGTAATCGAACGCACAAATGATGATGCTCCAGAGACTCAACTAGTCTAAAGAAGGCCAATTTTATTGCTTCTTCAATTAGAACAATAGTTTTCAGCTGTGCTAACATAATTGCAAAAAGGGTTTCTAACGATCAATTAGCCTTTTAAAATGATAAACTTGGTTTAGCTAACACAACATGCCATTGGAACACAGGAGCGATGGTTGCTGATAATAGCCCTCCATACGTCTATGTAGATATTCCAGCCGCTACAATAGTCATTTATAACATTAACCATGTCTACACTGATCAATTTGATGTTGTTTTTATAGACAAAAAATGTGCTTTTCTTTCAAAAACAAGGACATTTCTAAGTGACCCCAAACCCCTGAACGGTAGTGTATATATTTATACTCTGGACTCCGACATTGCTCATACTAATATTTAGATATTTCTTCATATATTTCTTATATTATTTTGCGTTTTAGATTTTCTGTTTATTACTGCATTGTTTGAGCTAGGACAACAAGCATTTTTCTACATCCTCAATATATCTGCTAAATATGTGTATGCGACCAATAACATTTTATTTGAGATTACTGACAGGTTTTCTGATTCTCACCCCTACTTTAAAAAAAAAGATATCTATGACCAACAGATCTGTATTCCCATCATGTGAAATCCATAAAGTATGGCCTAAAACATTTATTTAAATTGACTGATTTCCTTAGATCAGTAGCTCAGTAAAATCTTTGAAATTGTTGCTTGTTGCATTTTATACAGTTGGTGATAGTTGGGGATTTTGTCAAGTATTTGCAAAAAAAACATTCCTACTTTTGTCACTAGATGTCAGTAGTAATACTGTTGGATGGTGTGTTCTCATTTATTGAAATGTATGTTTTTAGACAATTTTCGCAAAAATATAATTTAGTTAACTCTAAACTGTCTTGATAAGGCTTCTTGAAGGTGTCAGCTTTACATAAACATTTGTTAGATGTCTGTGGAAGTTCATCTACAACCTAATCTGACGACCAATATACAGTATATTTTCTATAGAAGTTTTCCCTAAAACAAGTCCCAGCCCTAAAGTGCCAAAAACCTCCCCAAAAAGTGTAAAAACTTTCTATCCAATTGAGCAGAATATTTTTTATTTACAAAATAAAATATAAGGATTATTCCCCCTGTGATTGAAATATGACACCTATTTAGAAGTCCAAAATAATACAAAAATGAATTATGTCATTTATTTTAGGCCTGTCGTACCCATAAATCGACTATACCCCATAAATGTGAGTCAGAGGTAATTAACATATTTGTCCATAAGGTAGAGCTCTAACCTGCCTATGAGGTTATCTGGTATCCGGAATGACCTGAGAGTTATACAGGAGTCCTCTGTTAATGTTCACTTTCACGCATCCACACCGTGTGACTGATTGCCAACAGCTGCCTTTCACCAGTCTGCTGGCCTGTGTATGCTTGGGTCAGATTCTATTAAAATATCCCTCCCCTCTAATTGAACCCATACAAACAACAAGACTAACACACACACACACACACACACACACACACACACACACACACACACACACACACACACACACACAGAGAGAGAGATTCACATAAACATCCACACACACGTACACTATCATATTAGGCTATGCCTAGAGAGCTGAATACATACACATGTATGCATCTAAAACTCATAAAAAGTCTTGTAGCACTGGGTGCAATAAAAGAGCCAGTGCTTCCTGTTTGTAAACTCTGATCTCTCTACCAGGTCCATTGCAAGACTAAACCCTACATGTGTAAGCAGGAGCTCCTTGTTTTCCCCAGGTATCACATTATTTCCTGGTTAAAGTCCGTGTGCCTTCGGTCCCCGGATCAAATGTCTTTTTCTGTCTTTGACAAGCCCTCTGGTTCCTGTGAACCACAAAATAACTCCTGTGCAGCTGTAGCTGCTCCAAGCTTCTTGCCTCAGCACACTCCACATAGTATATTTGCATGCACAGTGTGGATGTCATGTATCTGTACAAGTGGCAATGCAGTAAGTCTTTGTGTTTATGAAAATAGAACCTTGCAGCAAACATGCAAGTTAGAGCAGAATTTGACATGTGCTGTAAGCTAATATTTTTCTTGTGTGTGTTTGTGCTATAGGTGATCATCAAATTTGGGGCGGCAGCGTAGCCTAGTGGTTAGAGCGTTGGACTAGAAACCGGAAGGTTGCGAGTTCAAATCCCCGAGCTGACAAGGTACAAATCTGTTGTTCTGCCCCTGGACAGGCACTGTTCCCAGGCTGTCATTGAAAATAAGAATGTGTTCTTAACTGACTTGCCTGGTTAAATAAAGGTTAAATAAAAAAAATCAAATTCAATGTATTTATATAGCCCTTCTTACATCAGCTGATATCTCAAAGTGCAGCAAGCAATGCAGGTGTAGAACCATGGTGGCTAGGAAAAGCTCCCTAGAAAGGCCAAAACCTAGGAAGAAACCTAGAGAGCAACCAGGTTATGAGGGGTGGAACATGAGGGGTGGAACATGAACATGGCCAAGATGTTCAAATGTTTATAAATGACCAGCATGGTCAAATAATAATAATCACAGTAGTTGTCGAGGGTGCAACAACTCAGCACCTCAGGAGTAAATGTCAGTTGGCTTTTCATAGCCAATCATTAAGAGTATCTCTACCGCTCCTGCTGTCTATAGAGAGTTGAAAACAGCAGGTCTGGGACAGGTAGCACGTCCGTTGAACAGGTCAGGGTTCCATAGCCGCTGGCAGAACAGTTGAAACTGGAGCAGCAGCACGGCCAGGTGGACTGGGGACAGCAAGGAGTCATCATGCCAGGTAGTCCTGGGGCATGGTCCTAGGGCTCAGGTCCTCTGAGAGAGAGAAAGAAAGAAAGAAAGAAAGAGAGAATTAGAGAGAGCAGACTTAAATTCACACAGGACACCAGATAAGACAGGAGAAGTACTCCAGACATAACAGACTGACCCTAGCCCCTGACACAAACTACTGCAGCATAAATACTGGAGGCTGAGACAGGAGGAGTCAGGAGACACTGTGGCCCCATCCGATGATACCCCCGGACAGGGCCACACAGGCAGTATATGACCCCATCCACTTTGCCAAAGCACAACCCCCACACTACTAGAGGGATATCTTCAACCACCAATTTACCATCCTGAGACAAGGCCGAGTATAGCCCACAAAGATCTCCCCCACGGCACAACCCAAGGGGGGGCGCCAACCCAGACAGGAAGATCACATCAGTGACTCAACCCACTCAAGTGACACACCCATCCAAGGGACGGCATGGAAGAGCAGCAGTAAGCCAGGGACTCTGTAATATGGTTAGAGGCAGTTAATCCCAGTGGAGAGAGGGGAACCGGCCAGGCAGAGACCGGTTGACCAGATGATCTCTTTAACAGATGCTTTTGAATCAAATTACGCCCTACTG
This sequence comes from Oncorhynchus keta, assembly GCF_023373465.1. Classification (NCBI taxonomy): domain Eukaryota; kingdom Metazoa; phylum Chordata; class Actinopteri; order Salmoniformes; family Salmonidae; genus Oncorhynchus; species Oncorhynchus keta. Next base: position 5,395,374 of record NC_068440.1, on the reverse strand, counting down.
TATTGCACCAACCCTCACTGTCTTTCTGTCTGTCACTGTCCTCCTGTTTTGAGGCTGAGCTTGACTTGATTGATTGCCCACTGGGCACAGACATAATTTCAACATCACGTTTTGATTTACATTTGATTGAGTTATCAAGTAACATGAATTCAACGTGAAATCAAAACAAAATGTCACGTCATTGAATTTAGCTTAAAAGTTGGGTGAAAAAATGACCAAATTTCTTTATATTGAGGACTTTTTGTCAATCCAATCAGTTTTTTTTTTATGACGTGGAAACCACGTTGATTCAACCTGTTTGTACAGTCGTGGCCAAAAGTTTTGAGAATGACACAAATATGAATTTTCATCAAGTCTGCTACCTCAGTTTGTTTGATGGCAATTTGCAAATACTCCAGAATGTCATGAAGAGTGATCAGATGAATTGCAATGAATTGCAAAGTCCCTATTTGCCATGCAAATTAACAGAATCCCAAAAAACATTTCCACTGCATTTCAGCCCTGCCACAAAAGGACCAGCTGACATCATGTCAGTGATTCTCTCGTTAACACAGTTGTGAGTGTTGACGAGGACAAGGCTGGAGATCACTCTGTCATGCTGATTGAGTTCGAATAACAGACTGGAAGCTTCAAAAGTAGGGTGGTGCTTGGAATCATTGTTCTTCCTCTGTCAATCATGGTTACCTGCAAGGAAACACGTGCCGTCATCATTGCTTTGCACAAAAATGGCTTCACAGGTAAGGATATTGCTGCCAGTAAGATTGCACCTAAATCAACCATTTATCGGATCATCAAGAACTTCAAGGAGAGCGGTTCAATTGTTGTGAAGAAGGCTTCAGGGCACCCAAGAAAGTCCAGGAAGCGCCAAGACTGTCTCCAAACGTTGATTCAGCTGCGGGATCAGGGCACCACCAGTATAGAGCTTGCTCAGGAATGGTAGCAGGCAGGTGTGAGTGCATCTGCACGCACAGTCAGGCAAAGACTTTTGTTTGGAGGATGGCCTGGTGTCAAGAAGGGCAGCAAAGAAGCCACTTCTCTCCAGGAAAAACATCAGGGAAAGACTGATATTCTGCAAAAGGTACAGGGATTGGATGCTGAGGACTGGGGTAAAGTAATTTTCTCTGATGAATCCCCTTTGCGATTGTTTGGGGCATCAGGAAAAAAGCTTGTCTGGAGAAGACAAGGTGAGCTCTACCATCAGTCCTGTGTCATGCCAACAGTAAAGCATCCTGAGACCATTCATGTGTGGGAGTGGGCTCACTATTTTACCTAAGAACACAGCCATGAATAAAGAATGGTACCAACACATCCTCCGAGAGCAACTTCTCCCAACCGTCCAGGAACAGTTTGGTAACGAACAATGCCTTTTCCAGCATGATGGAGCACCTTGCCATAAGGCAAAAGTGATAACTAAGTGGCTCGGGGAACAAAACATCAATATTTTGGGTCCATGGTCAGGAAACTCCCCAGACCTTAATCCCATTGAGAACTTGTGGTCAATCCTCAAGAGGCGGAGGGACAAACAGAAACACGCAAATTCTGACAAACTCCATGCATTGATTATGCAAGAATGGGCTGCCATCAGTCAGGATGTGGCCCAGAAGTTAATTGACAGCATGCCAGGGCGGATTGCAAAGGTCTTGAAAAAGAAGGGTCAACACTGCAAATATTGACTCTTTGCATCAACTTCATGTAATTGTCAATAAAAGCCTTTGACACTTATGAAATGCTTGTAATTATACTTCAGTATTCCATAGTAACATCTGAAAAAAATATCTAAAGACACTGAAGCAGCAAACTTTGTGAAAATGTATATTTGTGTCATTCTCAAAACTTTTGGCCACGACTGTATGGAGGCCCATCTGTATGGTGTCCAACCTTACCCAGAGCTGGCAGAAGTGGGTGTCCGAGATCAAAGACAAGCTGGCCAAGGAGCCTATCAGCTGGGCTCCTGACCCCCTAAGAGAGCTTTGGGGCGAACCACCAAAGACACCAAGCACCACTAAATTAGGAACCTGTCAGAAGAAGGTTTGTCCCTGTCAGGATCCCACTGCTGGCCACCACACACCTGCTGCTCAGAACAACACTTCAGCTACCAAGCAGGAGTCTCAAGGCAATTCTCCTCCTTCCCAATTGGAGGGTAAAATTAAGACCCCTCTAGTGCCTCTATATGGGAGTCCCGGATCAAGACCAAGTAGGTGGTGAAGACTGTGACAAGCGGCGTTCAGGAGAGGAATGTGGGAACTACATTTCTGACCGAGCTAATTTGTATGGAGACTCCACCGCCAGGGGAGGAGATAGACAGGACTGAGTAAGAGGGGGTCGCTCGCACTCCACAGAAAGTGCTCCAAAGTATCGAAACTGACCCGCAGCTGGAAGCAGGAGAAGGAGCGGAATGTAACGAGAATTTGGAGATGGGCACACGTGGACACAGAGGAAAGTGGGTACTCTGAGGTGGAGAAAAGGACCCTTGAGGCGGAGGGCAGCCAAGATAAACCTGGACAGACAGACAACTCTAAACCTGGACAGACAGACATCTCTAAACCTGGACAGACAGACATCTCTAAACCTGGACAGACAGTCATCTCTAAACCTGGACAGTCATCTCTAAACCTGGACAGACAGACATCTCTAAACCTGGACAGACAGTCATCTCTGAACCTGGACAGTCATCTCTAAACCTGGACAGACATCTCTAAACCTGGACAGACAGTCATCTCTAAACCTGGACAGTCATCTCTAAACCTGGATAGACATCTCTAAACCTGGACAGTCATCTCTAAACCTGGACAGTCATCTCTAAACCTGGACAGACATCTCTAAACCTGGACAGACAGTCATCTCTAAACCTGGACAGTCATCTCTAAACCTGGACAGTCATCTCTAAACCTGGACAGACATCTCTAAACCTGGACAGACAGACAGCACTGGGTCATCCGGGGAGGCCATGCAGAGGGATAGTGACGGCATCTCACCTAAAGGGGAAGTTGAGTCATGGGTGAGGGTCAAAAGACCAGCTCAGTGTGAGTTCAATGTTCTTTGCATCAGTATGGTGACTGTATTAACATTCATGTACAAGCGATGGTGCATGACGGTCCCTCATTAAACGTTCCCCTAAGTATGTAAGGGATACTGTAAATACACCTAAATAACTTGATATAGCACATTTGTTGCTCAAATAAAACAGTTTAATGCTACACTTGTTCAGAACTTTACAATGGAAATGAACGTTGCAATGATTGATGATTGTCTCATTTTTTTGTTAAATATTTGGGTGATTGTTCTTCACAGGAGCACAAAGGAGTTGGATGACGCCAACAGGATCAACGCTCTCTCAAAGAAGTACAGTGCCGTGGGCAATCTGAAAAGCCGCTGGCAGAACTGGTCCTCGACGAACACCGTCAACCAGAAGCTCAACCCCTTCAGTGAGGACTTTGACTATGAATACTCCATGTCCCTACGCCTCCACAAAGGCGAGGAGGGTTACGGACGCCCCAAGGAGGACACCAAAACAAACAGCCGAACGTGCCATGGTGAGATAGCCGACATGTGCTATGTGATCAGGACCATGAACGACCCAGATCCGGACGGCAAGACCCACGTCACATTCAGAGAACTGTTTGATAGATACGTACGTGTCTCTGACAAGGTGGTGGGGATTCTTCTGAGAGTCAAGAGGCATGGGAAGGTGGCGTTCGAGGGGGAGATGCTGTGGCAAGGGCAGGATGATGGTGTTATCATCACCCTGTCGGTGTGACTTCTTCTCTTGTGGAACCAAGTGTATTCGGAAAGTATTCAGACCCATTCCCTTTTTCCACATTTTGTTACATTACAGCTATTACCTTATTCTAAAATGGATGAAATAATTTTTTCCCTCATCAATCTATACACAATATCCCATAATCACAAAGCAAAAAAAAGGTTTTAAGAAATTTTTGCAAATTTACCTGTGGTAAATTGAATCGATTGGACATCATTTGAAAAAGCACACACCTGTCTATTTAAGGTTCCACAGATGATAGTGCATGTCAGAGCAAAAACCAAGCCTTGAGGTCGAAGGAATTGCCCGTAGAGCTCCCAGACAGGATTGTGTCAAGACACAATTCTCGGGAAGGGTACCCAAAAAATGGAAGAAGTTTGGAACCACCAAGACTCTTCCTAGAGCTGGCCGCCCTGCCAAACTGAGCAATCGTGGGAGAAGGGACTTGGTCAGGGAGTTGACAGAGTTCTAGAGTTCCTCTGTGGAGATGGGAGAATCTTCCAGAAGGACAACCATCTCTGCAGCACTCCACCAATCAGGCCTTTATGGTAGTGGCCAGACGGAAGCCACTCCTCAGCTAAAAGCACATAGCAGCCCGCTCGAGAGGATCTGCAGAGAAGAATGAGAGAAATTCCCCAAATACAGGTGTGCCAAGCTTGTAGCGTCATACCCAAGAAGACTCGAGGCTGTAATTGCTGCCAAAGGTGCTTCAACAAAGTACTGAGTAAAGGGTCTGAATACTTATGTATATGTGATATTTCAGTTTTTTTTGTTTTATACATTTGCAAACAAATCTAAAAACCTGTTTTTACTTTGTCATTATGGGGTATTGTTTGTAGATTGATGAGGGAAAAAAACGATTTAATCCATTTTAGGATAAGGCTGTAACGTAACAAAATGTGGAAAAAGTCAAGGGGTCTGAATACTTTCTGAATGCACTGTAAGTCCTTTTCAACATTGAATGGCTATGCACTGCTGGATAGGAATTTAGACAATTTGCTGCTATGGTGTAAAGAAGACTTAACATCACTAACTAACTCAATATTGTATGTTATTTTGTTGCTTCGCGCTGTAGTGCATTTGTTTGTTATGGTCACCAGAGGTAATGCTTCAACCTGATTGATTGCCATTGGATTACATAAATATCTTTGACTTGAGGAACAATGTGTAATTTAAACAGGGATTGAGTTTCATGATTAACAGGTTCAGGAGATACACAAAGGCTACAGTTCCATGTCTTTGTGTGCCAGACACAGCATGATGACCGGAGCATTTTCAGGTCTGTATCAACTGGAAATCTGTCCATTAAGCTTGAATTGGGGACATGAACCCAACTGAACTCAGATGTGGGCACATTGGCTGCGTATAGACGGGCAGCCCAAATCTGATCTTAAAAAAAATAAAAAAATTAACCTCTAATCAGATCTGAAAAAGATCTGATGTGGATTGGTCAAAAGACCACTTAGTGGAAAAAATATCTGAATTTTGATGCCTGTGTGAACGCAGCCCTTGTGACCATGTTTGACATCCTACATTTAAAATAACCTTGATACTGTATTAATCAACTATTTATTTATTGGCTAAACCTGGTCTCAGTTTAGTCTCTGATATGTATTGTCCACTTTTATTTGAATAACCATACTTTCTCTTTGTCAATCTACTAATTTGAATGTCATTGTTATGGAGTTACTGGGACTTTGTTGATTAGTGAACTCTTAATAACCATAGCCCAAACCTAACAACAGTGTTAGACAAGTAAAGTTCACCTAACATTGCATGCTTTCCTCTCAAATAATACAGGACATAATCTATGTGAACTGGTCTGTCACGTCCTGACCTTAGAGAACCGTTTTATTTCTCTATTTGGTTAGGTCAGGGTGTGATGTGGGGTGGGCATTCTATGTTTTGTTTTTGTATGATTTTGTATTTCTATGTTTTGGCCGGGTATGGTTCTCAATCAGAGACAGCTGTCTATCGTTGTCTCTGATTGGGAACCATACTTAGGTAGCCCTTTCCCTCCTTTCAGTGTGGGAAGTTAACTTTGTTTGTGGCACATAGCCCTCAAGCGTCACAGTTGTTTTGTAATTGTTTATTGTTTTTGTCGGCGTCATCCTAAATAAAAGGAATATGTACGCTCACCACGCTGCGCTTTGGTCTAGTTCTTTCGATGGCCGTGACATGGTCGTATTGTGTTGGACAACATACCTAATCGAGACATCAAGCAATTTGCTAAACTTTTGGTGTTCTTGGGAGAAAGAACAATTAATTAAATGATCTAATATCTATTGAGTTGATAAGGAATCATGATCATGTCTTTAACTGGAAATAATGTTCTGCTGACTGAAAATGCATGGCCTACCTGTAACATTAGTTACACTATGTACTGAATGTTTCTCCCTTTTGGTGACATTTATTTGACCATTTAACTTTATTTAACTAGGCAAGTCAGTTAAGAAGACATTTTTATTCACAATGACAATGGGACTCCCAATCACAGCCATATGTGATACAGCCTGGATTTGAACCAGGGACTGTAGTGATGCCTCTTACACTGAGATGCAGTGGCTTAGACCGCTGTGCTACTCGGAAGCCCGAGTGTGTATATTTTGTTTTCATAGATTTTCAAGAGGACCACAATGGAAATAATTGTAACTTTTTCATGTCGTCCTTTATGATTTGAATTGCATTATACTGTATCCTCGTGTGGTTGTATTGTGTTTAAAAATGTATATTTACTTAAGGAATACAAAATATTTAAACGTAGAGATTTGCCCTTCATGAATGCGGAATACACCCGACTTTGCTAATTCGTAAAACAGGAACATCATTTTTCTAAGGGTTCCTTGTTCCAGTGTATTCAGTACATAATGTATATTGTGGCAAACAATGAATTCTCTTTTTTTTCCTGCCAGTCTTTGGTTGACTTGTCTTTATTTATCTTCCTTTTTTTTCGCTCTGAAGTTTAAAGTTGAAATGTGATAGACACAGGTTGTGCACACACAAACAAATGTCCTTTGTGCTCTGAGGCATGTTCTGACGATTAAACCCATCTATGAGGAACTGATTTTTCCTACCTCACCATGCCAGACTGGTAATACCACTAAATGTAACCCACCCAGTTAAATATAAATGTCAGTGGCAAGGAGCATAACACCGCCCACAGCTACAGTAGCCTATGGCTTCCTTGTTCCTCAGGCACATCTTTGACTGGAAGCCAAAGCTGATGCTGGTAGGAATAGACATTAAAAGATGTCAGCTGCAGTGGGTATAATTATAGGAGCACCTTGGCTTTGACTACAGCATTGGGAGAGACGCCAGAACAGCGCGGTACTTCTCACATCAAACACTGATGCACTGACAGCCTTCTTTCACACCCGCTGCTGGCTCCTTCACTGACTCCTACCTCTAAACGGGTTTTATATGCACACTTTATCTGTGAGTATAGAGTTATTTTTATTATTTGAATATTGCTCTTATCATTAAGCGGGGATAGTATTTATTATTATTGAATTTTATATTGGCCCATCCACTACCGCCCATCTTCGGAGGATAAAAATAACTGTGTTTTTACAGCTTTTTCATTTTTGTAAATTCTACACACATTTGAAATACATGGCACTTTATTTTTTGACACGGTGGTTACATAGCAAGAATATAGTTAATAATAGTAATTCATAATGGGAATACTAGTAAATAATGTTTTGTACTGTAAGAACAATGTAAGAATGCATTGGTTATAGTTGGAATCCATAGCGGTGAAACTGAATCGAGACCATTTTATAGCATCTGGCTGTTTGAATTTAAAATCCGTGTTGAAAACCAATAGCTGTTGAGTTAACTTTCAATCAGATTGCAGACCTACTGGATATAAAGATAACAGCACCACTTGCTTCACAGAGATTTGATAAGAGAGGGCTGGTAAGATAATACAATGAATAGTAGTACTCTGAGGGACAAAACGTATTAGTCTTGCAGTGTTGGACAAATAACAATTTAATACATTTTACAATAAGGCTGTAAATGTCACAAAATGTGGAAAAAGTCAAGGGGTCTGAAGACTTTCCGAAGGCACTCTATCTGTAATCGCTAACAAAGGACAAATGGCGGAAACACAACAATAATGCTCAATTTCCAACAACTCCCGAAGTTTTTACCCTTGAGTAATGGAAAAAATGGTAAAAGGTTGCTAAAGTGTGGTAACTTTTTCCTGTAACTTTCCCAAACTTCTCAGGTTTTCTAGAACTCCTGGTTGGAAGATAATCAAAATCAAGGGGGAATAAGCAGGAAATCCAGAATGCTCTAACTAGATTTGTATTATTATTATTTAACTAGGCATGGTCAGTTAAAAACTTCTTAGGGCTGAGATCTCGTTAATGGGATCGATATGACAACGGCCAGTGAAAGTGCAGGGTGACAAATTCAAACAACAGAAATCTCAATTAGAATTCCTCAAACATACAAGTATCTCATACCATTTTAAAGGTAATCGTGTTGTTAATCCCACCACAGTTTCCGATTTCAAATAGGCTTTACGAGGAAAGCACCACAAACGATTATGTTAGGTCAGAGCCAAGTCACAGAAAAACACAGCCCTTTTTCCAGCCAAAGAGTGGAGTCAAAAAAATCAGAAATAGAGATAGAATGAATGACTAACCTTTGATGATCTTCATCAGATGACACTCATAGGACTTCATGTTACACAATACATGTATGTTTTGTTCGATAAAGTTCATATTTAAATTTAAAAAAATCTCAGTATACATTGGCGCATTATGTTCAGTAGTTCCAAAAACATCCTGTGATTTTGCAGAGAGCCACATCAATTTACAGAAATACTCGTTATAAATGTTGATGAAAATACAAGGGTTATACATGGAACTTTAGATAAACTTCTCCTTAATGCAACCGCTGTGTCACATTTCAAAAAAGCTTTACGGAAAAAGCAAACCATGAAATAATCTGAGTACGGCGCTCAGAGACCCAACAAGCCAAAAAGATATCCGTCATATTGTGCAGTCTACAGAAGTCAGAAATAACATTAGAAATATTCACTTACCTTTGATGATCTTCATCAGAATGCACTCCCAGGAATCCCAGTTCCACAATAAATGTTTGTTTTGTTCGATAATGTCCGTCATTTATGTCCAAATAGCTGTAAGTTCCATTACAGTCCGTAGAAACATGTCAAACGATGTATAGAATCAATCTTTAGGATGTTTTTAACATAAATCTTCAATAATGTTCCAACCAGAGAATTCCTTTGTCTGTGGAAAAGCAATGGAATGGGAGCTACCTCTCACGTGAACGAGCGTCACGAGTTTGTGGCACTCTGCCAGACCACTGACTCAAAGAGCCCTTATGAGCCCCTCCTTTACAGTAGAAGCTTCAAACAAGTTTCTAAAGACGGTTGACATCTAGTGGAAGCCTTTGGAAGTGCAACATGACCAATGTATCTTCAATAGTGAATGAGTTGAAAATCGACCAACCTCAGATTTCCCACTTCCTGGTTAGATTTTCGCTCAGGTTTTTGCCTGCCATATGAGTTCTGTTATACTCAGACATCATTCAAACAGTTTTAGAAACTTCAGAGTGTTTTCTATCCATATATACTAGTAATATGCATATATTAGCAACTGGGACTGAGTAGCAGGCAGTTTACTCTGGGCACCTTATTCATTCATGCTACTCAATACTGCCTCCAGCCATAATAAGTTTTAAGAACAAATTATTATTTACAATGACGGCCTACACCGGCAAAACTTGGACGACGCTGGGCCAATTGTGCACCGCTCTATGGGACTCCCAATCACAGCCGGTTGGGGTACAGTCTGGATTCGAACCAGGTTGTCTGTAGTGACGCCTATAGCACAGAGATGTAGAGTATTACACCACTGCACCACTTGGGAGCCACTTTTATTAAATCCCTGTATGTACAGAGATTGGGAGAAAGTGACTGGTAGCAGGGTAAATAATAATAATAATAGTAAACAGTATGGCAGCAGCATAAGTGGTGGGTAAGTCTGTGCACGGCAGTGTGTGTGTGTGTATGTAAGTGTGTGTGTGTGTGTGTGTGTGTGTGTGTGTGTGTGTGTGTGTGTGTGTGTGTGTGTGTGTGTGTGTGTGTGTGTGTGTGTGTGTGTGTGTGTGTGTGTGTGTAAGAGTGTCAGTGTAGGCGTGATAGGTGGACATACATGTAAACAGGGCTGAAAAGTGACTGGTAGCAGGAATACATAAATACTTATGATAATATACTAATGGTAATATATACATGTAAATAGGCGTAATAGTGACCAGTAGCAGGATAAATAGATAGATACTAAATGGTATTGGCAATCAATAATCAATGAACAGCAGCGTAGTGGTAGTAATACATTTAAGCAATAATACTTTTAGCAGCAGCATAGATGTGTGGGTGGCAGTAGTTGTTAGCCATTTAACTTGATTATGGCCAAGGAATAAAAGCTGTTTAGAAGTCTAATGGTCTTAGCCTTGATGCACCAGTACCGCCTGCCAGAGAGGATCATGGAGAACAGTCCATGTCTCGGGTGACTGGAGCCTTTGGCAATTTTTCAGGCCTTTCTCTGACACCGCCTGACATGTAGTCCTGGGATCTGGGCTCTCACCTCCAGTGATGCTCTGGGCTGTCAGCACCGCCATCTGTAGGGCCCTCCGGTCGAGGGCGGTGCAGTTGCCATACTTAGTGATGTGGATAGCGAGGAACTTGAAGCTCTTCACTCCTCTCGACTGTAAATACAAACAATAACGAAGCTATTCACTGAGTATACTAAACATTAGGAACACCTGCTCTTTCCATGACGTAGACTGACCAGGTGAAAGCCATGATCCCTTTTTGATATCACTTAAATACACTTCAATCAGTGTAGATGAAGGGGAGGAGACAGGTTGAAGAAGGATTTTTAAGGCTTGAGACTATTGAGACATGGATTATGTACGTGTGCCATTCAGAGGGTGAATGACAAAACAAAACATTTAGGTGCCTTTGAACGGGGTATGGTAGTAGGTGCCAGGCGCACTGATTTGTGTCAAGAACTGCAACGCTGCTGGGTTTTACACACTCAACAATTTCCCGTGTGTATCAAGAATGGTCCACCAACCAAAGGATATCCAGCCAACTTGACACAACTGTGGGAAGTATTGGAGTCCATCATCCCTTTGGAACGCTTTCCACACCTTGTAGATTCCATTCCCTGATGAATTGAGGTTGTTCTGATGGCAAAAGGGGGGGCGGGTGTAACAGCTGTTGGAAGGAGTGGAGGACCAAGGTGCAGTGTGGTACGTGTTCATCTTTTTTATTTGAACTGAACACGGATTAACAAAACAAACAGAAAGACACAAAACAGAAAACAACTACCCACAAAACCCATGTGGGCAAGAGCTACTTAAGTATGGTTCTTAATCAGAGACAACGATAGACAGCTAACTCTGATTGAGAACCACACCCGGCCAAACACACAGAAATAGAAACACATAGAAAAAGAACATAGAATGCCCACCCAAATCACACCCTGACCAACCCCAAAATAGAGACATAAAAAGCTCTCTACGGTCAGGGCGTGACAGTGGGGGTGCAACTCAATATTAGGAAGGTGCTCCAGTACGAGTCAATGTGCAGGGGTACGAGGTAGTTGTGGTAATTGAGGTAATATTGTATTTACATGTGGGTAGGGGTAAAAGTAACTAAGCAATCAGGATATACAGTATAATAAACAGAGTGGCAGCAGCGTATGTGAAGTGTGAAAGTGTCTCTGTGTGTGTGTGTGTGTGTGTGTGTGTGTGTGTGTGTGTGTGTGTGTGTGTGTGTGTGTGTGTGTGTGTGTGTGTGTGTGTGTGTGTGTTGGAATGTCAGTGTAGTATCTGTGAATGTGTGTAGTGAGTGTGCATAGAGAAAGTGCAAGGGAGTCTGTGTAAAACAATTCAGATAAATAAATATGCGGTAGCAGAGAGAAGAGTCTATGACTTGGGTAGCTGGTGTCTTTGCCAACTTTTAGGGCCTTCCTTTGACACCGCCTGGTATAGAGGACCTAGGTGGCAGGGAGTTTGTTCCCAGTGATGTACTGGGCCATATGCACTACCCCCTGTAGCACCTTGCGGTCAGATGCAGAGCAGTTGCCATTCCAAGCAGTGATGCAGCCAGTCAAGATGCTCTCAATGGTGCAGTTGTAGAAGTTTTTGAGGATCTGAGGGTCCATCCCAAATCTTTTCAGCCTCCTGAGGGGGAAAGAGGCGTTGTCGTGCCCTCTTCACGACTGTGTTGGTGTGTTTGGACCATGATAGGTCCTTAGTGACGTGGACACAGAGGAACTTGAACCTCTCGACCTGCTCCTCTACAGCCCAGTCGATGTGAATGTGGGTGTGTTCGACCCTCCGTTTCCTGTGGTACACAATAAGCTTCTTTGTCTTGTCCACGTTGAAAGAGAGGTTGTTGTCCTGGCACCACACTGCCAGGTCATTGATCTCCTCTTTTTGTTAGGTTTATCCATTTTTTTTCTTCAATCCCCTGGCACTTACAGTTTCAGAAAAGGAAATTAAGGAAATCTTAAATATAACTTGCTAATTGGTGTTCCAAATGAAACACTTCCTAAAATCGGGAAATTGCCTACACTCCCCACAATTCTTTGAGGGGCAGTTGCTGTGCACCCCAGTTTTCCAGCAGCAAGTGATAACCAAAACGCCGATGTACAATCAAAGCATATCGAGTTCTACATTCTACTACTGTATGAATGATTCCCGAATGTATAGAGTAGCAGAATGGCTGTCGAAGGTAAGATAACTCAATGTTGTTTATTAAAATTGGTTGTTTATTTTGTTTCAGCAGTGAGACGAGGCATGATATCACTGTCTATGGATGAATCAACCCGATATAGGCAGTGAGGGGATTCAATTATCTGGCCCGGGTTACCTCGTTGGGAGGATTTTGTACTGGGTGAAAAGTGAGGAAGTTATTTGAAGCAGGCCCGGGTTGAACCGGGCAAAGGCCCATCACCTCATTGGGCGAAAGCTGGAAGGGACGAGCGCCCTTCTCAAATGGAACAGTAATCTGCACCACTCTGTCATTTTGTCAGCAAGGCAGCATGGGTAATCATCCAGAAACATACATCTCTTTTCCGTCAAATAAAAGTTCACATTTTCTAACTAGTTTTCATTGCGAAGGCAGGTAAAGCATTTTTATCCAAATCCTACTAATAAATAGATGTGCTTAAATACATCACTTTTGTTTTAAGCCAACTTCGCTCGAATGCGATCAACTTTCAGCCGGGGCAAAACACACCTACACGGACGCCTGTGCGAGATTAATCGAACCCTCAGTGATTTCATTCGTTTTGAAACTGGGCTGACTCCTGGGTGTGAGCCAGGTGCCCTATTCAAAGCCAGGGTCAGCTCAAAACAAACATGAATTATCCTCAGCTAAGTACGATCCTGTGTTTACTTTTCACATGCAAAAATTAATGCTTTTGATTTTTTTAAAAATGATATGCCTTCAAAACAGATTTTATGGAAAAGAGATGTCTGTTTCTGGACGATGCACCATGCTGCCTTGTTGACAACATGACCGAGCCACAGATTACGGTTTCATTTGAGAAGGGCTCTCCTCCCTCACTGCGTTCATGTCACGGGCCATTGACCGGTGCACCTTGGCTAAGGTTAATAGAATTCCCTCAGTGATGGGTTTCATGCACATTTGTTTCGTGAACGGTAGGCTTAATGGAGTTGCTAACAACCAGATGCATCCGGTTTTAAGGGATACAGCTAATTCAACCTAGCTTCCTTTTTTTTGCTGAAAACTGGAGAAGTTTTACTCTGCCCAATATCTGTCCACAAAAATAAGCCCATGAGGTGAGTCATTTCTGCATGGAGGTCAATGAGTGTCGAATTTAGTCAAAAACAATTGCAATTACTAATTTGCTACATGAGGTATATTTGATTAAATTAGAAGTAATGGTTCGGTTGTTACAAATGCACTGATATAAGTGGACACACATTTTGGCAATTTATCCCAAAACGACTTTATATTGGAGCGGTTCCTGTGATCAAAGAGCTAGATAGAGGACTCATCACCATTTTAAAGTAGCCAACTGGGTGGGGATTCTTATGAGTCGGGAGTAATCAGCCAATGAAGAAAATGTACTTCTTTAAAATGGAGATGGGCAGCGCTGGAGATCAGTAGCGCTGCCCATGCAGTCACAGACGTTATAATAGCTCTGATACCAAGATTAGCCCTCTATCTATCTCTATGGCATGTTGTTCACATCTTGCCCTCTCATTAGCTAGAATGGTCCCTCCCTCCTGCCTTCCATCTTTGAGGACATGCATTTCTATTGTTGGAGCGGTCACTCGAATATCTTGTCACTATAATAGACTATCATTGGTTACCTGCGCTAAAATGTGAAAGCCTGTGATTGGACGATATTGCAGTTGCCGCGCTCTATATAATTTTTGGCCTGGTCATCGGTCATCTATTCCTACAGTGCAGTTGATATGTGTACCACAATGGTGTTTGCAAAGAGGGAAAGCAGGCCATTCACATGATATACAGATCAGTATTAATACGCAGGCGTCAGTCGGTATTTGAAACCCTGTGTAGCGTTGCTTCGAAAGAGCTGTGATGAAAATACGAGAGAATAGGTCTTTGTCTTCAATAATGATTTACAGTCTATGCCGGTGTGGGTACATTTAGAGCAACCGTTTGAATAATTAGTCTAAATGTGTGACGCGCGCTGTTACCGTGCGGTGCTTGAGGTCTGCACCTGTTCACTAACATGCTGAAAGCCCGTGGTGAGTGCTCCATCTGCGTAGGAATCATCACTTTTTGACATTTTAAAGCCTTTCATTTGCATTAACTAGAGAGCGCGTTATTTCTGCAGAGTATTTACAGTAAGGTCTAGTTCAGCAATTATGCCATGTAAGGCAAGCGAACGGCTTTGTTCAGACCAGTGATAATTAGCCTTTAGTTTCGTAAGGCGACGTTTGTGGACCATCTGTGAAGAAGACAAGAGGAATAGATCGCCATAGTGTGCAGTTCCGCGATGCTCGGCCAGTCACCTCACCTTATTGGAGGTATCTTGTGGATCCAGAATCCAATGAGAGGTATGTTTGGTGGGTTCATAACCTATGGGAGTATACTTATAATGAAACCCTTCTTTCTCTGTGTCAGGTGGTGACGAGAATTATTGTGGACAGGTTGCCTATCTTATGATCTTTAAGTGTTGCCATGTACTGATGCTATCACTTTTCGATCCCAAACGGTCTCTCTGTTTCACTTCTCCAGTAAAAAATGTAACGTGTTTTGGTGTAATCAACACCTACCACCACTCATTTGAAATGCAACATTTGTTCAAGCTGAACCGTGTGATCATCATGTGTGCATCATTCATGTGTTGTCCCGGCGTCACCCCTGCATCTCCTGGGATTTTTTATGATTTAGGACTGGTGAGGAAAGAAGTCTTAAACTCCTATGTAGCCCACATGACCAGACTGCAGACTCGGGTCTATTCAACATGTCCTTGATCTAAATCTTGTTATACCATTTTAACATTTTCTCAACGACCAAACTCCACTGTGGTACACTTGGCTATATTTGCAGATAAAGTATGCCTTTATCTGCAGAAATGATTTTTTGACGCCGCAATAATCTCTTGCTTTGCAGAGATTGTGTGTAGATATGTGAACGGCACGGCACGTCAGAGGGATTTCTAATCTCGCCCAAGGTCAGGTTTTATTCTGCTGAAGCTCCCCAAACATCCTTGTACTGCACTGGAGATTGTATTTGGATATTTATTTTGTCTTATGCAGAATATGCAGCTTTTCCACACGTTTAATAAGGATGCCCCCATATCTAGATATTTAACTCATACGGCCTACGCACAGAGAGACAAAATCTACCTTGATCCTACTATCTAACCTGCAAGAAAGTCCTGTAACGAATAGAAATCTGTGTAGGCTGTTCTGTGATTGAGTCCTTTCTATGCTGGGTTTCAACAACCTGGATTCAGGGTTAGACAACATAGTAAACATAGATCCGGGACACTCCATTTAGTATGATATGGTATGTATTTATTTGTGTATGTCCATTATGGTTGGGGCGGTAAAATGATATTCATACCGTCGTAGTCTTATGAGGCGGCATATTGACAGGTTGTGTTTTATATTAAAAGTCAAGTGATTTTTTTTTTGTTTTGTTGCTTCAATAGAGTGATCGGGGACGTGCATCTATAGATTTCCTTCACAGAAAATATACTGAACAAAAATATGTGCAACATGTTAAGTGTGCACAAAAAGCTTATTTCTCTAAAATGTTGTGCACAAATTTGTTTACAACCCTGTTATTATTTCTCATTTGCCAAGATTTTCCATCCACCTGACAGGTGTGTCACATTAAGCAAGCATGGTCATTACACAGGTGTACCGTGTGCTGGGGACAATAAAATGCCACTTTAAAATGTGCAGTTCTGTCACACAACACAACGCCACAGTTGTCTCAAGTTTTGCGGGAGCCTGCAGTTGACATGCTGACTGCAGGAATCTTTACAAGAGCTGTTGCCAGAGAATTTAATGTTAATTTCTCTACCATAAGCTGCCTCCAAAGTTGTTTTAGAGAATTTGGCAGTGTATTTCTGTCTGTAATAAAGCCCTTTGTGGGGGAAAAACGCATTCTGATTGGCTGGGCTCGCAAGTGGGTGGGACTACCCCATGGCTTCCCCCCTGCCCAGTCATGTGAAATACACAGGTTATTGCCTAATTAATTCATTTTTAATTGACTGATGTCCTTATGAACTGTAACTAAGTAAAATCTTTGAAATTGTTGCGTTTTATATTTTTCCATTATGTCAAAATTGTGAGACTGCCTATGGGCAAACACCGTGCCTCCCTCATATCTTCACACACATACCCTTGATTAAAGACCAGTGCTGTTACAAATGTGCTGTTCTACTTGACGGTGACTCTATGCGATGAAGCCTAACTTAATACTGCTGTGAAAACGACATGTAGAGGACGTAATGCTCATAAAGTTGTCCGTGATGTCAGAACTGGTGTTGCGTCATGACAAGTGATTACGAACAGTCGTGACATAATGTCCCACTGCATGATCTGCTGTATGACAGTGAAAGCTTATCTTGCACCTACTGACATAAGTTGTTATGACTGCCTATGTCATCTGTTGCATATTACTTGGGACACTGTACGCGGCTTTGTAGCTGAGGGATCCAGGGAACTGTTACAGAACATTGCTTAACACCATGCCCAAACCGGCCGTCCGCCATCGTGCGCAAATTGATTTTGTCCCCCCCCCACACCAAACGCGATTACGACAAGCAGGTTGAAATATCAAAACAAACTCTGAACCAATTATATAGATTTGAGGCCAGGTCGAAAAGCATTAAACATTTATGGCAAATTCGCTAGCTTGCTTGCAGTTGCTTAACCCTTGATTTAAAAACAGTGTTTACCCTTTTGGCCGAGCCTGTCCATTCCCTTCAGTCTGGCAACTCTCTGCTCAGCCTCTCTAATGCATCCTACCCCGACAACCTCCTCCCTGTGCGTCCATTCAGAAGCCTAAATCGAATCCCTCAGTTTCGCCGGCCCAGAGCCCTGGCCGTCAGCGAGGCCTCTCAGCCCAGGGGAAGATGCTGGCTACACTTCCCAAGGAACCTGACAGGCTCATTGTTGCACCTCAACACTGGCCTCTTTCACTTCGTTTACTCGGGGCTTTGCGGAAGCACCCACAGTATAGGGAGAAAACACTTTTATCAGCACCTACGTGATATATCATACTTAATTAACCTCAAAGCTGTGGTTGTCGGTGATACACAAGAATATGAATGTTTTCCAGCTATTTCTTCTGTGTTCTAGTCATTCAGTAGCCTTATGTAGTACATTACAACCTCAGTAGTATCTTTTGGCCATATTCTCGTCAATAAAAGCGGTTAGGATGGAAAATATATTGTGCCAGAGTCGTTATGGTTTCAAAATACCCACAAATTGTCTTCATATTCACAGAGCAGCCTATATTTTGTCAGTCACTGATTAGATAGCCTCCCATTCTTCCCACTGAGCTTGTGTAACTGCCAATTTACTGAAGTGGATAAGATGTCAATTGGAAGGCGTCCTTTTTAACTTTTTTTTTACACAGACTCACACTGAATTTATATACTGAGGCAGAGTCGCACGCAGAGCTACAGGGATGAGGTAAAACAGCCTAATTTTAGACCTGATGAATATGCAATTGACGCAAGGCACTGAGAGCACGTACCTGCCGATGTCTCCCCGCTGTGTACTGTAACATCAACTCCTGTGGATTTACAGTCTGTCAGAAGAATCAATTCACTCAGTCAACGGCGTGAATTACCTTTTTAAAAGGGGCTTTCACGCCAAATTGGTTGGGTGCAGTTTTTCCCGAACACTACATGTTAACCCCTTAGTTTGGTTTGTTTGCACTCGGGGGGGCGGGGGGGGCGCTGTAAAAGGGTGGTCTCGGTCCGGTATATTTCGTATCATTGTGCGGGTTGCTGCAGGTGAAAAATCCAGTCCGGACCAAACACAGGAAAAGAACCAGAGCCGCGCAATATTATTGGTTGCTTGCCTGCGAACATTTGATGAAACAAATACAGTATCATATCTTGATATCGCTGAAACATTCTGTGAGTAGCAGGGCATTTATGAGCGCATCCCATGCAGATTAGGGGAGATGGGGAGGCTATGCTGGGATATAGACTACTGAATATAGCCTATTCACACAGCAGTTAGAGGGGCTATCGTGCTGTTTCCTCATGCATGTTGTTGAAAGGTAATATGGAGATTGGGGACAAAAGTGATGCTTCATGATAATCTGAAATGGATTGCATGGACACATGGTTGTGTTCAGGAGTGTTTGTATGTTTGACATTTTGTCAATGTGAAACCACTCGGACCAAATGAAAGAAAATAAATAAATACAATGTAACATGTAGTCAAACTCTGATTCGAACTAGAGCTCAAAAGTGCGTGAAAACGCCCTAAGAAAATACTAGGGAGGAAAAACAACTTAAAGTAGGAATGTCTTGGACATGCCAATTACCTTTTTAGAAACTCCTCTCTTAGTTAGAAATATGATTCCCATCTCCTTTTGAATAAAGGGTGCGGACAAAATGGCACCCTATTCCCTTTACAGTGCACTAGTTTTGATCTGCACCCTGGTCAAAGGTAGTACACTATAATAGGAGCAGGGTGCCATTTGGGACGCAGAATTGAGTCATGGTGCACCCTGCTGTGTACTCCGCTTTGTAACTTCGGATGACCATGAAGTTTGCCGAGCCCCATTCTGCTGCGTGGTTTGAAATGGCTGAAGTGAGACAATTTCAGAGTCATTGATATAAATGTGGGCACAGAGGAGGGACTCTGTCAGAGGAAGTCCGTAGAGGCTTCCCCTAACACAGTCATTCAGGAGGTGTCACGCCCTGACCTCGGAGAGCCTTTTTATTTCTCTATTTGGTTAGGTCGGAGTGTGATTTCGGTGGGCATTCTAGTTTTTCTATTTCTTTGTTGGCTGGTGGTTCCCAATCAGAGGCAGCTGTCAATAGTTGTCTCTGATTGGGGATCATACTTAGGCAGCCTTTTTTCCACCTTTAGTTTGTGGGATCTTGTTTTTGTGTAGTGCCTGTGAGCACTCCAGTCGTTACGTCTCGTTTGCTGTTTATTGTTTTTGTTGGTGAGTTTCATTTTAATAAACACTGCTCCTTGGTCCGCTCATTTCAACGATCGTGACAGGAGGGCACCTGCCTTGCCTACTGTACTCACCATATAGAAGGATGAATGTTTTAGGGGTTGCATAAAATACCCATGAGGCTCCTCATACCCATGGGTTGGACCAAGATTTAAAATCCACAGCTGCTGAAGTCGAAAAAGTACAGAAACCCTCAAAAAGCTTATTTTTCAGTCATGATTATTCTAGGCACTTAGTTTTCTTTGTTCTTTGCCTTTGTGCCTTCTGCTGAAATATTAAACACTTTCCTTATGCTCCAAATCGAGCGTATTTTTGTATTTGACTCTGTGTTTGATGCCCAGCTCAAATACTGTAGCTTACTGCCTCAGCTAGAGTTAAATGTTGTATTCGGAGAATGCATCAGTTTCTGGCTCACATCGGACAGCCTATCAGAGGCCAGCCTGGGGGCCATGGTGGAGCCGGGCAAGGTTCGAACACTTACATTTTTATATGATTTCAGGGTGAATTAGGGAGAGAATTGTGATGTGTGGCAAACTTCAGTCAGTCTGAAAGTTCCCATGTATAGCCAGGAAATGAACTCATCAAGCCTGCTCTGCCCAAACACTTCCTGTAGGCCTAGATCAGGTCTTTGGCGGTACTGTCAGGCACATGGTTAGTGGCATCAAAGGTTTGTGCGTACTCTAATACTGTATATTCTAATGTTGGAGTTTACTCATGCATCCCAAGGTTGTAGATGAACCATGTAGACAGAGTTGACCTGTGAATCTTAATGTGATAATAACCCATGCAGTAACAGTAATGAACTTTGACCTGTCAATCCTGTAGTGACAAAGCTGACCCATGCATGCCAAGGCCCTGTTAGCTGCGATGGCTAAAATGCATCTCAATTCAAGTAGCATAGTTGACCTATACATTTTGAGGCCTTGTACAAAACAGCCTATGGCAAAGAACTATGCCAGAGCATCCTGGGGTGACCAAAGTAGAGTAGCTGGTATCGGTACGAGGGTAAATCCATTTGAATTCAATCACATTTTGACAACACCGCTTGTGGTTTGAATGAAACATTCCATCCATTTTTGCCCGTTGTAGAATTCAGAAAGTAAAATAAATAAATAAATAAATACAAATAAAATTTGGATCTGAATGCCAAAATCAAGGTGCTCAAATTTGACCTATTTTGCATACCCCGCCATCTGTGTCTTCATCACTGGAGAAGATGAACAGTTGAGATTTGATATCATTTCAAAGCTTACAAACAGGTTTGTCAAACTATTTGATAATGTTCTTAAATCATTATTTTGACCTTAAACGTCCATTACCTAAAAATGCGTAAACTCTTTTTTGTCTTTCTTCCTTCATATTTGCATAGATTAGCTCGTATTTTTACATCTGAGGTGTCAAATGGTACCACAAAATGGTTGGAGGTCAGAGGTCAGAGAATATTGTCTTGGGAATATGTTTTAAATTATACTGGCAATATTCCATAGGAAATCTATTGCGATAATAGAATATACATGAGCATTTTAAGTTTGAAGGTGGGTGGACAGGCGGCCATCTTTGTGGTAATAAGCTGAAGTTAAACTGTCAATGGTGTAACCTCTAAATTGCAGTGGTCAGAAGGGATGAGTCCGTTCTATGATTGAAATGACACCCACAAATTATCAAACAGTTTGAAACCCCTGTTTTATAAGATTTTAAATATCGAACTCAACTGTTTATCTTTTTCAGCGATGAAGACCTGAATAACATGGTATGGTGGGCTGTGGAAAATGGGTCAAGTTTGAGCTCCTTTTTCTATCTCGAATGTTTTGGCTTTCATGTCCAAAAAGTCACTTTCTGTCCAATTCTTCCATGGTCAAACATGCGCGGGAAGTTTTGTGTAAATCAAAAGGGAAGCTGTCAGAAAGTGATTGAATTCAAATGGATTTAACCATGCATAGTTGTATATAGTAGTATCTACTTTTTGCCACAGGCTTTGTGTACGGGCCCTTTATGTGTTAGGAAAATATGTGACCAAATATGTGACCCATGTAGTAACAATATTGACTCATCTGTTTAGTGGGGTTATGTTTTTAGTAACTCCGATTCAACTGAGATCACCTACTCACCCAATGCTCTTGTGACTAAGTTGACCCATGCATGTCAATGCCCCATTGGCTGAGATGACCTATCAATCTCAAAGCTGAGCTAGCCATGACATTATAGATAGATAGATGACAAAGTTCCTCTCAACCCCATCCACTCACTGGCTTAGTAAGAGGCACACGAGGTGAAGATCCCCATATGGGACAATGAGCTCCTCTTTCCCTCTTCAAAGAAGTTCTAATTAGTACTTTAAGCAAGCGTGTAACGAGGATCTGACTGTGCCTTCCCCCTGCTGATAGAAAATGTGCTCTTGAAAGTCCTTAGGGTAGTCAGTTGGAGACACACACACACACACACACTCTTACCCTTTTGGAGAGATTTAGCAGGCTTCTCTGACTGTGCTTGCAGAGACTTTTGCTTACAGTAGAAAGGGAGAATCAGTGTTGCCCTGTGTCATTTTTGTCGATGAAATTTGGGCAGTGGGCCTAGGACTGTTAGTATTTGGATGGGCTATGAAGAGAGATGACCGAGTGAACTGCAGATGGAAGAAGTTAGACTCCATGAAAAAAAAAACATTATTCAGACTTCCTCAGTCCATAAATCACAAAAGTTGTTTGCGTTCAGAGCATCTATAGAGAAGTAAAGATGATTTTTCTGCAGCTTCTGAAAAGGCTTATTTGTAGTTAGTGCCCGACGCTACTGTTAGTATTTAAAAGAGCAGCTGCAGGGCTGGCAGCAGAGCCTATGAATTGTCATTTCACTGGAGCCCAGTCAATCCCTGACTCTTCTTCAAGCCCCCCTGAGGGTCTCCCCTGGTACGAATGGGGAGAGAGAGAGCGCTCACCCCCGTTTCCCCTGTACGCCCTCTAGCGGATCACTAATTAGCTTCACCTTTGGAAAATGTCCCGGGAGTTGGCTGCTGAGGCCCCATCTGTGCTGTACAGGGCTACAGTCAGTTGGCCTCTTTCTCCAGGCCTGGTTTCTGGGTCATGCAGTGTGTGCACAAACAATTCACTCTGCTCTACTTTGACAGCGAAGCCAGAGCGCCCGGGGACCAGCTCACATTGAGCAAACTTCACTTCTGATTATACTGGCTTCTCTTTAGATCTGTGGGTTCAAATATGACTCCGGATACCTGTAGGGAACATATCACCTGTATTTGTAGTACAGATTGACTTTAAATAGCCTACTTGTGCTTCCACAACCTTAACCACCTTGTTTCACCCTTCTATATTGCTATCTCCAATCCAAACGTTGATGTTGTTGATGCTGATATGGGGGCTTTATGCAGCCTGACTTAACAAATATCTGGGGGGAAAGTCTGTAGTGCTCATCATTGTATAGCCTTAAGTCAAAATTGAGATCGAAGTATATGACTTAAAATCGGGGTCTATGCTCATCTCATACTTATCCTTAGCTCGCTTCTAGTACTATACACGATTCAATCACATCTGCCACGCTGATCCTCAACACCGGGGCCCCTCAGGGGTACGTGCTCAGTCCCCTCCTTTACTCTCTGTTCACCCATGACTGCATGGCCAAGCACGACTTAACACCATCATTAAGTTTGCTGATGACACAGTGGTCAGAAAACAGTGGTAGGCATGACGAACAGTGGTAGGCATGATCACTGACAACAATGAGGGAGGTCAGAGACCTGGCAGTGTGGTGCCATGATAACAACCTCTCCCTCAACGTGATCAAGACAAAGGAGATGATCGTGGACTACAGGAAAAGGAGGGCCGAGCACGCCCCATTCTCATCGACGGGGCTGTAGTGGAGCAGGTTGAGAGCTTCAAGTCACTTGGTGTCCACATCACCAACAAACTGACAAGGTCCAAACACACAGAGACAGTTGTGAAGAGATCACAACAATGCCTATTCCCCCTCAGGAGACTGAAAAGATTTGGCACGAGTCATCAGATCCTCAAAGTACTACAGCTGCACCATCGAGAGCAACCGTCTGGTATGGCAACTGCTCGGCCTCAGACCACAAGGCACTACAGAGGGTAGTGTGTACGGCGGAGTACATGACTGGAGCCAAGCTTCCTACCATCCAGGACCTCTATACCAGGCAGTGTCAGAGGAAGGCCCAAAAAATGATCAGACTCCAGCCACCCTCCAGCCACCCTGGACTCCCTGCACATTTACTCTGTACCAGTACCCCTTGTATATAGCCTCTGTTAGGTTCTAAATATCAGAGTAAGAACTCGACGGACACTATGACAGCTTAAACCAAGTTTATTCATCCCAAAGGATCGAACAGCTGAACAGACGATGACATGGTGCTACCAGTGGTGTGTGTGTGTGTGTGTGTGTGTGTGTGTGTGTGTGTGTATATATACTCACCCCAATTTGGGGTGGAGTCTCCTCCTTCTCGCTAAACATTGCATCTTTATTGCTAGGCAGGAAGTTAAGTGATACGGGCAATAAACTGTTCCTTCTCCCTCAATGTGACCTGACCTCGACCCCCTTCGTCACTAATCCATGGCTCTCTCCCCTTATCAGTGCTGCCACCTGATCATCTTCCCTACACTTGGCACATTCCAAGCTTAATTGCACTGATCATATACATTCCTCCTACAGATACACATTAACTGCTGGTGTAGACCCTAGACTATGGCACCCCTCATGTCTCTAGCATAACTAATGATTAATCATATTAAAAGTTTAGAAATATGAACTCGTCACCTCGTTACTGTTATTTATTGTTGCTCTTTAATTATTTGTATTTTTTTTTCATTTGTATTTATTTGTTCAGCTGCATTGTTGGTTAAGGGCTTGTAAGTACACATTTCACTAAGGTCTATTGAATACTTGTTGTATTTGGCGCATGTGACAAATAAAATTTGATTTGACAAGATTGTTGTCTGAAACTATACGATTACGACAGCGTGATATGAGTCCTTTTATACAGGTGATAAAACACAAGGACATTGGGATGAGCTATTCCAGGGCTGGTATGTGGTAACACTCGTACGACCTTTGAATTCATGACCAACCTTTGTCCTTCCAAAGACCATTGATACAGTACTGCCAACTGCCAAGATGGTGGTTCTGTGTATTTCCATTCAGCTCTTTCTCTCTCTTTCCCCCTCATTGACTCTGCCTCACGATGTACGCACAGCGCATGTCAGAGAGGAAAGGGAAGGGGGGGTGAATGTTCTGGGCTATATATAGTAACTGTTGCAGGGAGAAAAAAAAGCATCCTTTTTCCTCAACCCTCACCTACTCCACTAAGCCCCCCTCCAACAGGACACAGACCAGGCAACTCTCCCTCCATCCTTTCTTCACATCTCCGTCCCTCACCTCTCCTTCCATCCCTCGCCCTCTATCCCTCTCTCTTTCTATCTCAGCATTGCTGTAGTTGTACAGACACACTTAACAGAGAATGCATAATGAATTGCTGCTCCAGAATGGTTGAACACCAGTCATGCAATGAGTAACGATATGGAGAGGGAGAAAGAGGGGGAGAGCAGGAGGATGGCTCCGTGCCCTGTATCCTAAGTTGCCTTTGTTTAAAACATGGCCCACTCATGTATATTGCCCTTTCTATTTGAAGGAGAATGCATCATGGTTTCTGCCTAGTTCCTCTCAATCTTGGAAGTCCCAGAGCTAAGGTGAATACCGGAATATTGTTTTACATTGTGGGATGCAACTCGTCTGCCGAGGGAGACGACTCAGAGCGTGAAACTGAAACGGCACCAGATGTATCTGGTAATCACCTAGCCTTGTCAAACAAGTCAGTATGCTGATTAAAAAATGGTGATAATGAGGTGGCGTTGTAAGGGTTCAGTGGAGTTCATGTTTTGCTGCCATTGCGTGTTTACTATTGCTTGGATTTGAAACTCTCAGGGGTTTATGTCTCGTTGTCTAATTTACATTTTGTTTCTATCAGCTCAGATTTGAAACACTTCTCTCACATTTAATTATTTATTTGTTGATAATACACTAAACAACATAAACGCAACATGTTAAGAGTTGGTCCCATGTTTCATGAGCTGGAATAAAAGATCACTGACATTTTCCATACACCCAAAAAGCTGATTTCGCTCAAATTCTGTGCATACATTTGTTTACGTCCCTGTTGATGAGCATTTCTCCTTTGCCAAGATAATACATCCAGCTGACAGGTGTGGCATATCAAGAAGCTGATTAAACGGCATGATCATTACACAGGTGCACCTTGTGCTGGGGATAATAAAAGGCAAATGTGCAGTTTTGTCACACATCACAATGCGACAGATGTTTGGAGGGAGCATGCAATTGGCATGCTGACTGTAAGAATATCCGCCAGAGAATTTGGCAGTAAGTCCAACCGGCCACATACCACTTGTATGGCGTCGTGTGGGCAAGCGGTTTGCTGACGCCAACGTTGTGAACAGAGTGCCCCATTGGTTGCGGTGGGGGTTATGGTATGGGCAGGCTGCGGACAACGAATACAATTGCAATTTGAATGCAGAGATACTGTGACGAGATCTTGAGGCCCATTGTCGTGCCATTCATCCGCCACCATCCCCTCATGTTTCAGCATGATGATGCACAGCCCCGTGTCGCGAGGATCTGTACACCATTCCTGGAAGCTGAAAATGTCCCAGTTTTTTTTTTTTCATGGCCTGCACACTCACTTGACAATGTCACACATTAACCATGTTTGGAATGCTCTAGATCGACTTGTACGATAGGGTGTTCCAGTTCCCGCCAATATCCAGTAACTTCACACAGCCATTGAAGACAATGTGAAGGAGATGTGTCAAGCTACATGAGGCAAATGGTCATACCAGATACTGACTGGTTTTCTGATCCACGTCCCTTCTTATTTCAAATAAAAATAAAATAAAAAAATGGTATCTGTGACGACAAACCTATGCATATCTGTGTTCCCAGTCATGTGAAAACCATAGATAATGGCCTGCTGAATGTATTTTAAATTGACCAATTTCCTTATGAACTGTAACACAGTCAAATCTTTCATTGTTGTATGTTGTGTTTTTATATTTTTGTTCAGTATATATAGTCTTGTAGCCTATAATTGTCACAATCAAATCCGGCAGGACTTTGTCCAGTAACCCATTGTGGTGTCCTCTGCTTTACGTAGTCGTGGACTGAAGTGGTAGAGCTACTGCATCAGGTTCAGATGGGCGCCTTGCCTCCTTACTCTGTTATAAGGAAACACTTATTTTGTAAAACAAAAAATTGTTGGGTTTCCTTGTTGGGTTTGCTGTAATCTCTCGATGACAGTGGCCCAGAACAGGATTTGGCAGCTCTCCCCCACCTGGCATCGTTCCAACATGACTTACATCAGATTTATGGACGTGTCTTTTTTTATTTTATATCTCCCCACGACACAAATTTGCCTGTCGTGGAAATGTATGAAAATAATCTAATTATTATGCAGCTCGTGTAGTATGGGGTTAGACTGGATTAGAGTGAATGTGTTTTTAGAGATTACAGCCAAGGAAACAGGTTTCATCTATGACCTTGAGCATAAGAGTGCATTTTATTTATGTGTTCCATTTTTTTATTTTGGATCATTTTGCAAGCCTTTTGAGGTGATGGAAAGTTTGGATTCTCAAAACGATTCCATGGTAAGGCCTGACAGAAAGAGTACTGTCTGTTTTCTGATTAGACTTCAAATAGGGCCCGCAATCTACATTCGATCAATATGTGTGATTTATGTAATGAATGTCAGTGTTATAAAAAGCTTTGGACCTCAATGTTGAATGTCCTCAAAGTAAGATCACGTTAGCCACTCTACCAAAGGATGTTATCTGCCGCCCTCTAGTGATATTCTAATAGAACAACATGCACCAAGAAATCACATTTAGATTATGGCGATTCAACAGAACATGCAAGTCGCGGATGCAACGATCTGCTGTCCTTACCGAATTCTGATGCGCACTTTGAAGGTGTTAGAATAACTGTACACGTTTACTTTGCCTCAGCCAACAAGATGAGTAAAGAATAGCAAAATCACTGGCCCATGTCAATCTACTACCCCCATAGTGGAAGAGTTGACATATTCTATTGGTCAGCCTGTCGAGAAAGAAATGGCTTTTCCCCAAACAAACTCTGGGACGATAGATCCCAAATTCATACAACCAGTAGGCCTAGGCTAAAAAAAAAAACACATTAAAAAGCAATGAGTCTGATGCAACTGATCAGATCATTTAGCTTAAAAATGTTAATGGAATATTTCATCACATAAGTGCAGCAATGCACACAAGGCACTAAGGCAAGTTAAGTAATAAGTCGCATGGACTACACTAAGTGTTTAGCATGATTTTTGAATGACAACTCTATCTCATCTCTGTACCCCACACACACACAATTATCTTTAAGTCCCTCAGTCGAGCAGTGAGTTTCAAACACAGATTCAACCACAAAGACCAGGGAGGTTGACATTGACTATCTGAAGTTATTAATAACAATTTGGATGGTGTATCAATACACAGTCACTACAAAGATACAGGTGTCCTTCCTAACGCAGTTGCCGGAGAGGAAGGAAACCCCTCAGGGATTTCACCATGCGGCCATTGGTGACTTTAAAACAGTTCTCCCTATTTTAAACTCTGAGGATGACTCAAAAACATTGTAGTTACTCCACAATGCTAATCTAAATGATCGAGTGAGAAGGAGGCCTGTACAGAATAAAAATATTCCGAAACATGCATCCTTTTTGCAGTAAAGCACTAAAGTAAAACTTTGTCCTTAACACAAAACGCTATGTTTGGGGCAAATCCAACACATCACTGAGTACCACTCTTCATATTTTCAAGTATGGTTATGCTTGTCATCGGCAAGGACTAGAGTTGTATTTTTTGGTGGGGATAAAATTGAACTAAATAGAGCTAAGCACAGGCAAAAACCTGGTGGTCTGCTTTCCAAAAGCTGAAGAACATGCGCACATCCAGGTACCTTTTTGCAGGTGCTGGAGTTGAAGAAGGACAACGCTGCACACTGCTGCTCATGCTCCCAGGTCTTCATCAGGCATCCATTTTCCCAGGTGTGGGTGGAAGGTCGTATGCATGTATGGGCAGTACTCTGTGCAATCACTTCCTGAAACAGGAGGTACAAATGTATAACAGGTTCACAGTATAAAAGTATATGACCATACACAAGGAATGTGATCAATATTTACAGTTTTTTTTAATAGATATATCACACAAAAGTAGGTGGATTTGGCTATTTCAGCCACACCCATTGCTGACCAGTGTGTAAATTTGGGCACACAGCCATGCAATCCCATAGACAAACATTGGCAGTAGAATGGCCTTACTGAAGAGCCTGGTGGCATTCAATGTGGCACCGTCATTTTTTATTTTTATTTCACCTTTATTTAACCAGCTAGGCTAGTTGAGAACAAGTTTTCATTTACAACTGCGACCTGGCCAAGATAAAGCAAAGCAGTTCGACACAGTCAATAATACAGTAGAGAAAAAAAAGTGTATATATATATATATACAGTGTGTGCAAATGAGGTAATATAAGGGAGGTAAGGCAATAAAAAAATAGGCCATAGTGGCGAAGTAATTACGATATAGCAATTAAACACTGGCGTGATAGATGTACTGCGGTGCAAAGGTGCTAAATAAATACAGTAGTTAGATTGGCTCTGTACATGTGCAATGATCTGTGCGCTGCTCTGACAGCTGGTGCTTGAATTTAGTGTGGGAGATATGAGTCTCCTGCGTCAGCGATTTTTGCAGTTCGTTCCAGTCATCGGCAGCAGAGAACTGGAAGGAAAGGCGGCCAAAGGAGGAATTGGCTTTGGGGGTGGAACAGTGAAATATACGTGCTGGAGTGCGTGCTGCGGCTGGGTTCTACTGTGGTGACCAGTGAGCTGAGATAAGGTGGGCTTTACCTAGCAAAGACTTGTAGATGACCTGAAGCCAGTGGGTTTGGCAACAAGTATGAAGCGAGGGCCAGCCAACGAGAGGGTACAGGTCACAGTGGTGGGTAGTATATGGGGCTTTGGTGACAAAACGGATGGCACTGTGATAGACTGCATCCAATTTGTTGAGTAGAGTGTCGGAGGCTATTTTGTAAATGATATTGTCGAGGATCGGTAGGATAGTCAGTTTTACGAGTGAGGGATGCTTTGTTTGTGAAGGATGCTTTGAAATAGCCGATTCTAGATTTAATTTTTGATTGGAGATGCTTAATGTGGGTCTGGAAGGAGAGTTTACAGTCTAATCAGACACAGTCTAACCAGACACTTAGGTATTTGTAGTTGTCCACATATTCTAGGTCAGAACCGTCCAGAGTAGTGATGCTGGGCTGGAGGGTGCAGGCAACGATCGGTTGATGAGCATGCTTTTAGTTTTACTTGCATTTAAGAGCAGTTGGAGGCCACGGAAGGAGAGTTGTAATGGCATTGAAGCTTGTCTGGAGTTTAGTTAACACAGTGTCCAAGGAAGGGCCAGAAGTATACAGAATGGTGTCATCTGCATAGAGGTGGATCAGAGAATCACCAGCATCAAGAGCGACATCATTGATGTATACAGAGAAGAGAGTCGGCCCGAGAATTGAACCCTGCGGCACCCCCATAGAGAGTGCCAGAGGTCTGGACAACAGGCCCTCTGATTTGACACACTGAACTCTATCAGAGAAGTAGTTGGTGAACCAGGCGAGGCAGTCATTTGAGAAACCAAGGCTGTTGAGTCTGCCGATAAGAATGTGGTGATGTGTATATTGGTTCCTAACTTCTCTGAAAAGTTGCATATCACGGGGGCTATTTGATGCTGATGCAGTACGCCACAATGTTTTTTTGCTGGTCGAGGGCAGTTAGGTCTGGAGTGAACCAAGGGCTATATCTGTTCCCGGGTCTACATTTTTTTTGAATGGGGCATGCTTATTTAAGATGGTGAGGAAAGCCCTTTTAAAGAGTAACCAGGAATCCTCTACTGACGGGATGAGGTCAATATCCTTCCAGGATACCCGGGCCAGGTCGGTTAGAAAGGCCTGCTTGCTTGCTTGCTTAGGGAGCGTTTGACAGTGATGAGGGGTGGTCGTTTAACCGCAGTCCCAGGCAGTGATCGCTGAGATCCTGGTTGAAGACAGCAGAGGTGTATTTGGAGGGCAAGTTGGTTAGGATGATATCTATGAGGGTGCCCGTGTTTATGAATTTGGGGTTGTACCTGATAGGTTAATTTGATCATTTGTGTGAGATTGAGGGCATCAAGTTTAGATTGTAGGATGGCCGGGGTGTTAAGCATGTCCCAGTTTAGGTCACCTAGCAGCACAAGCGCTGAAGATAGATGGGTGGCAATAAATTCACATATGGTGTCCAGGGCACAGCTGGGGGCAGAAGGTGGTCTATAGCAAGTGGCAATGGTGAGAGACTTGTTTCTGGAAAGGTGGATTTTTAAAAGTAGAAGCTCGAATTGTTTGGGCACAGACCTGGATAGTATGACAGAACTCTGCAGGCTATCTCTGCCACTCCGCCCCCTTCGGCGGTTCTATCTTGTCGTAAAATGTTATTGTTAGGGATGGAAATTTCAGGCTTTTTGGTGGTCTTCCTAAGCCAGGATTCAGACACAGCTAGGACATCCGGGTTGTCCAGAGTGTGCTAAGGCAGTGAATAAAACAAACTTGGGGAGGCTTCTAATGTTACATGCATGAAACCAAGGCTTTTACGGTAACAGAAGTCAACAACTGAGAGCTCCTGGGGAATGGGAGTGGAGCTAGGCACTGCTGGGCCTGGATTAAGCTCTACATCACCAGAGGAACAGAGGAGGAGTAGGATAAGGGTACGGCTAAAGGCTATAAGAACTGGTCGTCTAGTACGTTCGGAACAGAGAGTAAAGGGAGCTGGTTTCTGGGCGCGATAGATTACAGACAAAGCTATGGTATACAGTGGAGGTAAACTTAGGCATAGAGTGACGATGAGAGAGATATTGTCTCTAGAAACATTTTAACCAGGTGATGTCAATGCATGTGTGGGAGGTGTAACTGAAGGGTTAGCTAAGGCATATTGAGCAGGGCTGGAGGCTCTGGGCCTTATAGGTACGTCGCAACGAAAGAAGTCTGTTGTAGCCTCCTCGTGCGGGGCCTCCTCGTTGCAAAAACAACCCTCGGGCAGATTACGTCAGTAGTCCAGTCGTGATGGATTAGCAGGGCTTGGTGTAGTAAAAGGGGTCCCGGCTAATTGGCAAAATAGGTATTGTAGCCCAAGGAGTGGCTGATGGACCTCTTCAGCTAGCCGGGAGATGGGCCTAGCATGGGCTAGCTCCAGGCTAATTGGTGCTTGTTTCGGGACAGAGACATTAGCCAGGAGAAACCAATCAGAGAGCAGCTAGCTAGCTGCAATGATCCAGGTGAAAAGGTTCAGAGCTTGCAGTAGGAATCCGGAGATATGGAGAGAAAATAATTCCAGAATGCTCTGGTTTGAATCGCGTTGTGCAAACTAGTGAGGGATTTCCGAGCTAGAGGTTAGCTGATGACCGCTACCAGTGGTTAGCTGACCACTATCTAGTAACTAGTTAGCGGGCTAGCTTCTGTTGGGGGATTCTGGTTCGAAAGTAAAGAAAAATACTTAAAAAAAAATAGCAGATCAATACCACATTGCATGAGGCAAGTTGCAGGAGAGTATTTTGAAGTTGAGGTTTAGGAAGAATATAAAAAAATATGCAAAGAAAAAATATATAAAAGATGTATACACGGGACAAGATGAGGACAAAGACGTCTGTCTGCTACGCCATCTTGGAACAAAACTGCAGTCTGGACCCCAGTTCTAGGAGATAGTCATGGTCACGTAACGTGTTCATGGAAAACTCCTGGCCATAGACATGACCTAATGTAATCTATAAAAAATACACAGAAGGAATATAAGGCTGATTTTAGTCAGGTGCCCAGTGATCCAGTTCTGTTACTTACACAAACACTGAGGGGGAGTGAATTGGTGGGAACTCATTGACATCCAAAACGTTGTCTGTTTTGTGTGGAGCATTCCACTGCCACCCTGTAGGCTCTGAACAATAGAACACTGTGGGCCAGGGCCATAGGATTCCGCAATTTCCAACAAGTCAGTTCGTCAACTTTCTGCCCAGCTAGAGCTGCCCCGGTAATCTGCAAGTGCTGTTTTTGTAAAGTAGAAGCGTTTAGGAGCAACAATGGCTCAACCGCGAAGTGGTAGGCCACACTAGCTCACAGAACGGGACCAATGAGGGCTGTAGCGTGTAAAAATCATCTATCCTCAGTTGCAGCAATCAGTACCGAGTTTCAGACTGCCTCTGGAAGCAACTTAAGCACAATAACTGTTTGTTGGGATCTTCATGAAATGAGTTTCCATGGGCGAGCAGCCGCACAAAAGCCTAAGCTCACCATGCACAATGCCAAGCGTTGCCAAGCGTTGGCTGTAAAAGATGGAAACGCATCCTCTAGAGTGATGAAACACACTTCGCCATCTGGCGGTTCCGACGGATGAATCTGGGTTTGGCGGATGCCAGGAGAACGCTAACTGCCCCAATGCTAGTGCCAACTGTAAAGTTTGGGGGAGGAGGAATAATGGTCTGGGGCTGTTTTTCATGGTTCGGGCTAGGCCCCTTAGTTCCAGTGAAGGGATATCAATGGTACAGCATACAATGACATTCTAGACAATTCTGTGCTTCCAACTTTGGAGGAGACCCTTTCCTGTTTCAGCATGTCAATGCCCACGTGCACAAAGCGAGGTCCATACAGAAATTGTCTGTCGATCAGTGTGGAAGAACTTGACTGACCTGCATAGAGTCCTGATCTCGCCGACTGCGAGCCAGGCCAAATCACCAAACATCAGTGCCCAACCTCACTAATGCTCTTGTGGCTGAATGGAAGCAAGTCCCTGCAGCAATGTTTCAACATCTAGTGGAAAGCCTTCCCAGAAGAGTAGAGGCTGTTATAGCAGCAAATGGGAGACCAACTCCATATTAATGCCCATGATTCTGGAATGAGATGTTTGACGAGCAGGTGTCCACATACTTTTGGTCGTGTGTATGCGCGAGTGTGTGTGTGATCTCTCACACTATTCAATTTGGGCAAAAAAAGCATTTGGCCATTTTGGAACTATAAAAACGGTTTTAAGTTGAGGCCAAAGGAGCCTGTGGATCCAGAAAGATTCCATTGTGAAGATGGGTTTCAGTTGTGGGTCAGTATCCATAATGTCCCAGTGCTGTCTGATAATGTCCTTTTTAAAAGCCTTTCCCACTGGTGAGTATTCTGCTTTTTCTTTTACTATTGGTTGAAGGCATTCCAAGTGTGTTAGCCCTTCAAAACAATCATTTGCATGTTTTATCCAATTTGTCGTTGGTAGCCCTCTTCGGTTTCCGGTAAGAAGCTTCAGAGCTGTGTATTCTTCTGATGCTGCTGAATTGACTAACAGTGAGACTTTTAAAATAAGTGGACGTGGCTGGAAGCTGTCACCTCTTGAGGGTGGTTTCCTATAGAGATCTGTAGAGGGAGGGTTTTGTCCTTCATAAAACTGATTTTGTGATAGGGCGTTAGTTAATGGTGAAACGATGGTGCTCATTCATAGTTTAATTTATTTATATAAAAAAAAAATATTTACCCCCCTTTCTCCCCAATTTCGTGGTATCCAATTGATTTTTAGTAGCTACTATCTTGTCTCATCGCTACAACTCCCGTACGGGCTCGGGAGAGACGAAGGTCGAAAGCCATGCATCCTCCGAAACACAACCCAACCAAGCCGCACTGCTTCCTAACACAGCGCGCATCCAACCCGGAAGCCAGCCGCACCAATGTGTCGGAGGAAACACTGTGTGCCTGGACGACCTGGTTAGCTTGCACTGCGCCCGGCCCGCCACAGGAGTCGCTAGTGCACGGTGAGACAAGGATATCCCTTGTCTCAAACCCCCCCCAACCCTGACGACGCTAGGCCAATTGTGCGTCGCCCCATGGACCTCCCGGTCGCGGCCGGCTGCGACAGAGCCTGGGCTGGGATAAAGGGGTTAAGGTCTGGATTCAGCACCACCTTTTTTTCCCCCAAAACATTGGTTAAAATAATTAGGAGCCGTAGTGACCCCCGTCGCTGTCCCTTTGGTCTGGAAGAAAAAGTCAGTTCCACCAAGTCCACAATACAATTGGCACATTCATTGAGGAAGAACTTGAGGGCCTCTAGGGCCACCCTGGTGGGGGATGTTTAGTATATAGACTGGTAACATCAAAAGTACACAGAATAGAATGTTCTGGTATATGGCCCACATATTTCAGGAGATTAATCAAATCAAGTCTCTGGTATACGTGGGGAGTGCGATCACCCGGGGTTTCACTAAATGGTCTACAAAGGTAGAGATATTCTCTTTCAGAGATCCGTTACTACTCACAGTGGGCATGCCTGGTATAGGTGGCATCATGCTCTTGTGAATTTGGGGAGAGTGTACATGACCAGGGGGTTGTCAACTGTCATATACTCATATTCTGTCTTTGTAATTTTCAGCACTGCGTTCTCAGAATGTCCTTGTCATAGTTTGCAGCTTTTTACATCACTATTGCACCTCTGCCAGCATGTTTTTATCATCATACAGGAATCATTATTGAGTTCCATAAGGGATTATTTTCCTGCTTTGGACATATTGTGGAATAACTTGTATTCTTGTTTCTTAGCCAGGAGATGTGTTATATGTATCTGTCTCAACGAGGCAGCAATAGGTTTCAAGGGGGACTTATTTTGGGTGGTAAATATTTGCTAAATGCATTTTCCCTTATGTCTTCAAAGCGAGAGTCAAGTTCATTGTCATTCAGGTTATCAATTGGAAGAGCATTAGCATGCTCCTGTCTGGTTACTAGTCTCATTCAATGGATTTACACTGGCAGGTGTATAGGGGGCAACCCCATTACCCCAAAACTCAGTCACTCAAACTGCGTCACTCAAAAGCTCAGTCACTCAAAAGTCTATAACTGTATCAGTCATTGGCCTGTGATGTTGGGACAAATGATGAACATGTATCAGATATAGACCTGTTGGACAATTTAATTACTGTGTCTTGCTCCGTGTGTGTGTGGGGGGAGGAGAGACTTCGGGTGTTGCCGTCTTCCTGCGTTATCCTCTCCAGCATTTCTTGCTTGGAAAGCGGGGTGGGCGGTGGTTGTGATTGACGGCCTATTCGATGATGTCGTCCATCGGGATTCTCCAAAAAAGAAGACGCTCCGGCTCTTAATTGGTCACTGGAGTCAGATGTGAAGGGAGGTTGATCGCCACTAGGATTATGGCTGGGTTGGCGTTTACCCTTCCAGCTTGCTCGTGGGAGAGTGTCTCCGCCATCTCTCCAGAAATGCACTTTCTGCTTGTTTATTTATTTTTTTTAAATTTTATTTAGCTTGCTTGGCTTTGTCTCCAAGTTTGTCATTCATTTTTTCTCACGTAGATCAATGTTCTCTTTTTTTGTCCTTTATTGGTGATCTTGCTTTCTAGATCAACATTTAGCTGTATCATTTGATCTCTAATCATGCTCAATTGTTCTGACTTCTTGTATGGTCAGAGCCATTAAATCAAAGGAGTATTTATTAAGAATCTCACACCATCGGTCACAGAAGAAGGGGTTGTTCAAACCAAGAGAAGGTGCTTTCTGTATCCATAATCCTCGTGGAATTACTTTATGCCTTAGATAATCGCTCAAGGTGACTGCATGATAATTACTGTTGTGCTTCCCAGCCAAGGGAGTGGGCTCACTCACAATTTTGCCTAAGAACACAGCCATGAATAAAGAATGGTGCCAACACATTCTCCGAGAGCAACTTCTCCCAACCATCCAGGAACAGTTTGGTGACGAACAATGCCTTTTCCAGCATGATGGAGCACCTTGCCGTAAGGCAAAAGTGACAACTAAGTGGCCCTTGGAACAAAACATTGATATTTGGGTACATGGCCAGGAAACTCCCCAGAACATAATCCCATTGAGAACTTGTGGTCAATCCTCAAGAGGCGGGTGGACAAACAAAAACACGCAAATTCTGACAAACTCCAAGCATTGATTATGCAAGAATGGACTGCCATCAGTCAGGAAGTTAATTGACAGCATGCCAGGGTGGATTGCAGAGGTCTTGAAAAAGAAGGGTCAACACTGCAAATATTGACTCTTTGCATCAACTTCATGTAATTGTCAATAAAAGCCTTTGACACTTGTGAAATGCTTGTAATTATACTTCAGTATTCCATAGTGACATCTGACAAAAAAATATCTAAAGACACTGAAGCAGCAAACTTTGTGGAAATTAATAATTGTGTCATTCTCAAAACGTTTGGCCACGACTGTACACTTACTAAGTAGCAAGATGATGGTTGGTTCACAGACACACATCTATACTGTACACATTGGTGTCCTATAGTTTATTTAACCTTGTGTTTGTCCCCTCCCTCCCTCTTATCTCTCCCTGCAGCTGTCCACTGCAACCTGACCCAGAATGGGATGGACCACCAGATGTGCCCGGACGATGTGACCTCTCACCTGGAGGAGGAGCCTCTGGACCAGGGTGCCATGCTGGACGACGACAGCCCCACCTATCAGGACGTGAGCCCCGGGTACCAGCGCCGCTCACCGCCCCAGCGCTCCGTCTCCGAGTCAGAACTCTCACGTGTAAGAACGGGGACTTCAGTGCCGTCTTCATCAACTCAGTCCTCGGGATCCACTAGTCGTTACATATATTTGACGTATCCTAAATCCAGCACACCTGGTTCATATAAAAAAAAACGCTTACTGATTAGTTGACTAGTTTTCAGGTGTGCATGGTGTTGGAGCACATTAAATGTATGGTACGGCTGGTGTGACCCGAGGACTGGGTTGAGAAAGGCTGCTCTAACAAATGTCAGGATGGGGTGACCACTCACATTAATCATTGGTATGTAATAGTTTTGTAGGTGCATTTTGGGATATTAGTAACGTGTCCCATCTTTTGCCGTCCCTTGCTAATTTTCAAGGAATTTCAGATCTGTAATTCTAACAGACAATCTTGAATTCAGCAATTACTTACTACACTTTCTGGCACCTAACCATTGCTTGATCAGTCAAGTAAATACACAACTTTTCAAATGAACTCCCTTGACAGCCCTTCATCAATGTTTCCTGAGAATGACTTGTTTAGATTAAAGGTTGTCATCAGTGGAGAATTTTATTTGATTTCCTCTCTAAAAATGGCATCCTGTCGAGACAACAGATCTGACATTTCCTCCTTTTTCTGCCTCTATCTCTGAAGGGAGATGAGAAAGAAAACGACAGAGATAATTATCTGTCAAGCTGACTGCCTGGAACTGCTTTCACCCAGACAATATGTCCTCCAAGAAGCCCTATGTAGCTACGCCTTTGAAATGTAGAGGAACAACTAGGCTTGGGCAGATTTTATTATTGTCATCCTTCTCTTATCCCGGGATTTAGTGAAAACGAACATGAACTAAATGGCAAAGACAGGCAAATCCAGCTCATAAAGTTATACAAGCATAGCTAGTAGCTACCGAATGTCATTTCCGATGAGTGTGGACATTTACGAGCAAGAGTGAACGAGAGAAATTGTGCAAATGAACAAAGTTGTGATGCATGCTTTACTGATGGAAGAGTAGCATGTGCACACGGAGGAGAGAACTCTAGTAGGAAGCATAGGGGAAAAAATGTCAGCTGTGCAGAACTCATCCAGAACTCTCTGACTTCTGGCAGAAAGCCATTATAAGATATCTGATGGCAAACAGTTTAGTAGTGAATTGCATACATGTGTAACTTCATCACCTCATGTGCGCCGCACAACAGAGACTCACTATAGATATAGAAATCTATACACTCCCGTTGTGCGATTTACTAACAAGCGCGTGACTGGCTCAACCGTTCTGGGGAACTATGGTAAGCTTCATAATGTGACAGGTGACATGACGAACCCACTCTCCGCTTTACTTGGCTCATCACGCTCTAGCAACTCCTTGTGGTGGGCCGTGCGCCTGCAGGCTGATGTCAGTCGTCACATGAACAGAGTTTCCACACATGCGGCTGGCTTCCGGGATAAGCATGACTCAACATTCATCTCCTTAGCGTTTTTTTTAAGACAAAATCTGTGGACGTTACCTTACCTTACCATTTTTTTTCACCTTTATTTAACCAGGTAGGCTAGTTGAGAACAAGTTCTCATTTACAACTGCGACCTGGCCAAGATAAAGCATAGCAGTGTGAACAGACAACAACACATGGAGTTACACATGGAGTAAACAATAAACAAGTCAATAACACAGTAGAAAAAAATTGTCTATATACATTGTGTGCAAAAGGCATGAGGAGGTTGGCGAATAATTACAATTTAGCAGATTAACACTGGAGTGATAAATGATCAGATGGTCATGTACAGGTAGAGATACTGGTGTGCAAAAGAACAGAAAAGTAAATAAATAAAAACGGTATGGGAATGAGGTAGGTAAATTGGGTGGGCTATTTACCAATGGACTATGTACAGCTGCAGCGATCGGTTAGCTGCTCAGATAGCAGATGTTTAAAGTTGGTGAGGGAGATAAAACTTCAGCGATTTTTGCAATTCGTTCCAGTCACAGGCAGCAGAGAACTGGAAGGAAAGGCAGCCAAATGAGGTGTTGGCTTTAGGGATGATCAGTGAGATACACATGCTGGAGCGCGTGGGTGTTGCCATCGTGACCAGTGAACTGAGATAAGACGGAGCCTTACCTACCATAGACTTGTAGATGACCTGGAGCCAGTGGGTCTGGCGACGAATATGTAGCGAGGGCCAGCTGACTAGAGCATACAGGTCGCAGTGGTGGGTGGTATAAGGTGCTTTAGTAACAAAACGGATGGTACTGTGATAAACTGCATCCAGTTTGCTGAGTAGAGTATTGGAAGCTATTTTGTAGATGACATCGCCGAAGTCGAGGATCGGTAGGATAGTCAGTTTTACTAGGGTAAGTTTGGCGGCGTGAGTGAAGGAGGCTTTGTTGCGAAATAGAAAGCAGACTCTCTATTTGATTTTAGATTGGATATGTTTGATATGAGTCTGGAAGGAGAGTTTACAGTCTAGCCAGACACCTAGGTACTTATAGATGTCCACATATTCTAGGTCGGAACCATCCAGGGTGGTGATTCTAGTCAGGCGTGCGGGTGCAGGCAGCGAACGGTTGAAAAGCATGCATTTGGTTTTACTAGCGTTTAAGAGCAGTTGGAGGCCACGGAAGGAGTGTTGTATGGCATTGAAGCTCGTTTGGAGGTTAGATAGCACAGTGTCCAAGGAAGAGCCAGAGGTATACAGAATGGTGTCGTCTGCGTAGAGGTGGATCAGGGAATCGCCCGCAGCAACATCATTGATATTTTCAGAGAAAAGACTTGGCCCGAGAATTGAACCCTGTGGCACCCCCATAGAGACTGCCAGAGGACCGGACAACATGCCCTCCAATTTGACACACTGAACTCTGTCTGCAAAATAGTAGGTGAACCAGGCAAGGCAGTCATTAGAAAAACCGAGGCTACTGAATCTGCCGATAAGAATATGGTGATTGACAGAGTCGAAAGCCTTGGCAAGGTCGATGAAGACGGCTGCACAGTACTGTCTTTTATCGATCTTTTATCGTTTATGGCGTGGCTGAGGTGCACCCGTGACTGGCTCGGAAACCAGTTTGCACAGCGGAGAAGGTACGGTGGGAATCGCGATAGTCTGTTTGTTGACTTGGCTTTCGAAGACCTTAGATAGGCAGGGCAGGATGGATATAGGTCTGTAACAGGGTGCCTCCCCCTTTGAAGAGGGGGATGACTGTGGCAGCTATCCAATCCTTGGGGATCTCAGACGATACGAAGGAGAGGTTGAACAGGCTGGTAATAGGGGTTGCGACAATGGCGGCGGATAGTTTCAGAAATAGAGGGTCCAGATTGTCAAGCCCAGCTGATTTTTATGGGTCCATGGGGGGGCTGTTGGCCGAGGTTGGAGTAGCCAGGAGGAAGGCATGGTCAGCCGTTGAGAAATGCTTGTTGAACTTTTAGATTATCATGGATTTATCGGTGGGAATCAGTCAACTCTTCACATGTAGCATAAAGTACAACACGTCTTGATCACAAACTGCATTTTCAACCATGCGCATTGTACAGTATCTGCCATTTGAGTTCATGACTTTGATACCCTTTTCACACTACTGAGCCAAACCAACTCGAGCCAGGCTGTACTGCTCTGGCCAGGCTACACATTCCCCTAGATGCTGGAACATGTTTGAAAGGACAATAAGAAAAGAAAACGTCGGAGCCATCACAGTATGGCGCAGTTCTGCCTATAGAGGAACTCTGTGGCTTAGCGACGGCATCGACTGAAAGCATGACCTTTGTAGAGCATGGTGCCTTCAACTCCAGGATAATGGGTTCGATTCCTGGGACCACCCACCCATAACATACATGCACGCATGACTAAGTCAAATTGGATAACAGCGTCTTCTAAACGGCATATATGATCATGGAAAATCAAGAGACCCTACAGATATCATTCCCAAAGCAGTATCTTACTTTGTCTTACACACACATGAACTCCTATTGCCCTGCTGTGTTATGGACCCATATTGACTTCCGAGGTCAGGGGAATGAAAAGCCAGCGTTGTGTATGCACGTTCTTTTGATGTGGCCCAATGAAGTCGGTCTTCACGCTGCTTGTAAATCCAATTACTCAACCTGGAGGCGTCTTTTAAAGAAAGCGGTTATTAATTCACTCAGAATAGCGTGTCATTTCTCCCTCCCAGCCCGGCCTGCCGTCCACATAGCGACAGCCTAGCCTGCCTTATCCCCGCGACGTAATGGAATAATTAGTTAATTTTCTTTTCCGTTGAGCTTTGGGAGAGAGCGAACGAATAAAGGGAGAGAAACAGCAGGCCCAGGCAACGCCTGACGCAACGCTGGACTCGTTAATTAAGTGAGCTACGAACGGAGATGGGGCGAGAACAACACTGGGGCTCGACGTCTCAAATGACCACTCAGTCAGTGTGACACTAATGGCTATTCCCTCTCAACAGTGAGGAAATGTATCGGAATGATGGAATGATGCAGCGTGGTATTGGATTGATGCAGTGTGGCCATGTATTCGCTAGATGGCGCTGTATGTTTGTGAATGCCAGAGCTGTGTAGTGTACTAACTAGGCTACACAGTGGTGGAGCTATGCTAACACTACAGTACGAGAGCTCCTTGAATGCCTTTAGATTCTTGTAATAATGGTGTTACTTTGAATTAATGTAAGTAATTAATTCACTATTGATCGGTAAGGCTATCAGTATCAATATTAAGTATCCTATTAATTACACCTGGTAGTAGTCTGTATTGCTGTAGGTTTCATTTTCATGGCTTTGGCAACTGACATCCTTAAAGTGTTTCTGTTTTGAAGTTGTCCTTGCTCTGTTGCTAAGGTAACATGTAAAATACATGAACTGCGTAGTGTGTTAAATTATGCCAAGGACAGATTGACTGTTTGTGTGTGTGTGTGTGTGTGTGTGTGTGTGTGTGTGTGTGTGTGTGTGTGTGTGTGTGTGTGTGTGTGTGTGTGTGTGTGTGTGTGTGTGTGTGTGTGTGTGTGTGTGTGTGTGTGTGTGTTTTCGAGCTTGTGCATGCAGACATATTCTCAATTTCTCACTTAGAAATAAAGCTGTCTTTTTCTCGCTCTGCACACCGGCGCTTGTCACTCAAATCTCTAATTGGCCCAGAGTCTCATGAAGTTCTGTGGATGATTTCCCTTTGTTTCTCTCACTCACTCACTCACTCACTCACTCACTCACTCAGCCTCACCCAGAAACACTGCTCTGTGTTGCATTACAGTACTATGAAATACATGGATGGCTATTGATTCAGGAACTGTTGCAGTTCCCCCTCCAACCCCAGCGAGCTCACCCTGTGCGGTGAGCATTATACACACTCACTGCTGAGCAGTAGAGTGAGCAAAGCCAAATCCTCTCTCTTGGATGACATACAGTACCAGTCTAAAGTTTGGACACCTACTCATTCAAGGGTTTTTCTTTATTTTACTACATTGTAGAATAAAAGTGAAGACATCAGAGGTATGAAAAATAACACATGGAATCATGGAGTAACCCAACAAGTTTTTTTTAAATCAAAATATGTTTTAGATCCTTCAAAGTAGCCACCTTTTGCATTGATGACAGCTTTGCACACTAATTGGCATCCTCTCAACCATCTGCACCTGGAATGATTTTTCCAACAGTCTTGAAGGAGTTCCCACATATGCTGAGCACTTGGTATATGCTGTTTCCCTTCACTCTGTAGTCCAACTCATCCCAAACCATCTCAATTGGGTTGAGGTTGGGTGATTGTGGAGGAGATGTCATCTGATGCAGCGCTCCATCTCTCTCCTTGGTCAAATAGCCCTTACACTGCCTGGATGTGTATTTTGAGTCATTGTCCTGTTGAAAGACAAAAGCTAGTCCCACTAAGCGCAAACCAGATGGGATGGCGTATCGCTGCAGAATGCTGTGGTCACCTACTCTGTGTCTCACAATGGCACGGCGGTTAGGACCAGAAATCTCAAATTTGGACATATTTCCACCGTTCTAATGTCAATTTCTCGTGTTTCTTGGCCCAAGCAAGTCTCTTCATCTTGTTGGTGTCCTTTTTAGTATGGGTTTCTTTGCAGCAATTCTTCTTCAATTCTTCTTCAATTCTTCTTCAGTTGCTGTTGAGATGTATCTGTTACTTGAACAAGCATTTATTTAAACTGTAATTTCTGAGGCTGGTAACTCTAATGAACTTATCCTCTGCAGCAGAGGTAACTCTGGGTCTTCCTTTCCTGTTGCAGTCCTCATGAGCCCCAGTTTCATCATAGCACTTGATGGTTTTTGTGACAGCACTTGAAGAAATTTTGGAAGTTCTTGAAATGTTACGTATTGACTGACCTTTGTCTTAAAGTAATGATGGACTGTCATTTCTCTTTACTTATTTGAGCTGTTCTTGCCATTATATGGACTTGGTCTTTTAC
The DNA here is from genome assembly GCF_023373465.1 of Oncorhynchus keta. Lineage (NCBI taxonomy): Eukaryota > Metazoa > Chordata > Actinopteri > Salmoniformes > Salmonidae > Oncorhynchus > Oncorhynchus keta. Next base: position 5,351,886 of record NC_068440.1, on the reverse strand, counting down.
CAAATAGGGCTATCACCTGTATACCACCTCTACCTTGTCACAACACAACTTATTGGCTCAAATGCATTAAGAAGGAAAGCAATTCCACAAATTAACTTTTAACAAGGCAGTCCTGTTAATTGAAATGCATTCCAGGTGACTACCTCATGAAGCTGGTTGAGAGAATGCCAAGAGTGTGCTAAACTGTCATTTACAAAAAAGAAGGTTTAGGTTAATACATGATTCCAGAGCTGTTATTTCATAGTTTTGATGTTTTCACTATTATTCTACAATGTAGAAAATAGTCCAAATAAAGAGAAACCCTGGAATGAGTAGGTGTCCAATGTTTTGACTGGTACTGTAGGTCCCATTTATGCTTTGCGAAAACCAAACATTGCGTTCCACAGTAAGAACCTTATACCAATGGTCAAGCATGGTGTGGTAGTGTGATGGTTTGGGGATGCTTTGCTGCCTCAGGACCTGGATGACTTGCCTTAGAGATGACTTCCTTCTATTATCTGAGAATTCTACAGGAGAATGTCAGGCCAATCGTCTGTGAGCTGAAGCTGAAGTGCAGCTGGGGTCATGCAGCAAGACAATGATCCAAAACAGACAATCAAGTCTACATTTGATGTTTTGGAATGGCCTAGTCAAAGTCCAGACCGAATCCCAATAGAGATGTTGTGGCAGGACATGAAACGAGCCGTTCATGCCTGATAAAACCCACAAATGTCGCTGCGTTTAAAACAGTTCTGCACGGAAAGAGTGGGTCAAAATTCCTCCACAGCGACTTGAGATCAACAACTACAGGAAGCGTTTGGTTGGAGTCAGTTGCCTTAAAGTATTTGCCCCCATTCTAAATTCTCTACTTTTGCATATATATTTTTTATATACTGAATCAGATCTTCAATGCAAACCTAAAATTGAGATAAAAGGGAATCTGAGTGAACAAATAACAATTACATACTCATTTAATTTCAGAAACAAAAGTTATGCCACACCAACAGTAATGCCCCCGTGTGAAAGTCATTTCCACTTTACACTCTAACTGGTTGTGCCACCTTCAGTTGCAGTGACTCCAACCAAACGCTTCCTGAAGGTGGCACAACCAGTTATTGAGTGTAAAGTGGAAATGACTTTCACACTGGGGCATTACTGTTGGTGTTGCATAACTTTCGTTTCTGAAATAAATGAAATGAAATTCGTATGTGATATTTGTTCACTCCGGTTCCCTTCTATCTAATTTTAGGTTTGCGTTGAAGATATGACATTCAGTATAAAAAAAATATATATGCGAAAGTAGAGAATTTAGAATGAGGGAAAATACTTTTTCACTGCACTGCTTCCTGTAGTTGTTGATCAGTCGCACACAAACACACACACACACCTTCTTTCTTTCTCTCCCCTTTCCTCCCTACTAGCTCATCGTAGTGTTTCTGGCTAAGCCATCCAGAGCTACACTAGCTCATTCGTCGTACTGTACTGTACCATATGCCCCAGGCTGCTGGTCAGGGTTAATTGGTGGCGAGCTGAGCTGTATTTAATGGTTAACGTGGGTTGTTGTTGCAACGCCATCTTCTCCTCAGCGGAGGTCTCCTGTCTCTTCCGTCTCTGCAGATTTGGTGTCTCTGTGGCCTGTCAAATCAGGCACGTCGGTCGTCTGTACTCTAACTATACTTGGCACTGGGAGAAGGACAGTCTCTCTCTCTCTCTCTCTCTGTCAGTCACAGTCAGTCAGTCAGTCACAATCAGTCAGTCAGTCACAATCAGTCAGTCAGTCACAATCAGTCAGTCAGTCACAATCAGTCAGTCAGTCACAATCAGTCAGTCAGTCACAATCAGTCAGTCACAATCAGTCAGTCAGTCACAGTCAGTCACAGTCAGTCACAGTCAGTCAGTCAGTCACAGTCAGTCAGTGACATAAAGGGGAATGTGGTGGGTACTGTTATGCTGGCCTAGCCGAGGTGGAGGCATGTTATATTGCTATGCTGCACCACACAGCGAGCCGCTGCTGACTGGAGTGGGAGGGAAATGGGAGGAAGGGGGTGGATATGAAATTTTAACCATCTCTCTCGGTGGGTAATTTGAGTCGCCCCTCAATCAAAACGAAGTGATGCCAGCACTTTCGCTACAGTGGCGGCTTGTTCAACGGGACGCACACTGAATGCCTGAGGGATTAGGCAACATATGAACTATCAACCTGGCTGCATGGTGTTGTCTGTCAAAGGATTTATAGTATGTCCCATTTGGTCTGGTAAATAGTGCTGTACAATGATCCCATTAGTTCTTCTTGTGTAACATGCATATCCGCTTATTACCATATCTGTAGACAATGCTATATCATTGGTAAGGGAAAGGGGGATACCTAGTCAGTTGTCCAACTGAATGCATTCAACTGAAATGTGTCTTCTGCATTTAACACAACCCCATCCGAATACTGGCATGTACTGTGTAATTTCTAACCCTCTGAAGACTGGCATGTACTGTGTAATTTCTAACCCTCTGAAGACTGGCATGTACTGTGTAATTTCTAACCCTCTGAAGACTGGCATGTACTGTGTAATTTCTAACCCTCTGAAGACTGGCATGTACTGTGTAATTTCTAATCCTCTGAAGACTGGCATGTACTGTGTAATGTCTAATCCTCTGAAGACTGGCATGTACTGTGTAATTTCTAATCCTCTGAAGACTGGCATGTACTGTGTAATTTCTAATCCTCTGAAGACTGGCATGTACTGTGTAATTTCTAACCCTCTGAAGACTGGCATGTACTGTGTAATTTCTAACCCTCTGAAGACTGGCATGTACTGTGTAATTTCTAACCCTCTGAAGACTGGCATGTACTGTGTAATTTCTAACCCTCTGAAGACTGGCATGTACTGTGTAATTTCTAACCCTCTGAAGACTGGCATGTACTGTGTAATTTCTAATCCTCTGAAGACTGGCATGTACTGTGTAATTTCTAATCCTCTGAAGACTGGCATGTACTGTGTAATTTCTAACCCTAAGGCCTGCATGGTGTATAAACTAGCTACTCTTGTGAATTGCTGTCGATTTTACTGACCTGCAAATCTAGTCTTAGGAACTGTGCCATCCGGATTATACAGATGGCCCTTTTATCTGCATTGGTTGATATTGTTTTGTTTGTGTGTGCACTGTATATGTACAGTCTGTGTTAGTACTGTATGTGCCATCTATTTTGCACCTATAAGTCATCTGTTGTCTTTCCCCTCCACGCAGTCGGGGAACGTAAAGCTGTCCAAGCCGGTGGCCCTGTGGACCCAGCAGGACGTGTGCAAGTGGCTGAAGAAGCACTGCCCCAAGCAGCACCAGATCTACAGTGACTCCTTCAAGCAGCATGACATCACAGGTGCGCCCGCCACAGCCTGAGTCTGTCTGTCACGTCGCGGTTACTGTTGCCACCGTCGCCATGTCAATCATCCCCCTAACGAGCCCCTCCAAGGTCACACCCGCCCACCCGCCAACGACCCGCCTGCCGCATAATGACGAAGGCTAATTGCCACGCACTCAACCTCTCGGAGCACGACTGATTACATTAAGAATGTTTATTTGCAGCTCGCCGTGACTGGCGAAATTGAGCACTTCACCCATAATGCACTCAGGCCGTGAGGAAACCGAGGTCGCTGGGGTTAAGGGCTCAACCGGAGCACACGGCAGCGGCGTTCCATTAAGGGGTAGAAAATGCTAGCTGAAAAATGCTGCTTTCCATTAAGATTAGTAGGAGCTGGCGACGTACAGTAAGAATCCCACTTAGCCCATGTCAATAACATGTACATAAACAAATAAAACAGCAAATGATGCACTATGTAATAAATAAAGAAAAGGGCCCGTTTCATCCATCTCATTTTGCTCATGAGAACCATCACCACGGGTTTGCATTTCCTCATTTAGCCCGGCGATAATGAAACAAGCACATGACCTAAGATGTTGTCGCACAATTAGTGTAATGACCTGCGGTTGTGAGATGTTTTTGTCTCGGGATCAGAGGAGTGGATAAGGGGTTAACCACCGGCCCAATTAGTGATAACGATATGCACAAAACACGCTAGTAATTCCCCTCGTCATCCCAAACCCGCATGAATTAACAGACTGCAATTAAAACAGGGCAGGCCATACCAATCGGGCTCACAATGCAATTTGCATCCCAAACATGCAGAAATATCATGCATAATTTTTTCACTAGATTAGATTTAACTAGAGCAAGCAAATCATGAGGAATGTAGTATTGTGCTTGAGTACCACACTGTGTAAACAAACTAGTAGAATAGGAAGAAGTACTGTGTACACAAAACACAACTAGAAAGACCTATTGAGTCCCACTGGCCAAGGCAAGGAAATTGAGTTGCAAAATGATAATGCTGTGTGTGGTTCGTTTCTGGTCTGATTAGGAGAAGGCCCTTTGTTTGATAGGACTTATTTTTGCTATGGTATCTATGGTAACAGAGTAGTAAGATAATATTTCAACAGTCAGAGAGAACCCAACGCTCTTGTAGGAAGTCAATACTACCAATTTCATTGGTCTTGGCCCACTGGTCATCCTTTCAGAAGTAGCAAATCAATACAGGGCACCGAAACCAAATCATAACTCTTACACGTCCCTTATTTATGTCCCAGCTCTGACAGTGTAAGATATTTTACATCTCAAGGCTTTGCAGCAGCACTACGTTTTCACTTCTTTGAACGGCTTCAATATGCAGCTGTCGGTTGCCATCCCCTGCCAGCAACGTGGAGCCAAAGTCAAAATCAATGTTTCCCATCCGAGCACCTCGATTGCCAAGATCCCCCCTCTCTCTCTCGACGCTCCCGAAAGACCACCTCCGAGTTTGACATTAACACCGAGCTGTCATTTTAAAATGCATTAAAGCATATTAAGGTGTAATTAGATATTAGTCCCCTAATCTTGTGTAATTACAGAGACTGAGTCGTGGCAGCGAGCAAACAGCATAGTGTGGTAAATGAGTTTAGTACACATTTACTGATACCCGTAAGTGTAATCAGTGGAGAGGTGCACAAACATATGTAATCAGAAGAGGGAAGTGAAGGGGTTGGCGTCGATTGAATCGCACTCCCCTGTCACGGAGCGGTGCATTGAATGAATTAGAACATAGTGATCCAATGGCCTCCCACTCCAGACAGATAAAGAAAGGAATTGGATTAGATATGAGACAGTTGGGCCGTGTATCCCAAATGGCACCCTATTCCGTATGTAGTGCGCTACTTTTGACCTATAGGGGCCCATATGGCACTGGACAGAAGTCGTGCACTATGTGGCAGGTAGCCTAGTGGTTAGTGCGTTGTGCCAGTAACCGAAAGGTTGCTAGATCGAATCCCCAAGCTGACAAGGTAAAAATCTGTCGTTCTGCCCAGTGTTAACCCAGTGTGACTAGGCCGTCATTGTAAATAAGAATTTGTTCTTAACTGACTTGCCTAGATAAATAAAGGTTAAAAAAAAATGTAGGGAATAGAGTGCCATTTGGGACACACACTTGCAGTCAAAAATGGAAGAATCAAACAATCTAAAGTGACTGTGGAGAAATTGTGATGTTTTTAACAGCATTGGTTCTATTCAGTGGTTCACCTCCGTAAGAGCATACTGTAAGAAGGATAGTAGTCTTTTATTGTAATATTGAGTGTTTTGATGTATCACCAAGTGCTATTGGAAAAACCCTGACTGCTGCTTAACCCAGTTGCACATGTTGCACACCGCTTATAAATGTTGTAAAAGGTATAAGCTTGTCACACAGCCAAGTTCCATCCTGTAAACATCCCCTCGTTTTTCCTCGGTCCATCTCTCCCTTTACAAATCACAGTGGCACATATTACACAGTGGCAACCTGTGAGACACCTACCCAGACATGTTCAAATCACAGTCGGTGTAGGTTATGGTGGGCTGGTGCTCATTCCTTGAGTACTGTTTAGGACCCAATCAACGCAATGCAAATGGTCCGGGTGGCCATTTTGATGAATTGTTCAGCAGTCTTGTGGCTTAATAGAAGCTATTAAGGAGCCTTTTGGACCAATACTTGGCACTCCGGTACTGCTTGCCGTGTGTTAGCAGAGACAACAGTCTATGACTTTGGTGACTGGAGTCTTTGACCGTTACCCAGTAGAGGGATCATTTAAATGGTGTTTTTCACCTTTCTCGCAGCTCATCAAATATACATTTGCTACCCTGTGCGACACCTACCCAAGCACGTTCAAATCATAATCTACACTGACTGATTTGAACGTGCCTGGGTAGGTGTCGCACAGGGTAGAAAATGTATACCCATCTACTGGGCAATAGGCCTGAACAGCACTTGAGGAATGAGGACTAGCCCATCCTAAACTACACCAATGTCTCTCCAAGGACTAGGCATTCAGGCTAAAGGCTACATGCTTATTACTGACGCCACTGTTGACCATTTTAGTAAGTTGAAAAATAAACATGATACTACCTGAATATTCTCCTTAGAGGTCTTCACAGGTCCAAAAACTTTCACCCGGAACCGATATGCATAAATAAAAATGAATATAGAGGCCCGTTTCAAATGGACCAAAGGACAACTAGACCCCCTCCGTATAGAGACCTGGTCGAATCCAGACCCGGTACGATCCGAGTGAGGGAAGCAGCAGAAAATGTTTATTTTTAATTTTTAAAGCTACTTTATTAACCGGAGCTGATAAAGCACTAGAGGGAGAGGGGTGCCACTCTAGCAGGTGGGGGGAGGGGTCGTACTGTGAGCGAGTGACATGGGGAGCAGGGAGGATGGGAGGGGAGAGACAAGTGACAGAAACCAACCAACCAAGCCATCTCGCACTATAGCTGCCATAGCTAGGTTATTTATCATCAAATATGATTACGCAGGACCGGTGTTGCATTGCATCAAACTGGGAGACTCTAATTAAGCTAAGCTAACTGAGGCTGCAGTGCATGCGCTTTCTCATCCTACAACTCCGTTCAGAATATTAAGTAGCAACCTGGCTGTCTGTTGGCTGTTGGTCGTTTGTAGGCTAGCCTTTAAAAGTAATTTTAATTCCATCTTCCATTGATTCCATATCTTCTAATTTTTGCCTCACGATGTGAGGCTCTATGGCTGTAGCCTATTGCTGCTTTGATGGCTTATGATTGGCCAACCGCAAGCTACACGCTCCACTCTCACGAAAAGCAAGAGCCACATTATTAACGATACCATTTCTCTCGCTCGCTCTACTGCAGCAGTCTCCTTCTGATCTGTATGGGCCCTTTCGGACAAGTCTGTTAGAATTACACATAGCCACATACCCGTGACTATTAAATGAGATCTGACCCAAAGCTGTGACATTATTTAGAATTCTGGACCTGCTCGGGTCCTGGATCGGGTCTCTGGTATTTGGGTAGACATGGATCCGTGAAGGCCTCTAATTCTCCTAGCAAATGACCCACCTGGACAGCTGTCGGGTAGAGGGACAGAGGGGATTGTCAGTTAGTCATCCCACTGATGAGGTTATTTTTTTAATTTTTAAGTGGGCCTTGATTATGTCTTGACGATGTCTGGATCCAAGCGGGTGGATTGCTTGATTATGAGGTTAGATTGATCCCAAGTGATCTTAAGTGTGGAATTCTGAAGGATGCAATTGATCCTCAATGATTGTGAGAAAAACATTGAGTGATACAATGGAACGAACGCATAGTAAGTGATCAGATTGGATCTGAGTGATCTGGAGAGCCACCTAATTGTATGATCATTTGGTTCCTCTCACAAATCAAATACAATGTATTATATTGTTCCTCTGTGCTAGTTAATAAACAACGACCAGATACTGTAGATGGGCAGTGACTCTGCATTAGCATCCTGCTGAGGTTGCAGTCTGTGCATCTGATTATCCCTCTGCTGCTGTGCTTGGCTTCATTCAGGAAGAGGGCTGCAGCCCATTGAGAATGATGCCCCCTCTTTTCTCCAGTCAGAAATAACAGTAGCATCTAATTTGGAACCGATCTCAGAGCATAGTCCATCTCATGGACATTTGGGAGCCAAGTTTTTTTTTTACAATATCGTGCCTAGGTTACTAAGAGTTGCATCATGGTCACCGTGTATTTGTAATGTGTGCCAGTAAGCCAAGTACTAGTAAAGGATGGTATACACAGCGTGTGGGAATTTTGACTCTCATATTTACTTAGACAACAGTGGGCCACATTAAATCGGCTAGTGGGCCGGATCTGGCTCACAGACCACCAGTTTTAGACCAATATAGAATATTACGTTGACAAGGATGCATTGCTCATTGCATGAAAGGAATTATTGCATATGTGGAAGGTAACCAGAGACTCCTGAGACATTCAGTAGTCTATACCCACTTACACAGAAGACCCACACATGCAGCTGTGTCTGACGGTTTTATCTAGATCTACATTCTCCCCCTCTATCTCCAGCTCCAGCCAGCCCAGCTCGTACTGTCAAACACATGAACACATGTATGTTTGCTGACTGGAGCCATTTGGAGAGAGTTGGGAAAGTGAGGCTAATTTGCTGCTTTTGTGCCCCTGTCCTCACCCTCTGCTGCTCCACAGAGCAGTAATTAGCATGGCTTTTGGTTCAAACTCGAAAAGGGACAGATCCCGCAGGGGTGTGTGTGTGTGTGTGTGTGTGTGTGTGTGTGTGTGTGTGTGTGTGTGTGTGTGTGTGTGTGTGTGTGTGTGTGTGTGTGTGTGTGTGTGTGTGTGTGTGTGTGTGTGTGTGTGTGTGTGTGTGTGTGTGTGTGTGCGCTCTAAGCCCCATTCATCAAACGCGGTGGTCGACTGTGCCAGGCCATAGATTAATCTGCCAGCAGCCCCACACTGAGGGAGGTCTGCACTCCCCCTGCCCATTAATCTAACGCCTGGTCTGTGGGCTCTGTGTGTGTGTGCACTGTAGGTTTGTATATGTAGATTTATGAATATGCTGACTTGAATAATGTATATTACAGTATCTGTACCTTTATAGGGGGGAGTAGTCATTTTTAATAGTAACTCATATTTGGATGAGGAGGAGGCAGTGCCTCATTCCCAGGCAGGTTTGGGGTAATGATATAGAGGGGCAGACAGTGAGAGAGGGCAGAGCTAACACCGCCAACCAACAGGCTACAGAGGTAATGATATAGAAGGGCGGACAGGCTACTGGAGAGTGGGAGTGAAATTTAAATCCAATCAATATTGTGCAACTGAAGAGACAGAAGTGGCTTAAATCATTTTCTCTGTCAATTGGCCAAAGATAAGTGGATACAGGAGATGAAGTAAAAAGGGAGCTTTGTTGTCTGGCAATGTTCCCATCAGACAGAGCTAGAGGAGAGGAAAGTATTACACTTATTCAGATGGAAACAGAAGCCCTCTTACCTTAGCTGGGGTTGAGTCAGAGTGTGTCCGTGTGCATTAGGGATGGGCACGGTTAATCGAATATCCAGATATCCGAACGGACGTTAGTATTTGATTACTTAAGTGAGTGTTCATTTTTGGAGTAGACCTATTTTAACAATGAAAACGATTCTTCTAAATGAAATAATCCTTGCAACGTTTTTATAAAACGGTGAGTTGAGCTACTGCTGTGCATTTCGCTGTCCAGGCTGCCCTGACATCGGTATGCTGTTTCCCCCACTTCAAATAGCAATTCTTCTGCCATGGCAAAAATCTCTGTCGCTGTTGCTGACTAATTACCTGAGAAAAGCACCCTGTCCCCTGTTTACCTTTGCGTCATTCTGATCGGTCGAGCAAACTACTTACTATATGAATTTTTACTATCCGAAAAACTGACATGATATTATTCGAATACTAACGTAACCAATCTCTAAATAAAACAATGTTACCTGCCATGATGTGACCCATTAGGAAATAGCTACTCTAACTCCACCACTGTCCCAGTGGTCCCGCATTTTGGGGTCACTGTGCTTTGTCTTAGCACTCCACTCATCCCCAAGTTGTCTAGTCAATCCTGTACAAGTCTCTTCTTTCTCTACACTCTTCCTCTTTTTTTACTTTTTGTCTTCTCTTTTTTTCAAATCCACGCCCAGTCCCGCTCAACTAGAGGTCGACCGATAATGATTTTTCAATGCCGATACCGATTATTGGAGGACCAAAAAAGCCAATACCAATTAATCGGCCGATTTAAAATATATATATATATATTTTTTTTAAAAATGTAATTTTGAAATGTATTTGTAATAATGACAATTACAACAATACAGAATGAACACTTATTTTAACTTAATATAATACATCAATAAAATCTATTTAGCCTCAAGTAAATAATGAAACATGTTCAATTTGGTTTAAATAATGAAAAAACAAAGTGTTGGAGAAGAAAGTAAAAGTGCAATATGTGCCATGTAAGGAAGCTAACGTTTCAGTTCCTTGCTCAGAACATGAGAACATATGAAAGCTGGTGGTTCCTTTTAACACGAGTCTTCAATATTCTCAGGTAAGAAGGTTTAGGTTGTAGTTAGTATAGGACTAATAGGACTAATTCTAGGACCCTCTACACCATTTGTATTTCATTGACCTTTGACTATTGGATGTTCTTATAGGCACTTTAGTATTGCCAGTGTAACAGTATAGCTTCCGTCCCTCTCCTCGCTCCTCCCTGGGCTCGAACCAGCAACGTATTAATTGTGGTTTGATACATTCCCTGTTGTGGCTTCGTGGGATTGTTGAGTCAATGACTCAGAACCGCAGTGGAGAGAGAGAGAGAGAGAGAGAGAAGTCTGGACCTCCTCAGAGGCGTTTCGCCCGGCTGCTACTGGATGGAGAGGAGAGGCGCTATGTTGGCACTGCCGCCAAAAAACTGGCAGCTTGGCTCCGAATTGCTCTTATCTCGACGCATCTTAAGCTGTCCACAATCGTGCAGTTCTATCGCCTTTTAACTCTGAGCTGTTGATGACTAAAGATGCGTTATTATAGCAGTTGTTTAGTCATTGATCTGAAAGCTTTATCTCTCATACATCCTGTATGGTTGTTTGTTTATAGAACAGATAGCCACGAGGTAAAGCTAAAGAGGTGTCCCTGTTGAAAGGCAGATTTGTGTCGGATTTCGGATGAGGTGCCAAGTGATGGTTGGTCGTTATTTATAGACTCCTCAAGTAATCCTCAAGTAATCCTTTAACGTTCATATTTTCGTTCTCACCCCCTCACTCACGTCCCATTTTACTGGCCCTCGTAGACCAGGATACACATTTAGCGTTTTTGCCACACTTGCCATGGTTATCTGCAAATAAAGTGTTTTGGCAGAGTAGATTTTCCGATGCTGTAGAGCTGGGCGATTTAGGCAGCAACCAATATCGTGATACATTTCTTGAACTGATGCGATAACAATAAGTTTATAACCTTAATCTGCTGGGTTTATATTTTTAAACTACAACTACTACTAGTTTGATGGTGGTAGCCATCAGTTGTCACTTTTAACAAACACCCATTTAGCAAAGTTATTCATTTCCAACTTCACATTTCTCTAGTATAGGCTACTTATTGTAATGAACGATATCAGCAAAAGGCCTGCGATAAGTGATCGGTGTTGTGTTGATAATTCTTGGTTTATCGTCCCAGCTCTACAATGCTGTCAGCTTTATACCACCAACACACAGCTTTGTGTGGTAATTCATGGTTGCATAAAGCCTAAAACTGTATTAAATCACCAAAAGTGACTTTCAGAAGATGACCTAGCCTACAATGCTTTCACAAAACACCATTTTTTGTTATTTTTGTTACCTCAAATAATGAGCCGTGTCAAAGAAAGTAAATATGCACAAAGTCGTTAAGTAACAAATCGTTATGAAAATCTACAGTGCGTAAAGAGTCAGTAAGTACAGTGCTGTTGAAGGAGTGGATGGGAGGAAGGAGCTCGGGGGTGAAAGAGAGAGCATGTGACAGTCACACCACCGTAGTCCCGCTGTGAGACCGTAAACCAGGGAAAGTTCACGGCTGCTAGCCAATCAGGAGGAGCGATCCGGAGCCCAGAGTCATTAGGGTCAACGAGCGATGGGTGGCTCTACAGGGGTCGGGTTTATGCATGATAATCACCGGGAATGATCTACTATCTAGCTCCCCAATCCCGCACACTGCCACAAAGGCCTTCCATAACGAGCGTAATTAATTAGACTGTACTTTCTCCACTGCGTTTTAATTACCGGACCAAATCCGCCACTTTTTAAACAAATTATATTAAAGAACATTAAATTAGGGATTATGAAAATCAAGAGCTCCCAGAAGGAGGTGCCTATGGGTGAAAGAAGAGTAATAATTATGTTAAGTGTGTTATGTCGCAAGATGAAGATATTTCTTCAGTGGGTCATCGTTGGCTGCTCGACGCTACCTGCTAGCATACCCGCGCAGAAATTGAATAACATGTATTGAATGGATAGACTAGAGCAGGGATCATCAACTAGATGCATTTTTTTTTTCTTGAGCGGATGGTCGGGGGGCCGGAACGTAATTACAAATCATTTGTAGGCTGCAGATTGACCGCAGGAAGCCCAAACTGATATATTTGACTAAAACAATAATTTCAAACCTTGCTTACATTTGTATATGATCACGTCTCTCCATTTTGATTTTACATTTCCAATCACTTGCAGCTGATTTCCTGGTGTTTGTACATGTCAAGCACTGAACATGAAACAATTAATATATGTTTTTTTTTTTGCTCAGAAAACAAATTTGGCTGCCAGTTGGGGAACCCTGGACTAGAGAATGATCTATTCATGGTTTGAGATTAGTCCCCTTGGTGAGATCTACACATAATGTAAATGGGATATTTCATGGATGTATATATTGTGCTGCTTATTGTATGTAGCAAAGTTGAATGCAGTTGAAGGCAGCATTCAGAGAGACAGTCCTTTTTGGTCAGTTATGCTTTAGTTCACCTTGAGGTGCTTCAGAGATCTGAAGTGTGATCCAATTCCAAACAATTGATCAATTTCATTAAATATACATTGTTACTTATGGTGTTTATTCTGGGTGGGAGAGATGCATCAGTCTTATCTCATGAGGGGTTGGTTTTAACCTTTTCTTTCGCTCTCTCTCCCTCTTTCCATCCAGGACGGGCTCTGATGAGATTGACGGACAGGAAGCTGGAGCGAATGGGCATCATGCAGGAGGGCCAACGGCAGTACATCCTCCAGCAGGTCCTGCAGCTCCGCGTCAGAGAGGAAGTCCGAACCCTGCAACTACTCACGCAAGGTATACATCGCATTCAGACCCGTAGGTTTTTCCCCACATTTTGTTAGGTTACAGCCTTTATTCTAAAATGGGTTCAAAAAATGTTGTCCCTCGTCAATCTACACACAATACCCCATAATGACAAAGCAAAAACATGTTATTTATTTATTTTCAAAGTTGTAAAAAAAAAAAAAAAAAAACACATTTAACATAAGTATTCAGACCCATTACTCAGTACTTTGTTGAAACACCTTTTGGCAGGGATTACAGCCTAGAGTCTTCTTGTGTATGACGCTACAAGCTTGGCACACCTGTATTTGGGGTGTTTCTCCCATTTCTCTCTGCAGATCCTCTCAAGCTCTGTCAGGTTGGATGGGGAGCATTGCTGCACAGCTATTTTCAGGTATCTCCAGAGATGTTCGATCGGGTTCAAATCTGGGCTCTGGCTGGGACACTCAAGGACATTCAAAGACTGCTTAGGGTTGTTGTCCTGTTGGAAGATCAACCTTTGCCCCAGTCTGAGGTCCTGAGCGCTCTGGAGCAGGTATCAAGGATATCTCTGTACTTTTCTCCATACATCTTTGCCTCGATCCTGACTAGTCTCCCAGTCCATGCCACTGAAATACATCTCCACAACGTGATGCTGCCACCACCATGTTTCACCGTAGGGATGGTGCCAGGTTTCCTCCAGACGTGACACTTTGCATTGTCTATCGAATTCAATCTTGGTTTCTCATGGTCTGAGAGACTTTTAGGTTCCTTTTGGCAAACTCCAAGTAGGCTGTCATGTGCCTTTTACTGAGGAGTGGCTTCCGTCTGGCCACTCTACCAAAAGGCCTGATTGGTAGAGTCCTGCAGAGATGGTTGTCCGTCTGGAAGGTTCTCCAATCTTCACAGAGGAGCTCGGGTCAGAGTGACCATCGGGTTCTTGGTCACCTCCCTGACCAAGGCCCTTCTCCCCTGATTGCTCAGTTTGGCCGGGCGGGCAGCTCTAGTAAGGGACTCGATGGTTCCAAACTTCTTGCATTTAAGAATGATTGAGGCCATTGTGTTCTTGGTGACCTTCAACGCTGCAGACATTTTTTGGTACCCTTCCCCAGATCTGTGCCTCGACACAATCATGGCTTGGAGCTCTATGAACAATTCATTCGACCGCATGGCTTGGTTTTTGGTCTGACATGCACTGTCAACTGTAGAACCTTATATAGACAGGTGTGTGCCTTTCCAAATCATGTCCAATCAATTGAATTTACCACAGGTGGACTCCAAGGTTTAGAAACATCTCATGGATGATCAATGGAAACAGGATGCATTTGAGCTCAATTTCGAGTCATAGCAAAGGGCCTGAATATTTAGGTAAATACGGTATTCCTGTTTTAGCTTTGTCATTTTGGAGTAGTTGTGTGTGTGTTTAGATTGCTGAGGACTTTTTATTTTATTTAAAAAAATCAATTTTGTGTGGGGTAGTGTCTCAAATGGCCACCTATTCCCTATATAGCGCACTACGTTTGACCAACAGTAGGAATATAATGAAAAGGGTGCCATCTGGGATGCACCTCATAAAACCCCTGTCATTGGTCATGATAAAGCCTGTTTGACCAGTGACCAGCTTTAAAAATGATAGGCCATTTCACTCACCCGATTGCATGGTCGTGTGTCTTTACACTCAGTCAGTTTAAATTGTTCTCTAGGCAGACAGCCACCTGCCCCAATCAGCACTACAGCCAATTTATGTGTGTATTTCTGGGACCTACTCTCTACAGTCTGTCTCCCCATATCAGATCATCGTCCAAGCCCAACACTGAGTAACTGACCCCCTCACATCCAGTCATTCTTAGCGATTCGTCTCTCCTCAGAATCACTCGCACTGACACGCCCACATCACCACTGGCAACTGGAATCAGCCTCATCCCCATCAACTTGTCTCTTGCTGTCAACACAGACCGCTTTTGCCTCGGGGGCGAAACCCAAATACTGGGAAACTGTTCTCGTCATGAATTCCAGGAAAACAGTTGGAGTTGTGTTTTCGCTTTGATGGCCCTTTCTTATTGCCACTCTTCTCTCTCTTGCCACTTGTTTTGCCCTTTGCAGTGCTGACGAGCAGAGAGCGAGGGGGGGAGAGAGAGACCAGTGGATAGGCTGGAACAGACTAGGGCCCCCGGGCAAATCCACTGTAGGTGCTACTGCTGGGAAAGAGTTGAAATAAGGGCGAACAAGAGGGGTAGAGAGGGGCCTCCTCTGTCTCTAGAACGCTGAAGTTTGTGCTACTAGAAATACTGCTGTGAGAGGAGTAGTGAGAATTAGAACAGTGAGGGAAGAGAGGAGGTGAGAGAAGGAGAAAGAAATGGTGATTGGTGTGAAGAAAGGAGGAAGTGCAAAAAGAAGAGATTGAGGGAAGGAGATGGACAGAGGAGAACTAGTTTTAGTGCATATACTGCGGAAAATGCTCGGTGGGTCAATTGTGGGGGAAGCAAACACTGAAGGAGGATGACAAGATGATAGAGGGAGAGAGCCTGAAACAGAGGAGAGCTAGTGTACTTCAGACACCTTTGGAATACATGTGTGGGAAGGCTAACAGCTGGAAAGGACCTAATGGTGAGGGAAGTTGAGATAAGTGACATGTTTTTTTTGTGTGTGAGAAAAGTAGAGACCGAAGGAGAGATGAGGAGAGGAGATTGCTGGTGTAGTGATTAACCTTTAAGGCACAGTGGGCCATGGGAGGAAAATGGATTCCCATCTCTCACTCCCTTCATCGTTTCCATACCAGAGGGATGATTCTGAAGGATTCTCTACTTTTTTTTATCAACAAAAAGGGAGAGTTGTCCTTTTGCTAAACACTAATAGTCAAGTTAGGGAAAGACGGCTTTTAGACTGCGGAGCACGTTAATAAAGCGTGGTAGTGTCATTGTTTGCCTAAACGGGCAGTCCCATTTGCATATACTTTCATAACATAGTTTGTTCACCTTCAGGCACATGGATGTTCAAAATGGATCCAAGCCTGAACTCTTTACTATCATCTATCTCATGAAGGAAGTTGTGCACAAATTCCAACTACATCAGTTAATGCCAAATCATATTAGTGATACTGTACTGTAAGAGGAAGGTGGGTTGCTTCAACCGCTGCTCCACTTATGTGACTGGATACTCTGTTGTTTTGGCATTGCTAGAGTGTATTCGTTAGCCTGAAAGTCAGTGTACGCCACTGACTTTCTACTTTTCTTCTAGGTCTGTCTGTATCCATGGATACAAGTCAAATACTTAGACAGTTGCTTGGTAATGAATTATAGCTTGTTAACCTTCTTGACAAGCAACAATAAAGAAAAATACAGTTAAACTGAACACAAATATAAACACAACATGCAACAATTTCAAAGATTTTACAGACTTACATTTCCTTTTTAATTAAATAAGTCAAATGAAACCAGAGCATCCCAAACATGCTCAATGGGTGAGGTGTCTGGTGAGTATGCAGACCATGGAAGAACTATGACATTTTCAGCTTCCAAGAATTGTGTACAGATCCTTGTGCGATGGGGCTGTGCATTATCATGCTGAAACATGAGTAGATGGTGGCGGATGAACTACTCTGCTCAAAGAAATAAAGGGAACACTTAAACAACACAATGTAACTCCAAGTCAATCACACTTCTGTGAAATCAAACTGTCCACTTAGGAAGCACCACTGATTGACAATACATTTCACATGCTGTTGTGCAAATGGAATAGACAACCGGTGGAAATTATAGGCACTTAGCAAGACACCCCCAATAAAGGAGTGGTTCTGCAGGTGGGGACCACAGACCACTTCTCAGTTTCTATGCTTCCTGGCTGATGTTTTGGCCACTTTTGAATGCTGGCGGTGCTTTCACTTTAGTGGTAGCATGAGACGGAGTCTACAACCCACACAAGTGGCTCAGGTAGTGCAGCTCATCTAGGATGGCACATCAATGCGAGCTGTGGCAAGAAGATTTGCTGTGTCTGTCAGCGTAGTGTCCAGAGCATGGAGGCGCTACCAGGAGACAGGCCAGTACATCAGGAGACGTGGAGGAGGCCGTAGGAGGGCAACAACCCAGCAGCAGGACCGCTACCTCCGCCTTTGTGTAAGGAGGAGCAGGAGGAGCACTGCCAGAGCCCTGCAAAATGACCTCCAGCAGGCCACAAATGTGCATGTGTCTGCTCAAACAGTCAGAAACAGACTCCATGAGGGTGGTATGAGGGCCCGACGTCCATAGGTGGGGTTTGTGCTTACAGCCCAACACTCTGCAGGACGTTTAGCATTTGCCAGAGAACACCAAGATTGGCAAATTCGCCACTGGTGCCCTGTGCTCTTCACAGATGAAAGCAGGTTCACACTGAGCACATGTGACAGACGTGACAGCCTGGAGACACCGTGGAGAACGTTCTGCTGCCTGCAACATCCTCCAACATGACTGGTTTGGCGGTGGGTCAGTCATGGTGTGGGGTGGCATTTCTTTGGGGTGCCGCACAGCCCTCCATGTGCTCGCCAGAGGTAGCCTGACTGCCATTAGGTACCGAGATGAGATCCTCAGACCCCTTGTGAGACCATATGCTGGTGCGGTTGGCCCTGGGTTCCTCCTGGGTTCCTCCTAATGCAAGACAATGCTAGACCTCATATGGCTGGAGTGTGTCAGCAGTTCCTGCAAGAGGAAGGCATTGATGCTATGGACTGGCCCGCCCGTTCCCAGACCTGAATCCAATTGAGCACATCTGGGACATCATTTCTCGCTCCATCCACCAACGCCACGTTGCACCACAGACTGTCCAGGAGTTGGCGGATGCTTTAGTCCAGGTCTGGGAGGAGATCCCTCAGGAGACCATCCACCACCTCATCAGGAGCATGCCCAGGCGTTGTAGGGAGGTCATACAGGCACGTGGAGGCCACACACACTACTGAGCCAAATTTGGACTTGTTTTAAAGACATTACATCAACGTTGGATCAGCCTGAAGTGTGGTTTTCCACTTTAATTTTGAGTGTGACTCCAAATTCAGAGCTCCATGGGTTGATACATTTGATTTCCATTGATCATTTTTGTGTGATTTTGTTGTCAGCACATTCAACTATGTAAAAAAAAAGTATTTCATAAGAATATTTCATTCATTCAGATCTAGGATGTGTTATTTTAGTGTTCCCTTCCTTTTTTGAGCAGTGTAATTTATGCCTGCCCATACCATAACCCCACTGTCACCATGGGGCACTCTGTTCACAATGTTGACATCAGCAAACCGCTTGTCCACACAACGCCATACACGCCATCTGCCTGGTACAGTTGAAACTGGAATTAATCCGTGAAGAGCGCACTTCTCCAGCGTGCCAGTGGCCATCGAAGGTGAGCATTTTCCCACTGAAGTCGGTTACGACGCCAAACTGGAGTCCGGTCAAGACCCTGGTGAGGACGAGCACGCAGATGGAGTTTCCCTGAGACGGTTTCTGACAGTTTTTTGCAGAAATTCTTCAGTTGTACAAACCCACAGTTTCATCAGCTGTATTTATATAGCCCTTCGTACATCAGCTGATATGTCAATGTGAGTAACAGAAACCCAGCCTAAAACCCCAAACAGCAAGCAATGCAATGCAAAACCTAGGAAGAAACCTAGAGAGGAACCAGGCTATGAGGGGTGGTCAGTCCTCTTCTGGCTGTGCCGGGTGGAGATTATAACAGAACATGGCCAAGATGTTCAAATTTTCATAAATGACCAGCATGGTCAAATAATAATAATCACAGGCAGTAGGTTGAAACTGGAGCAGCAGCATGGCCAGGTGGACTGGGGACAGCAAGGAGTCATCATGCCAGGTAGTCCTGAGGCATGGTCCTAGGGCTCAGGTCCTCCGAGAGAGAGAAAGAAAGAGAGAATTAGAGAGAGCATACTTAAATTCACACAGGACACCGGATAAGACAGGAGAAGTACTCCAGATATAACAAACTGACCCTAGCCCCCCAACACATAAACTACTGCAGCTTAAATACTGGAGGCTGAGACAGGAGGGGTCAGGAGACACTGTGGCCCCATCCGATGATACCCCCGGACAGGGCCAAACAGGAAGTATATAACCCCACCCACTTTGCCAAAGCACAGCCCCCACACCACTAGAGGGATATCTTCAACCACCAACTTACCATCCTGAGACAAGGCCGAGCACGCACATGAGCTTCCCTGAGACGGTTTCTGACAGTTTTTTGCAGAAATTCTTCAGTTGTGCAAACCCACAGTTTCATCAGCTGTCTGGGTGGCTGGTCTCAGACCAATTACACGCTCCCTCATCTTGACATCTGTGGCATTGTGTTGCGTGACGACAACTGCACATTTTAGTGGCATTTTGTCCCCAGCACAAGGTCCACCTGTGTAATGATCATGCTGTTTAATCAGCTTCTTGATATGCCATACCTGTCAGGTGGAAGGATTATCTTGGCATAAGAGAAATGCCCACTAACAGGGAGGTAAAACCAATTACACAAAATTTGAACGATTTGCTTCGTGCAAATGTAATCTTTTATTTCAGCTCATAAAACATGGGACCAACACTTGGGACCAATACCTGTACGTGTTGCATTTTTATTTTTGTTTAGTATAGTACTAAAGTATACAATGTTCATGTTTTTATTCAAGATGTATATGCATACATACAGTACCAGTCAAAAGTTTGGATTTTTGTTTATTTTAATATTTTCTACATTGTAGAATAATAGTGAAGACATGAACTATGAAAACACTTGGAATCATGTAGTGACCAAAAAACTTTTAAACAAATAAAAATATATTTGAAATTCTTCAAAGTAGCCACCCTTTGCCTTGATGACAGCTTTGCACACTCTTGACATTCTCTCAACCAGCTTCACCTGGAATGCTTTTCCAACAGTCTTGAAAGTTCCCACTTATACTGACCACTCTGTGGTTCAACTCATCCCAAACCATCTCAATTAGGTTGAGGTTGGGTGATTGTGGAGGCCAGGTCATCTGATGCAGCACTCCATTACTCCCTTTGTTGGTCAAATAGCCTTTACACTGCCTGGAGGTGTGTTGAGTCACTGTCCTGTTGAAAAACAAATGATAGTCCCACCAAGTGCAAACAACATGGGATGGCATATCGCTGCAGAATGCTGTGGTAGCCATGCTGGTTAAGTGTGCCTTGAATTCTAAATAAATCACAGACCGTGTCACCAGCGAAGCACCATCCCATTTCCTCCTCCATACTTCACGGTGGGAACCACATATGCGGAGATCATCTGTTCACCTACTCTGCATCTCACAAAAACACGGTGGTTGGAACCAAAGATATCAAATTTGGACTCCTCAGACCAAAGGACAGATTTACACCGATCAAATGGACATTGCTTGTGTTTCTTGGCCCAAGCAAGTCTTCTTATTATTAGCGGTTTCTTTGCAGCAATTTGACCATGAAGGCCTGATTCACGCAGTCTCCTCTGAACAGTTGATGTTGATGTTTGTTACTTGAACTCTGAAGCATTTATTTGTGCTGCAATTTCTGAGGCAGGTAACTCTGACCTTATCTTCTGCAGCAGAGATAACTCTGGTTCTTCCTTTCCTGTGGCGGTCTTCATGAGAGCCAGTTTCATCATAGCGATTGATTGTTTTTGCGACTGCACTTGAAGAAACTTTCAAAGCTTTTGAAGTTTTCCGTATTGACTGACCTTCATGTCTTAAAGTAAAGATGGACTGTCATTACTCTTTGCTTGTTTAGCTGTTCATGCCATAATATGAACTTGGTCTTTTACCAAATAGGGCTATCTTCTGTAAACCACCCCTACCTTGTCACAACTCAACGGATTGCCTCAATGAAAGAAATTCCACAAATGAACTTTTAACAAGGCACACCTGTTTAATTTAAATGCATTCCAGGTGACTACATCGTGAAGCTGGTTGGGAGAATGCCAAGACTGTGCAAAGCTTGGCTACTTTGAACCATTTCAAATATAAAATATATTTTGATTTGTTTAACACTTTTTTTTGTTGTTGTTACATGTGTTATTTCAATGTTTTGATTTCTTCACTATTATTCTGCAATGTAGAAAATAGTAAAAAATAAAGAAAAACCCTTGAGTGAGTCGGTCTGTTCATACTTTTGACTTTTGTACTGAATATTTGTTTTCAAACAGTTGTGGGTAGTTCACATTGGGCTGTATTGAATCTCCATAGACTGGAAAGTTAGCGGTTAGTTGTTAAAAGAAATATTGTCCCCTCTGTATTGAATTTCATGGCCATAAATGATGCATAACTCCAATAGTAACTCTTTATTAGAGGCAAACCTCATTGACATGCCATTGGATACAAGTGACTGCATTAGTCTTAGGAACTTGAATGACACAGCACAAAGAGTATGTTATCCGGCAAGTGTATTGGACTAATCGGTGGAGATGGATCTAGCAAGGAAACACTTTAGTTACTATGTTAGAAGAACATTTAACTTTAGTAGCAACAATAACTCCATTCTTCAGTCCACTTCACCTATTGTCTTTGCTGTAGGTCATTGGTTCAAACAGTCTCTGCTCTCATTCTTAAGCAAGAGTGTTTTCTCTAATGAAGAGTCTTTGCACCATAGTCTAAAGTGCAGAGTTTTCTTGCTCCAGGCTCCTTAATGAATGATCTCTCCCTGCTCTATGGCCTCATAGGAATGTCATCACTTGGTGATATTTAGTGATAAATAAAATATAGATATTACTCAAACCACCTTCCGGGCCGGATTGAATGGGTATATATGTTTGACACAGAATTAGAAATTAAAATGCTAATAATATTAATTTAATAGGATCTCTAAGGTTTGGCACCTCTGATTTAGAGTCTTGACTCTGGAGTCTTTAGCGAAATATATAGTTGTCTTTACTCGGAATGAGTCTTCGGTGGGTAGTGTCTTTCCTTGGAGTCTTTAGTGAATAGAATGTCTTTACTCTGGAGTAAGAGGCTGAACTGAGAGGCCTCATTATCTGAGCTCTGCTTGGCAGGCTGCTGTCTTCTGTGGAGTCACTAGCCATGACAATGCCTCAGTCTCCCCCTTTTCTCCCCCTCTTTCACTTGCTCTCCCTGGAAGGTGTTATTTTTTTTATTTCCTGTCAGCGAGATCCCCCCCCCAAAGAGACCCTATCTGCACCGGAACGTCGGCAAGCTATGATTAACGGGAAGAAAAAGGAAAATGCCTTTCTTACCTATAAGACAGAAGCTGAGTGGCATAATATCACTATTTGATGAAGTCCTCAGTTTGGTTACTCATTTTAAACTTGAAACACAAGTTTGCGTTAGGTGGCACTACATATTAGGTACCAATCGTGGCTCATATTTGAAAGGTTAGGTGTCATTATATAGCAAAGTAACGTGGCCGCATTGTTCGCGAAATTGCCTCGAGCCCTCGCTCATTAGTCGCTAATGTCTGAAAGCTCGGCTACCCACGGTGAGAGACAATGTAGCTACACAGCCCACATGCTAATAAATGTTATGAAATACAGGAAATAATTATTTCTCTCTTTTGTGAAGGCCCAGACTTCATTAACTCCATTTATTTGCACCGTGTTGAGAGGGGCCTCAGCAATGAAGCTATATCAGCCTCCCCACGGTTGGGAATGATTGGGAAATGTACCCCAGGTGTTTTAAAACGAGCCTGGAACAAAACACTGTGGCATTTGAAAAGAATAGTTCTACCTTTTGATAACCTCCTGCAACAATTACCCTCAATATGGAGTAAAAACTCCCTGCTTAGGTTACCAATTAGAGCCACTGTTCTCCCTCACAAATGCCTCAGACCGAACTGTGAGTATGTGGCGGCCATTTTCTTTCTCCTTTGGTTTCCCTGCCTACTCGCATAGAGGGAGTTGAAGAACGTCAAGGTTAGCTGCCAAAGCACATTTCATTTGGTTTTATCCAGGGAGAAGCAGGGAATACAAGAATACAACAAAAACCTTCTAACCTGCTCTATCTCTCTCAAGGATGTCAGAGCAGTAGGGCAGTGAAGCATGAACAACACGTGCAGATCTGTTAATGAAGCTGAAGGAGAGAATTCAAAGATGCAATACCCAGGGCAGCGAGAGGGCATACAGGTAGAATAACCAGAGGCACTGATGGTACTGTAGTCATACGTGAGGCTCTCTGCAGCATCACCTTCGACCTTTGAACTTGGTAGAAGCACAGAGATATTTCAAACAGACTACCTGTCAAGGCAGTGCTAGGATTCTGATCTGTTAGCTGATGCTATAGACTCTAGAGGCAAAGGCTTTATTAGTTTCATATCCTACAATGGACCTTTGCAGAGAGCATGGACATTGACTTTATACGAAAATGAGTTCATCAGGAATGGCAAGTGTTGTGAACATAGTAGAATATAATTATTACAGGTTAACTTTTCAAACTGTTGCTCTGCAAATCTATGCACTGAACTTTGCAAACATAATGACCCGGAAGGTCAATTTTAAAGCCGCAAAAAAGCTTGATCGTTGTTTTGTGTTTTTTTTAAATCATCTGGTCATGGTGGTTTTAAGTTTCACCCCATTGAGCCACATTCATCAGTTTACGGCGAAACGAAGAGTGTTAACAAGGCATCGCCCTGCCCTAGCTGGTTCCACTCAGTCTGTAGACAGCCATCCCGACCAACACAGGCCACTCAGGAGTCCAGACGCCTGCCCGCCCAGGCAGTCGGGCACATGAAGTCAGCTTCCCAGCATTCACTCATGATCTAGCCAACCTGGATCAATACCTAAGAGGGACGCCTTACTGTTGCACCACCAGCCGAGGCCAGCCATTATATATCCCTGGGCCTTGGCTGCTGGCTCCAACCCTATATGGAGGGTTGCTATAGGACTCTTATAGAGTGGTGAGGAAGAGTAGGAGCTCCATTTAGCCATTCGTTGTAGCCATTGCGATCTGTAGAGTTTTCATGTCAATTACCTTGTGACATTCCTGGATTACTCATTATATTAATAAAGTCAGATTTGAAACAACATATGATAGTCAGTTGGAGAAAAAAAAAGGTAACGGGTACAAGACTGTCTACATACAGTATCTGGCTTTGTTGGCAAAATCATAACGTATCCTAATGAGCCAAGCAGGGAGAGGCTGCCCATGGTCACAGTTCCAAGACCATTCAGAAACTTCCACCTTAACCCTACACCAATGACGCCGGTGGATCTCAAAACTGAGATTAAGTAGCAATGATATCCTTCGCCGCTGTCACCGTCATCTCGAACCTGTCATGGCCATTCAAGTTCATTTCCAGCAAATGTCTTAGTTACGTGATTATATAACTAGCAAATGAGTTTTGAAGTTGAGGGTGCACTATTTGAGGGTTTGGCAATGAGGACGAAAACCAGCATAGTTCCGCTAGCTTAGCCGGGGGAAACTAGCTCAGGCCTAGTGCACGTGTGCCAGCTGGGGGCACATGCATAGAAAGCTAATTCAGGAGACCGATTGTAGAATTTGTTCTCTATCTAGAGCGGAGTGCGACAAGTTTGATTAAACAGACTAAATCAGACTGAAACGAATAAATCAGATTACTTATATTTAAGGAAAGCAAATCGATATACAATCCCGAAATCAGCTGTAACTGTCAATCGTAAAACAAACCTTTAAAACAATGTTTGAGTGAAGCCTGAATACAGAAAATGAAAGGTGTATTAGCTTCTGGACGCAGTACACTCCTCCTCACAACTATACATTTTTAGAGGTTTTGGTGGGTTTATGTGTTGCCATGGTGACCTTAATGTAGTAGATTGTGTGTCATTGATCATTTAATGTAGTTTGGAGCATAGCCTGTTTTTCTTGTACTGGTCTTGCTTATTTTGTTCTTGTGACTCCATGTCTAGTTCTCTCGCTAGAGTGAGTTGCTCTCTCTTTTATCTCAGCACCTTTGTTAGTAGCTGGTCAATCTTAATCTCAAGGCGTTTGTCTGTATTTGGTGTTTCAGTTCAGATCGATAGAGGTTCGTTTATAGGCGTGGAACAGATGGCACGTCTTAGCCCCGGGACCACCCATACGTAGAATGTATGCACACATGACTGTAAGTCGCTTTGGATAAAAGCGTCTGCTAAATGGCATATTATTATTATTATTATTATCATGTTGCCATAGATGCATGTGGATGGCCGTAAAAAGGAGGAAGACTGAGCGAGAGGGCAAGGGCATTTTGAGGGAAATTATGTGTATCAAGGGGGTACATAATTTACTTTTATGTCTATAATGCAAGTCCTGGGTCATCATTATTTACTATCTAACTAAATAATAACACAGAATACACACACACACTAAACTCAGCAACAACAACAAAAAAACATCCCTTTTTCAGGACTTTCTTTCAAAGAGAATTAGTCAAATCCAAATGACTTCACAGATCTTCATTGTAAAGGGTTTAAAACACTGTTTCCCATGCTTGTTATGAACCATAAACAATGAATGAACATGCACCTGTGGAACGGTCGTTAAGACACTAACAGCTTACAGACGGTAGGCAATTAAGGTCACAGTTATGAAAACTTAGGACACTAAAGAGGCCTTTCTACTGACTCTGAAAAGCACCAAAAGAAAGATGTCCAGGGTCCCTGCTCATCTGTGTGAATGTGCCTTAGGCATGCTGCAAGGAGGCTTGAGGACTGCAGATGTGGCCAGGGCAATAAATTGCAATGTCCGTACTGTGAGACGCCTAAGACGGCGCTACAAGGAGACAGGATGGACAGCTGATCATCCTCGCAGTGGCAGACCACCTGTAACAACACCTGCACAGGATCAGTACATCCGAACATCACACCTGCGGGACATATACAGTGGGGCAAAAAAGTATTTAGTCAGCCACCAATTGTGCAAGTTCTCCCACTTAAAAAGATGAGAGGCCTGTAATTTTCATCATAGGTGCACTTCAACTATGACAGACAAAATGAGAAAAAAAATCCAGAAAATCACATTGTAGGATTTTTAATGAATTTATTTGCAAATTATGGTGGAAAATAACGTACTTTGGTGAGAAACGTGCAAATCAATCCCAGAACAACAGCAAAGGACCTTGTGAAGGTGCTGGAGAAAACAGGTACAAAAATATCTATATCCACATTAAAACGAGTCCGTATCGACATAACCTTAAAGGCCGCTCAGCAAGGAAGAAGCCACTGCTCCAAAACCTCCATTAAAAAAGCCAGACTACGGCTTGCAACTGCACATGGGGACAAAGATTGTACTTTTTGGTGAAATATCCTCTGGTCTGCTGAAACAAAAATAGAGCTGATTGGCCATAATTACCATTGTTATGTTTGGAGGAAAAGGGGGGGGGGGCTTGCAAGTCAAAGAACACCATCCCAACCGTGAAGCATGGGGTTGGCAGCATCATGTTGTGTGGGTGCTTTGCTGCAGGAGGGACTGGTGCACTTCAGAAAGTAGATGGCATCATGAGGAAGTAAAATTGTGGATATATTGAAGCAACATCTCATCTCAAGTTAAAGCTTGGTCGCAAATGGACAATGATCCCAAGCATACTTCCAAAGGTGTGGCAAAATGGCTTAAGGACAAAGTCAAGGCATTGGAGTGGCCATCACAAAGCCCTGACCTCAATCCTATAGCACATTTGTGGGCAGAACTGAAAAAGCATGTGCGAGCAAGGAGGCCTACTAACCTGACTCATTTACACCAGCACTGTCAGGAGGAACGGCCAAAATTCACCCAACTTATTGTGGGAAGCTTGTGGAAGGCTACCCGCAACGTTTGACCCAAGTTCAACAATTTAAATGCAATGCTACCAAATACTAATTGAGTGGATGTAAACTTCGACCCACTGAGAATGTGAAAGAAATCAAAGCTTAAATAAATATTTATCTCTACTATTATTCTGACATTTAACATTCTTAAAATAAAGTGGTGATCCAAACTGACATAAGACAGGGAATTTTTACTAAGATTAAATGTCAGGAATTGTGAAAAATTTAGTTTAAATGTATTTGGCTAAGGTGTATGTAAACTTCCGACTTCAACTGTATGTCCCAGTTTTCCATGGCCTGCATACACACCAGACATGTCACCCATTGAGCATGTTTGGATGCTCTGGATCAACGTGTACAGCAGCGTGTTCCAGTTCCTATCAATATCCAGCAGCTTCACACCACCATTGAAGAGGAGCGGGACAACATTCCACAGGCCACAATCAACAGCCTGATCAACTCTATGTGAAGGAAATGTGTCAAGCTGCATGAGGCAAATTATTGTCACACCAGATACTGACTGGCTTTCTGGTCCACACCCCTACTTTTTGTAAAGCTATCAGTGACTAACCAACGCATATCTGTATTCCCAGTCATGTGAAATCCATAGATTAGAGCTTAATGAATTGATTTCAATTGACTGATTTCCTTATGAACTGTAAAATCTTTGAAATGGTTGCATGTTGCGTATATAAACCCTGGATTACTGATGCTACAGTATGTCATTTCCAATGAGAGGCTTTTTGAAGCCACAGGTCGGCCATATTGGCATTTCCCAGAAGAAGCAGTCCTACCATAGGAATGAAGGGTATTCTGCAGTGTTTTTATTAAATGTTAAGGACGGAATTACATGTGTTTTTTTGTTGTTGTAGTGGGGACAGTAGCGTTAGAACCTTAAAGTATATATATATTTTTTTTTTAAATGTTTATCTCACATACTATAATTTAGAAATATGAATTAGGGTGTCTGTAATAGAATAAACATGGAAAAAACAAATGTAGACATTAATAAATGCATTTCTATAGCTTCCCAAATATATTTTACAATGGTGGTGGAGAGCCAAGATGGAGGCACGGTGGCATCAAAAGAGCTCCCGTTCTTCCACAATAAATAACATTTCGGTGTTTTGTTGGTGGTGGAAACCGCTGTCACAGAATTTCCTCATCTGGTGACCGAGATGGCATATAGTTTACATCGTTTTCAAGCTCATCAAACCATAACGTTACCTGTGGATGGGGGCATTGCCATCCTATCGTGGCAAAGCCATTGTAGCAAAAATAATGTCCAGCCCAGCATTTGTATACATGACCCTATGTATGATGGGATGTTAATTGCTTCATTAACTCAGGAACCACCCCTGTGTGGAAGCACCTGCTTTCAATATACTTTTCTATTCCTCATTTACTCAAGTGTTTCATTTATTTCGGAAGATACTTGCATCTTGTTGTGGCCAAAGCTCTTTTAGTTTTACAGCTACCTCCGAGAGATATCCAGGTACTGGGTATCAGTCAGAAATGTGTTGATCCCAACTTAGTTTCAACATCCTACCAACATACCAGCCTCCTATGGTTCTCAACTGGTGTTGCCTCTGGACCCAAATTGGACCAGGTTGTCTCAGTCACAACCCAATATTCGCATTGCGAACAAGTATCGCCAAAGTACAATATGGAAAACGATATTTAAAAATGTGGGTTGAGAATCGCCGCCCTAGCATGTGTCGCCGTTTGATAAGATTTGGCCTCTCGTGGTTTACTGAATGAAAAGTGCAGAGAATTGCCTTTTGTCTTTATAACTGAGACTAAATGAATTCACAAGGCTTGGAGCTTCAGAGAACTTCTAACTTTCATTTGAATGACTTTATAAACATATACAGGCAAGGCTTGCCAGGAGGGTGAAATATAAATGAGGCTTTTATTTGTAAGTTAAATTTATCTTGATTCATTTTTCCTCTCTGCGTCTATCTTGAGTGTGTGTGTGTGTGTGTGTGTGTGTGTGTGTGTGTGTGTGTGTGTGTGTGTGTGTGTGTGTGTGTGTGTGTGTGTGTGTGTGTGTGTGTGTGTGTGTGTGTGTGTGTGTGCGTGTGCGTGTGTACGTGCGTGTGTACGTACGTGAGTGCACGCACACCTGTGTTCGTTAGTTTGCTTGCTCATTTGATACGACATCCCTGACTGTACCCCTGTAATGCTACTTCATATTTCAGTTTGTGTGTGTCAGATGTTTGTCGTCTGTGCGTCGTCAAGCATCCGGATCAGCACAAGCGCACCGCCGTGCACGTTGTCGGAGCCGCCGCAGGCTTAACTTGCCCTCTATTAAAGATGTACGGTCTTCAAAGAGGGAGTTATTAAACCCCAGGGCCCCACTTTGTGACGCTCTGTTTGTAGCATTGTACTGAGTTTAAAGGAGGTTCATTGGAAGGTCTTTTAGCCATTCCGGTTGATTGATCTCACTCTGGCCCCTTTGATATGCAAGCTAAGAATGCCAGTCTTCTCACTCTCTCACACTCGCTCGGACCTCTCGCTCTGTCGGCCTTCTTTCTGTCGGCCCTCTTTCTCTCGCCCCTTTGGCCCTGCTCGTGCCAGGCGCCATGTTTGAGGGACACTCCTGATTTTAATTATATCCTTTGATTATCTTCCAAACTGAACTCCTCATCTTGGGAGAGAGAGAGAGATATTGCCGATGATACAGACCTGGGCTGCCTCAGTGCCTCTGCCAAGCACCACCGCCGTATAGAAGAGATGTGTGTCCAGCCAACGCTGAGATGTGGATTTTACAAGAAGAAATGTTTGTCTTCGAGTGTCTTATTGGGGGGGATGGTTGAAGATGGGCTGCAGAGTTAGCTGAGAGGGGTTAGCCTAGCCTAAGCTAGCACCTGGCTGTAGTGGTATCAGTACACAGATGTTAACATGGTGTAGATTCATAGTCATAACATGACATTAATGGGTTGGACATTTCCAGACATATAATCTAGCTGTAAACATGTGCAACAATTTCTTCTGTTTTACGACCAGCAGTGCCTGTCATGGTGGATGTGATTTGTTGCCATGGGATGGCAGCCATTTTGAAATCCACGTTTTCCAATGTCTTAATCACATGTAATGGGGTCACTCTTAAAGCCCGCACAGATTTGAACTGTTTTATGCCACGATTTTGACTTCCCCAGACAACATGTTAACATCGTGGGCACATTCTTAGGCCGTAAACGATTGTCGGACATCTTGGCTTGTTCAGTGTGACAGGTACTAGGTCTGATTTTTAAGCACCACTACATGCGGTCGTAGGCTCCGACAAAGTTCTGGCAGTGTCAAATGTTTTGACCAATAGGAACATGATTATTGCGTTGCAAGAAGAACAATTTCCCTAATCTGGTTTAGTCTACATTACACATCTGAAATCAGGCTACCTGATAGGATTTTGATAAATGCACAGAATTGCCAAACAAAATAAACGTTCCAACACAGTGACCATGTCAATTTTGGGAAGCCTATTTGATTCGGAGTTCGGACATATACAGATAGTTTTTACATAATTTCTAAGATTCAAACGTTCCGTTTTTTTCCCTGAACTCACTACATTCATGCATAAGCATAGAGAGAGGAATGCTCTACTGGTGCTGGCACATGTGCAGATCAAATACAAACTTGGAGTCACCCGATTATATGGTGTGTGTGCGGTCCTCCCACTACGACTTGGGAAACCATGCAGTTTATTAGGCTACAGATGATGAACTTCACAGGGTTTTTGAAAGTCCATGTTATGAGCTTGATTCTCCTCCTTTCCAATAAATATTGAGGGTCTTATTCCGGTGACATGATGATCGATGCTTGACTGCTGTTTGACAAATACAAATATTCTAGCTCATAATAATCTCAGGTAAGACTCAGTCCCGTGTGCCTCAGTTACATTTACATTTACATTTAAGTCATTTGACTTACAAATTGGTGCATTCACCTTATGACATCCAGTGGAACAGCCACTTTACAATAGTGCATCTATATCTTTTAAGGGGGTGAGAAGGATTACTTTATCCTATCCTAGGTATTCCTTAAAGAGGTGGGGTTTCAGGTGTCTCCGGAAGGTGGTGATTGACTCCGCTGTCCTGGCGTCGTGAGGGAGTGTGTTCCACCATTGGGGAGCCAGAGCAGCGAACAGTTTTGACTGGGCTGAGTGGGAACTGTACTTCCTCAGTGGTAGGGAGGCGAGCAGGCCAGAGGTGGATGAACGCAGTGCCCTTGTTTGGGTGTAGGGCCTGATCAGAGCCTGGAGGTACTGAGGTGCCGTTCCCCTCACAGCTCCGTAGGCAAGCACCATGGTCTTGTAGCGGATGCGAGCTTCAACTGGAAGCCAGTGGAGAGAGCGGAGGAGCGGGGTGACGTGAGAGAACTTGGGAAGGTTGAACACCAGACGGGCTGCGGCGTTCTGGATGAGTTGTAGGGTTTAATGGCACAGGCAGGGAGCCCAGCCAACAGCGAGTTGCAGTAATCCAGACGGGAGATGACAAGTGCCTGGATTAGGACCTGCGCCGCTTCCTGTGTGAGGCAGGGTCGTACTCTGCGGATGTTGTAGAGCATGAACCTACAGGAACGGGCCACCGCCTTGATGTTAATTGAGAACGACAGGGTGTTGTCCAGGATCACGCCAAGGTTCTTAGCGCTCTGGGAGGAGGACACAATGGAGTTGTCAACCGTGATGGCGAGATCATGGAACGGGCAGTCCTTCCCCGGGAGGAAGAGCAGCTCCGTCTTGCCGATGTTCAGCTTGAGGTGGTGATCCGTCATCCACACTGATATGTCTGCCAGACATATCCAGACACAGTTGGTAGAGCATGACGCTTGCAGGGTTGTGGGTTCAATTCCCATGGGGGGGCCCAGTATGAAAATGTATGCACTCACTATAATACTGTAAGTCACTCTGAATAAGAGCATCTGCTAAATGACTCAAATGTAAACGTACAGTGTAGCCTGCCTGTACAGCCTTCCCGCACTGTATCGGTGAGTTGTTGGCTAGAGTGCTGATGCCAAGACCAGAGTAAAGCACATTTGCTATTCAAAACAACTGTTTTTGTGACAAAACTATCTGTATAATTGAAAAATGCGATGGGAACACATTGACCTTTTAGATTTTTATTCAGTACTTGAACACTAAAAGCAAAACAGTGTCCACAAAATGCAATATGTCATCACGCACTGATTTACCTCCACAACAAGTCCATTTGGTGGAAACGCACCACTGGAGGGAAAATACCTATTTTCTTTATGCCGATTTTGAGAAGATTCACATGAAAATCTGGCGCCAATGGAATGGGAACCTAGTTACTGAAATTCACTGTCGGGGCCCAAGTCTAACAGAACACACGGTCCCTCTTTTTACGTAATCATACATAATCAATTAAAGAGCAATTGCAGAAAGGCAGAGCGGTAGTGGAGAAAGTCAAAGTTGCAGGTCCATTATGATATTCTGAGGGAGCAACTGGTCACAAGGCAATTAGAAATGCCAGATGGGCTCATTTTTCGAACTCGATCACTATTAATCAGAATCATTTGAGAGTGCTCTTCTCGACCATTGACGGCCTGATGAATCCTACCCCCGCAAACCTATGTGAACTTCCACAAAAAATAACCGACAATTAGCCGGGTGTCAGTCAAGCAAGACCCGATGAGAAGTTTGATATGTGCCCTAGCCTACCACGCAAAGGCCCTATGGATTTATTTTCCCTGGTTGACACAGACATGATCAGGAAAGTGATTTCACAACTTGTGCCTTCTACCTGCCTACTCGATCCTATCCCCACCACCTCCTTCAAAACAGTTTTTAATTGCATATCTGAAGAAGTTCAAGTTACTGTTGATCACTCCCTGCTCACAGGCACTTTCCCCACTGCACTAAAAACTGCTATGGTGAAACCCCTTTCTGAAGAAAAGTAATCTAGTTTCTTCAGCTCTTAGCAATTTTCGTCCAATCTCCGACCTTCCACTCTTAAACAACATTCTTGAGAAATTGGTTTTCAAACAGCAAAATTATTTTTTAAGAGCCAACACAGACGCCAAACAGCTCTCTGTCCTTGTAATCTTGGATTTAAGTGCTGTATTTGGTTTAGGACCTATTTAACCGGTCAACAGTGTGTCACCCTTGGTGAATATAATGCAGAGAAAATACATGCCACGTGGCGTTCCACAAGGTTCGATTTTGGGTCTGGTGCTTTTCAGTTTATACAGGGCATTCGGAAAGTATTCTGTAGTGATGCCTCAAGCACTGAGATGCAGTGCCTTAGACCGCTGCACCACACGGGAGCCCTATGCAGAGGGGGGGTTGGGAACTAAAGTATGTTGCTACACTTTAATTAGAATTCCTCTTTAGCCCTCTGTTCTTTATAATAGTTCAATTTATTGTCATTTGTTCCGCTCCTGGCAATGAACCCCTCTTCATCTCTCTTTCCCTATTCCTCCCTTCTCGTCCTCTACCCCAATCCATCCATCCTATTGGCTCCGTAGCGTTTGGCTCGTAGAAAATGAGGAATGATTACATGACACACTTTTTAGTGTCTCTACTATAAAACTGGCGCGGAGAAACCCATAATGGGGTGGAATGAGTCAGGTTGGCCGTCGTGCCAGCCGTTTTCTTTGGCTCGACAGCCGGTTACAGAGCACACTCGGGGCATATATGACACAAACTTACCCACTGATATTAATGGGGGAGGTATTATTTCTCATTGCGCACACATTAAATCGTAATAGAGAAATGTAAGGAGGGCTCATGTTTCTCATCGGTGTGCTTCAGTCCTGGGCATTATTATTTTCCATTAGTCAACTGTAACTATTCTCAGAAACCTGCGGTTTCTTTTTCCAAGTCATGTTTGTCTGTTAACAAGTTGTACCCCGCTCAGTTTTCGCTCAGTTTTCCTCTGCCACTCTTATATCTGTCCTACTCAGTCTATCTGTTTACAAGGTCGGTAGTAGTGCCAGGCCAGTCTGTCCCATCTAGATGGACATCTCACTTCTGTGTTGAGGCCCACAAGATAGCGCTGAGGTTAGCTAACCAGACTGTTACCAAGCTCAGAGAGCCAACTTCAGTCACGGCTACTATAGCTAGATCCGTATCAAAGGTAACTAACGCCTAGGTGTGAGTCGTGCCCCTGTTCTGCTCAGATCAGAGAGTTGGTCTTGTTTGTTATGTATTGTACGGGCTCTCGCAAAGGGACTATGTCCCCGGCGATCATGTTTCCCTGTTGCAATAGATCTGTGTTTCTGTAATTAATGAATGCGAGTCGGGGAGAGGGTAGGGGACTAAGTTATTTGATCATTTAAAAGGTTATTTTTAAGGTACCAGGTACAGTCGGTGTATTGTAATTCAAACGTTATAAATCGGTGTCATTAAGCACCAAATGGACTGAAACAGTTAGGGACTACCTGAACCTGTCCAATAGGAAATGCTAGCTTTCCGGTGGAAAACGTTTTGCTACAGTATGCCCTAGTAATGAATAAAACCCTGGTCTAAGACCTGCAGTAGAGAGAGTAAATTGGCCTCTTTCGCAATCACAACGATGTTAATAGACTCATGGAAACGTCAGATATTTACTTCTAAGTTCATTGTGAACTGTTTTTTTTTTTTAGAGAACACATACTTTAACTGTCTCCATTCGAGACAGAAAGTCTATAGTGGGTAGCTTATCTCTCTGTGTAATCTATCTATGTAATAGACAACATTTTATGCCTGAGTTGAGCTGCATTACATTCTGGCCCCGACAGAGATGTATTAACTTGCAGGTCGACAAATGACCTTTTTGAAATGTTCTGGACCTGAAGAGAGGGGGGATTCCTTCAGCTCATCCACACCAGCTGCATACTTTTACTCAGAGTAGCAGTGGACGTGTGCACCCTCACTTATTCATCACCTCCAGATTTGCAGGGGAGCCATGAAAGAAAGTATTTCAACTCCCTCCTCATCTCCCAAGAACATTTTTCATCCTCCTGAAAAGAACATGAAATGTCTGTTTTGTTTTTGTGTGTTTTTTTTCCCTCCCGCTTCCACATTCCACAGCGAAACAGCGTTTTCTTTTTCTCCCTCCCTCCATCTCTCTCTCGTTCTCTCTCTGTCTCTCTCTCTCGGCTACTCCAGTACTTTTGAACTTTTTTACTCTTAATCCCATTGCCTAAAAATATGCCTGCGCCGTCTGAAGCCCAGCCGGTCCAGGAGAAACTCTGGTGTCTGCGGAAGAGGGAATTAGAGTACTGCTCTCCAGCCAAGTGGAACTGAACAGAGGAAGAGGAATGGAGAGAGTGAGGAGGAAAAAGATTTCAGGCTGTACCAGCACTCTCTCCAGCCTCTCTCTGGACATGCTTAATGCCATTTTATAGTTGGCATTAAGGTATCCCTCATTTTTGCTAGCCCAGAATTGCAGAGATTCGCCTTATATGTTGTGCTATTCTAGATCATATCTTGAGCTTAGTGCACGGACATTGAGAGTGAAATGCATGACTATTGTTTTCCTGGTGGCGGACAGATAGACGAGGGGGAGCAGTGGAGGAGAAAGGAGAGGGACAGTAAAGATGGAGAAATAGACACAGAGGTGGAGAGGGAGACAAAAGAGAGGAGGCAGAGAACGAGAAAAGAGGATGAGGGCGGGAGACAGACTGCTTAAGCGGCAGAGACTCGGGGGAAATACCCGAGCAATATCCCAACCAACCAGCCTCTGCCACCCTGCCCCACACAATTACAATATATCTGACAGAGATATTGAGCGCGGATCCCTTGCCATTTCTGTTGATGCACCGGCCGTCAAGAGGCAAGAGTTTTATATAAAATTACCAAAAAAATGGAATTAATACAGTCTTATTGAAAAGAGGAGGCCCGGGCCAGCCGGGGAAAATAACAATGTGAGTTTCTGTCTCCAGAGTCCTCTCTTCCTCAGATAGCAGGTGGAGGTTTGGCCGGACCATGTTGTTCAGTTAGGTTCATTACTCATTGTGCGAGAATAGAAATGGAGATTGCTTGGGGGCTGCTACCTTGATATTAGGTAGAATAGAATAAATAGAGAATAAATCTGTGGATACTGCAAGAAAAGCATGGGGTTGACTGGATCACTAGTCACTTCTAATCCTCTCAGGCTGTGCTGTTTTGGAAGACCATTTTCCCCCATCACGCCACCTTAGACGAGCACTTCGGTGAACTTTGAGACCTAATGTAGAGCTGTCCATTTTTAGAAGAGACAAGCTTAGGGCAGGATACAAAGGCAACCAACCTGTCAGGCACAGTCAGGAGACTATGGCCAGGCAGTCAACTACTGTACAGCTCTGTCTGAGGGACAGCATCTTCCCCTTCCCCTTTTACTGAAGACAGTGAAATTCTGCCTGTCAGAATTTGGGAGGTGCAGGGGACTGGTCAAGGGATGTATCAATTTTAAGAGGTTTCTGCACTAGCTTTTTTTGAAAGGTCTATTTTTATTTACATTTTGTAAGATTGTTTTTTTTTAGACAATAGACCTAGACAAAAGACAAAAGACAACTTAACATTTCAGACATGGATCCACTAAACTAGACATGACGTTGGCTGGGACTTGATGCCCAACCTTAAACATAAAGAAAAAAGACAAACACTAGCTCATTCATACATTTCAACAAACATTTAATGACCTCAAACTTTCCCAAACCTACATGTTCCCACAGTATCAATACCCATCTTGTTTGTTCTCATATGATTTTTATAAAAAATGTTTCATCCTATGGATATTTCAAGGGTTTGTAATACTTTATCCCATTATCGCTTCAAATGGCGCTATTTATATCTGTAGCCCACATTTTTTATTTTTTTTTATTTTCAATAATAATTCATTTGATTAATCCACTTAACGATCTAGGACCATATGATTTCCAGTTTAAGTAAACATTTTCAAACTGATCGAGAAAATAATGTTCCAACCCATTGGGTATCTCATTGCACCCTCATGCCATGTCTTGAAATATGCCGATAAACGGATTCAAAGTAAACTTACATTACAAAACTTCTGACAGCCAACTTTCTAACTCCGCCGATATATTTTTGACATTATAGCATAGGTATTGGTCCCAAAAAGGTATATTTTGTGATTTTCTACCTTTTTGCAAAGGATATTGCGGCAAGGTGTGCGTCGGCTTATCCATATAGCCCTACATGGAATCAGTGAATGCAGGATTGTAGACTGTTAGACTGTTAGATTATTAGATTGCAGGTACCCTAGTGGTTAGAGGCGGGTACCCTAGTGGTTAGAGGCAGGTACCCTAGTGGTTAGAGGCAGGTACCCTAGTGGTTAGAGGCAGGTACCCTAGTGGTTAGAGGCAGGTACCCTAGTGGTTAGAGGCAGGTACCCTAGTGGTTAGAGACAGGTAGCCTAGTGGTTAGAGGCAGGTAGCCTAGTGGATAGAGGCAGGTAGCCTAGTGCTTAGAGGCAGGTAGCCTAGTGGTTAGAGGCAGGTAGCCTAGTGGTTAGAGGCAGGTAGCCTAGTGGTTAGAGGCAGGTAGCCTAGTGGTTAGAGGCAGGTGTACCAAACCTGTTTAATTATGTATATTACATGTTGCATTTACCCATTTTCAAAGAATTTGTCTGTCCATTCTCACCTTCACCCTGTGTCTGTCCATTCTCACCTTCACTCTGTGTCTGTCCATTCTCACCTTCACCCTGTGTCTGTCCATTCTCACCTTCACCCTGTGTCTGTCCATTCTCACCTTCACCCTGTGTCTGTCCATTCTCACCTTCACCCTGTGTCTGTCCATTCTCACCTTCACCCTGTGTCTGTCCATTCTCATCTTCACCCTGTGTCTGTCCATTCTCACCTTCACCCTGTGTCTGTCCATTCTCATCTTCACCCTGTGTCTGTCCATTCTCATCTTCACCCTGTGTCAGTTCATTCTCACCTTCACCCTGTGTCTGTCCATTCTCACCTTCACCCTGTGTCTGTCCATTCTCACCTTCACTCTGTGTCTGTCCATTCTCACCTTCACTCTGTGTCTGTCCATTCTCACCTTCACCCTGTGTCTGTCCATTCTCACCTTCACCCTGTGTCTGTCCATTCTCACCTTCACCCTGTGTCTGTCCATTCTCACCTTCACCCTGTGTCTGTCCATTCTCACCTTCACCCTGTGTCTGTCCATTCTCACCTTCACCCTGTGTCTGTCCATTCTCACCTTCACCCTGTGTCTGTCCATTCTCACCTTCACCCTGTGTCTGTCCATTCTCACCTTCACCCTGTGTCTGTCCATTCTCACCTTCACTCTGTGTCAGTCCATTCTCACCTTCACCCTGTGTCAGTCCATTCTCACCTTCACCCTGTGTCAGTCCATTCTTACCTTCACCCTGTGTCTGTCCATTCTCACCTTCACTCTGTGTCAGTTCATTCTCACCTTCACCCTGTGCCTGTCCATTCTCACCTTCACCCTGTGCCTGTCCATTCTCACCTTCACCCTGTGTCAGTCCATTCTCACCTTCACCCTGTGTCTGTCCATTCTCACCTTTACCCTGTGTCTGTCCATTCTCACCTTCACCCTGTGTCATTAGCCCTTTTAAACATTTTTTTAAAATACTCTTGCTTTTCAAGTCAACGCAACGCTTTGAAAACAAACCTTACTCTGAACCATAAATTACCTTTATCTCGTGACATTGCTCTGGATTTAATCAATTTACCATGGGCTGCTGTCATTATCTGTCCAATTGCAGATTGGTTTTTTAAGTTAGGTTGTACACTACTCCTAGAGATTATACTGTATATGTAGAATACTGCTATGGTATACTACTACTACTACTACTACTACTACTACAATTGGTGACCTCATGGGGATGGATATCCACATCTAAATCTTATTTGTGCTTATTGGGGTTAAGGGGATCACCAAGTCCAGGGGAGAGATCAATCTCTCTCTCTCTCACACACACACACATACACACACACAGCCCTCAACCTTCTCAGATCTCCCTTCCCGCACTTGACAAAACCTGTCATAACAATAAAAAATGCAGGATGTCCGACTATTTTATGAAGTCTGGAAATGAAAATGAAATGGGTCCATAAATCACATGGAATCTTTAAGTGTTTCCCATGTTTAATTTAGGAACGAGAGAGCGAGACTAAAGCGCTGACTCCACTGCCACCAGTGCGGATGACCACATAGACCTAGATTTCAGAAACTAGTATGTAGCCTCCATGTATAACGGAGCCTTATAACGCTATATGCACAGTTACCACCATCGAGAACTCAAACTAATACATGATACAGATGTAGGGTCTTAATTTGACCAGCAGGAAAATAATCATGCAGCAACAGGAAATGTGAATTATTGGATTATAATTATTTGACATTTTTGAAGGGATTGATGATACATTTTTAGTTAGGGCAAATCAAGTCTGCAATTTTAAAGTGGAAATGACAAACTTTAGAAGCCTGTTTAACCCTTTTTAACCCTTGAATATACTATACTAGCATTTTTTTTGCTGTGCAGGAAAATTCCCACAACAACATGGTGATCAAATAAGATCCTACATCTGTAAATGCTTTAGCACACTACACAATACTAAGATACGATCTAGGTGTAGACATATTATACAGGCAGAATGAATTATAGATGGGTGTCGACATAGTATTTATTCACAATGTTTAAGAGAGCGATATATTTATGCTGTTCAAAATGATTGGTTTAAGTCCAATTAGGTTAAATGGAATCGATGCGAGAGAGACAAATAGAGTACATATTTCATCGTAGTAGATCCAGTGTGTTCACTTATTTTAGATTATATGCGTATAGTAACAGTGTACTGAATTAATTGATAGGTCCTTCCATCTCTCTCACACACACACAAAGAGAGCAGCTGGATACGGAGGGGAATTATCATGGGACGTGGTGTGAGGGTGTTGCTGATTTTGTATAAGGCCTACATTAGGGAGCCCTTTGATCCACAGTGCTCCCTTTGCCCTACAAAAACACAATTAAAATTGTGTGTGTGAAGGAACATCACCTTATTAACACCATTCTGACATCGCTTAAATGATGAATATGTTTTGCTCTGAGGGGGTAGATGGGGACGTACCCCCTGCGCCCCCCTACCTCAGGTGTGTGTGTGTGTGTGTGTGTGTGTGTGTGTGTGTGTGTGTGTGTGTGTGTGTGTGTGTGTGTGTGTGTGTGTGTGTGTGTGTGTGTGTGTGTGTGTGTGTGTGTGTGTGCGCGTGCGCGCGTGCATTAGGAATACACAATTAATCTAATTCACATAGAAATCTTAACAGTTACGTGCAATATCCACATCGATATCCATCTTGCAATATTTTAAAACGCCATAGTTGCCTCTGTTTTTGTCGTCTCTCCCGCTCTCCTCTCAAGGCTTTCTCACGCACAAAAAGCCTCGCTCCGTCACTCGAGCAGCGCAGTTCCTCGTCCCCGCTGTTAGATTTATTATACGTTTGCGTGCTGTTCTGTTAGGTCATGCAAGTCAACACATTGTTCCAAACAAGAACGATGCTGCTTTCCACTTTGTTTCTTAGTGCCTTCAGAAAGTGTTCACACCCCTTGACCTTTTCCTCATTTTGTTGTGTTACAGTCTTGGGAGAGAGAGAAAGAGGGGGAGACGGAGGCGTTTTCGGGGCTAGTGACTCCACAGAGGACAGGAGCCTGCTGAGCCGAGAGCTCAGATAACGAGGCCTCTCAGTTCAGCCTCTTACTCCAGAGTAAATGCATTCTATTCACTATAGACTCCAAGGAAAGACACTACCCCCCGAAGACTCCTTTTACAGTGCCTTCAGAAAGTATTCACACCCCTCGACTTTTTCCCAAATCTTGTTGCGTTATACTGGATTTTAAAATGGTTTAAACTGAGATGTTTTGTCACTGGCTTGCACACAATACCCCATTATGTCAAAATGGAATTATGTTTTTCGAAATGTTTACAAAATAAAAAAAAATGGAAAACTTAAATGTCTTAAGTCAGTAAGTATTCAACCCCTTTGTTGTGGCAAGCCTAAATAAGTGCTTAAGTTGCATTGACTTTCTCTGAACGACGACATGACATATTCTGTGTGCAATAATGCTGTTTAACATGATTTTTGAATGACTACCTCATCTCTGTACCCCACACGTACAATTATCTGGAAGGTCCCTCAGTCGAGCAGTGGATTTGCAGTGAATTTCAAGATTCAACCACAAAGACCAGGGAGGTTTTCCAATTCCTCGCAAAGGGCACCGGTTGGTAGGAGGGAAAAAAACAGTCATTGAATATCCTTTTGAGCATGGTGAAGTTATTAATTACACTGTGGATGGGGTATCACCCAGTCACTACAACGATACAGGCGTCCTTCCTA
Organism: Oncorhynchus keta; assembly: GCF_023373465.1. Lineage (NCBI taxonomy): Eukaryota > Metazoa > Chordata > Actinopteri > Salmoniformes > Salmonidae > Oncorhynchus > Oncorhynchus keta. The sequence goes on along the minus strand of NC_068440.1, from coordinate 5,310,736 downwards.
ACTTAGTTGACGGAGAGGAAGGAAACCGCTCAGGGATTTCACCGTGAGGCCAATTATGACTTTAAAATAAAATGTAATGGCTGTGATGGGAGAAAACGGAGGATGGATCAACAACATTGAAGTTCCTCTACAATACTAACCTAAATGACAGAGTGAGAAGGAAGCCTGTACAAATGTAAAAAATATTGCAAAGCATTTATTCCTGTTTTCAATAAGAATCATGTGCAAAGCTCTTAGACCCAGAAAGACACACAGCTGTAATCGCTGCCAAAAGAGATTCTGACATGTATTGACGCCGCAGTGAGAATGCTTATGCAAATGGTATATTTCTGTATTTTATTTTCAATAAATGTGCAAACATTTCTAAACGTCTTCACTTTGTCATTATGGAGTATTGTGTGTAGATGGGTTGAGGAAAAAATATCTATTTAATCCATTTTTAAATTCAGGCTGGAACATCAAAATGTGGAATAAATCAAGGGGTATGAAGGCACTGTATATCATTCTATTTCTAAAATTCCAACACTTCACCCAGGTGTTTTGATCTATATCGCAAGTCAAATTGCAATCACAATATTTAGTTTAAAAAAATGAAAAAGCCTTCTTTTTTTATTCCCTATCGTGCAGCCCTAGTGTGCGTGCATACGTTTATGCATGCGTGTGTAAGGGGGTGTGGGGCTGGGCCTCAGAGAGAGAAACTCTGCAGAAGGAGTGTGGAGCTGCCGCCCAGCACAGTGTGTGTAGAAGTCCTGTTAACCTTCATTAGCCTCCTCCAGTAGAGAGAGATTAGCAGAATACAAATGCCATTTTCTCAGGTCTCTATTGAATAGCCTTTTCCTCTCCACAGAACTGCTGACGAATGACCTGCAGAGAAATATGATTTTGGGGGGAAGCAGGTGTTTACAGAATGCTAAGCACCTCTGCTTTAATATATTATATGCACACTATTAATGATAGGAATACATGAAAGGTATTTGGCAGGTTTATTAGAGAGCATTTTTGTGGTGTGCGGTGGCTGATAGAGAGGTGGCTGTTGGGAGTGTTTGACCTTGAAGAAATAAGGTCTTGGACTCTTACATATTTGATCTGTTTGACGTGCCATGCCATGTATTTATAATGGAACATGACTTCTATCAATGGTCAAGCCTGGCAACATGTACTTTAATGCATTATAGATGGGCAAGTTCTAGTTCAAGTACCACCAATTCTACACTGTCATTAATGTGTGAAAGCAGTACTGGTGGTTGGTATTGTGAGTCAGAAAGCCTCGGTCTTCATTTCAATAGAAGAGCCACAGGTAGGGAGTGAGAGTTGCTGTTGCTAGGTTGTGTTAGGCCATAGAGGGAGGTAACACAGAGGGCACAGACTTGTGGGCACACTAACACTCAGACATACTTTACAAACACAGCAGTGGTGTAAAAAATACTTTAAAGCAGTTTGGGGGTATCTGTACTTTACTATGTTAATATGTTTACTATGAAGACACCCACTCTATCTGGGCTCTGCTCTGCAGTACTGCTAGCTAGATGTCAGCAGGATTATATTTCAGACAGAGAGATGTTCTAGGGTGGCCGGACTTGTTTCTATCTGTGGAACTGCAATGAATGTGAACAGAGTCGTACAAGAAACCAGTAGCCTACCATCATCGGATATCATGCTATAGCACAGAGCTGATGTAGTTATTGGCAAAGAAACGCGCGCACACACACACACACACATACACACACAGACTTCTCTGGATCCAGAGTGACTGCAGTTAACTAGTTTATGTTAGAAAACTGCTTTAAGATTCCCAGGGGCCTCTTTGAATAACCTATAGGGAACTGTTTACCCTGTTCAAATGGAGAGGTATTTAAGCTTGCTAGCCTACGTTACTCCTGACTGCATATCACTGGCAGCCTAAATTGCTCAACTTTACTTGACGTTTGCTCTTCATCGCCCCTATTGTTGGCAACTTCCCAATGTACTCTGTGTGTAGGTGTGCAGTACTGTGTACGTTTGCAGTCATTCTAATCACTCTGGTACCTTGGCCATTTTTACTGACTTATTCCACATACTATGTCATGGGTCTGGAGGGAGAGGCGTGTCACTGGATTAATTAATGCACTTTACCGTGAGAGCCCAATGACTCATATGTGGCAACCCTACACACACACACGCGCATGCACGCACGCACGCACGCACACCCACACACACACACACACACAGCACCATGTATCGCTCTCCAGAGGGGAACCATAATCTAAATCTGTTGACAGCGAAACAAGAAGAAAAACCGCAGACTGGATTCAAGTCAGTCTCAGGGGTTTGAGTGTTGAACGGGTTAGGATCTGTGTACAGGGAAAGTAACAGCCAATCTGTGCTGGAACTGTTGGAACTACGACACACATCCTGGCATCTGTGGCCTGTGAAGTAAAAAACATCATTTAGTGTGAGTGTGGGTGTGTGCTCTGTAATAGCTTACAGGTGATGTACAGTAAACTAGAGTTGTTCTCTTGTTTCCATAGTATAGGCACAACGTAGGAAGATCATAGTTTGTTTCTTTTCTGCATCCGGCGACTGCTGACGTGCCATGTAAATCCAAACCCACAGTTAGCACCGGGTTCGATTTAATTTAGCGACACCCTGTCTCTATCCTTTTCATTGTTTACGGCGTCATCAAAAGGCCCGAACCGGTCATATAAAAACCTCTGTTTACCCTGTCTGCATTTCTCTGACTGACATGTGCCACTGACACGGCCCGCAACCAAAACATGCGGACTCTCCTTCACTGCAGCCGACGTGAGTAAAACATTTAAACGTGTTAAACCTCGCAAGGCTGCAGGCCCAGACAGCATCCCCAGCCGCGCCCTGAGAGCATGCGCAGACCAGCTGGCTGGTGTGTTTACGGACATATTCAATCAATCCTTATCCCAGTCTGCTGTTCCCCATTGCTTCAAGAGGGCCACCATTGTTCCTGTTCCCAAGAAATCTAAGGTAACTGAGTGACTACCGCCCCATAGCTCTCACTTCCGTCATCATGAAGTGCTTTGAGAGACTAGTCAAAGACCATATCACCTCCACCCTACCTGACACCCTAGACCCACTCCAATTTGCTTACCACACAAATAGGTCCACAGACGATGCAATCTCAACCACACTGCACACTGCCCTAACCCATCTGGACAAGAGGAATATCTATGTGAGAATGCTGTTCATCGACTACAGCTCAGCATTTAACACCCTGGGTCTCGACCCCGCCCTGTGCAACTGGGTACTGGACTTCCTGACGGGCCGCCCCCAGGTGGTGAGGGTAGGTAACATCTCCACCCCGCTGATCCTCAACACTGGGGCCCCACAAGGGTGCGTTCTGAGCCCTCTCCTGTACTCCCTGTTCACCCACGACTGTGTGGCCATGCACGCCTCCAACTCAATCATCAAGTTTTGCGGACGACACTACAGTGGTAGGCTTGATTACCAACAACAACGAGATGGCCTACAGGGAGGAGGTGAGGGCCCTCGGAGTGTGGTGTCAGGAAAATAACCTCACACTCAACGTCAACAAAACTAAGGAGATGATTGTGGACTTCAGGAAACAGCAGAGGGAGCACCCCCCTATCCACATCGATGGGACAGTAGTGGAGAGGGTAGTAAGTTTTAAGTTCCTCGGCGTACACATCACAGACAAACTGAATTGGTCCACCCACACAGACAGCATCGTGAAAAAGGCGCAGCAGCGCCTCTTCAACCTCAGGAGGCTGAAGAAATTTGGCTTGTCACCAAAAACCAACTTCTACAGATGCACAATCGAGAGCATCCTGTCGGGCTGTATCACCGCCTGGTACGGCAACTGCCGTAAGGCTCTCCAGAGGGTAGTGAGGTCTGCACAACGCATCACCGGGGGCAGACTAACTGCCCTCCAGGACACCTACACCACCCGATGTCACAGGAAGGCCATAAAGATCATCAAGGACAACAACCACCCGAGCCACTGCCTGTTCACCCCGCTATCATCCAGAATGCGAGGTCAGTACAGGTGCATCAAAGCTGGGACCGAGAGACTGAAAAACAGCTTCTATCTCAAGGCCATCAGACTGTTAAACAGCCACCACTAACATTGAGTGGCTGCTGCCAACACACTGACTCAACTCCAACCACTTTAATAATGGGAATTGATGTAAAATATATCACTAGCCACTTTAAACAATGCTACTTAATATAATGTTTACATACCCTACATTATTCATCTCATATGTATATGTATATACTGTACTGTATCATCTACTGCATCTTTATGTAATACGTGTATCACTAGCCACTTTAAACTATGCCATTTTGTTTACATACCCTACACTACTCATCTCATATGTATATACTGTACTCGATACCATCTACTGCATCTTGCCTATGCCGTTCTGTACCATCACTCATTCATATCTTTATGTACATATTCTTTATCCCTTTACACTTGTGTGTATAAGGTAGTAGTTTTGGAATTGTTAGGTTAGATTACTCGTTGGTTATTACTGCATTGTCGGAACTAGAAGCACAAGCATTTCGCTACACTCGCATTAACATCTGCTAACCATGTGTATGTGACAAATACATTTGATTTGATGACATACAGCCCTGATTTTCGTGCACTCGTGCTCTCCCCATCTCTCTCCCGCGCTCCCTCTCTCTTTCCCTCTCTGTCTCTCTCTCTCTCGCTTCCTCGGAGCAGTGTGTGTGTGTGTGTGTGTGTGTGTGTGTGTGTGTGTGTGTGTGTGTGTGTGTGTGTGTGTGTGTGTGTGTGTGTGTGTGTGTGTGTGTGTGTGTGTGTGTGTGTGTGTGTGTGTGTGTGTGTGTGTGTGTGTGTGTGTGTGTGGTGGTGTTACGATGATGATGTAAACTGCTCTGTTTTAACATGGCAGCTCCCAAATTGCCCTGAAGTGGCTCGTGGTGTAATTGCAGGTTGGGGCAAAAAAGGGAAAGAGTCGTATGGAGTCAAGTCGCTCCTCCTCGGGGGGGCCAAAAAAGACTCTCCTGTCTTAAACTCTCCATAAGTGACTTGTCTAGGCCGACGCCTCCATCACACCCACACCTCGAGTAAGATCTCCAGGAGCCAGGCAGCAATTACCCATCAGCCAGGTTGGTGTGTCTTGCAGGGGAGGGAGAGCGTGAGGGGGTGGAGAGAGGGGAGAGATGGAAAGCTGGAGAGCGAAACAAAGCAAGACAAGGAGATGGAGAGAGAAAGAAAACGGGGTGGAGTATCTGTCAGAACCAGGAATTGTGCCGCCGTCACATTGCCGTCAACTGGCAGCCATCGCTGATAAAGACAACCCAGACAAAGGATCTTCATGTGTATCCTCTCTTCCTCTCTTGTCTCTCCTTTCTACCCTCCTCTTGCTTTGTTGCCATTGTCACCCGCCCTACCTCCCCCACTTCCTATAAATTAGCGCCTGCATTTACCCATCAATCAGTAGACTGAAGAATGGCGTTAGGAAGCAGATAGAGGGAGAGAGAGCGCGGTATACACCGTCATTCTCATTAGGGTTCCGTCCTACTCTCATACACACACACACCTCACTGATTTACTGAGTGTGTTATTTTGGGTGATTTCCGGAACCAGTTGGTGCACTACCCGCCTGCTCTCCACTGATCCATGACGGCAAATGTATTTTCTCCCTCTCAAGACTTAATGAAGAGTGAAATCCTGTTGTTTTACGCTGGCGGGGTTTATCCTCGTTTTTCGTCCAGTCTATCTTCGTTTCCCTACGATCAAAAGGGTAGACAGAGTACATTTTAATAATGCAATGCATTTGCAGAGCGCTTTTCATTTACAGATGCTAATTTCAAAGCTCTTTACAATGAGAGCAACCATTTAAAAGAAAAGCTTTAATAAAAGAGCTATAAAAAATAAAAATAAACATTAGGCGAGAAATGAAAAGTACTAAACAGGATACACAAAATAATAGAGGCGACAAGGACAAAGCAATAGAACTTGAATGTAAGGTATTTAGAGTGCCTTTTTCCAAATGAGTGATGATTCATTGAAAGATGTAGTGAAACAAATAATGTCAGTTAGCGTGCTTGGTTTGACATACCCATGCTCTTGTGAGGACATATACCTGGATGCACTTGGCCAGAAACAGTTGAAGTCAGAAGTTTACATGCACCTTAGCCAAATACATTTATACTCAGTTTCTCACAATTCCTGACATTTAATCCTGGTAAAAATTCCCTGTCTTAGGTCAGTTAGGATCACTAGTTTATTTTACGAATGTGAAATGTCCGAATAATAGTAGAGAGAATATTTTATTTCAGCTTTTTTTTCTTTCATCACATTCCCAGTGGGTCAGAAGTTTACATACACTCAATTAGTATTTGGTAGCATTGCCTTTAAATTGTTGATCTTTGGGTCCAACATTACGGGTAGCCTTCCACAAGCTTCCCACAATAAGTTGGGTGAATTTTGGACCAGTTGTCCAGACGAGTCAGGTTTGTAGGCCTCCTTGCTCGCACACACATTTTCAGTTCTGCCCACAAATGTTCTAGGGGATTGAGGTCAGGGCTTTGTGATGGCCACTCCAATACCTTGACTTTGTTGTCCTTAAAACCTCTTAGAGCTACCCCCTACTTTTTTCAATTTCCACCTGAAGACATCCCCAAATCTAACTGCCTGTAGCTCAGGCACAGAACCAAGGATATGCATATTCTTGGTACCATTTGAAAGAAAACACTCTGAAGTTTGTGTAAATGTGAATTGAACATAGGAGAATATAACACAATAGATCTGGTTTAGATAATACAATGAAAAAAACATATGTTTTTTTATTTTTGTTGTATCATCTTTAAAATGAAAAAGATAAAACAAACATTCAGATAGGATGATGCGGACAATTTCAACAGTACTTGTGCAAAGTTTCAGAATGATAACTTCCAAAATGAGTGTGCTACATGACATTTATCATGAAGTCACCCAGGTGTCCCACACAAGTAGCCCAAATGTACCCAAGTGGCCAAACTGGTGAAGTTATTAATTTTGAATGGAATAACTGTATACAAAATACCAAAATGGTATTCTAACACCCCCCCCAAAAAAAAAAAAAAAATGGAGAAAAAACATGAAAAAAAGATATACATTAACAAGGGTAACTATTTACACACTTTCAATATTTGGAAGACCCTCAGTCCTCTACACAATATTGTGCTGCAGATGCCAGGTGCCATAGCAGTCTCTTTCTGCTGTAAAACAGAGGGTCACCAAGCATGTGGTGCAGGTGATGGGGGACTTAATTTTGCAAAGAACACAGCGACGCCTCCATGCTGTGCCCTTTTGGCCCATCCATGCCTGCAGAAATACATTTGGGCAGATGAACACCACTTGTGGCAGGAGCTGGATGAACCAGCTTCAGTGGGGGATGGACACCTTGGCACTGGGGGCTCCCATTCGGAGTCAGTGTCACTGTGAAAGAAAATGTTCAGTTAGAATAGTTTCACATATGAGCCCTGTATCAACAGGTATAATAAACAGATATATATCTAGTACAGGTTGAATATATTATTATAGACCTGCTAGATCTACTGTCTCATTTATATTATGATATTTCAGCTAGATCTACTGTCTCAATTATATTATGACAGATCAGCTAGATCTACTGTCTTTATTATATTACAACAGACCAGCTGTATCTACTGTCTCCATTTCACTTTGGCCATTGTTGTAGGCCTGCCCTCCCCTCAACAGCCTCAAATAGGCTATTTCATTTCTCCAAATAATATTTTATATTATTAATTTCAAACAACTAGCATGAGAAGAACTTATCAGTCCAAAACGATGTCCTCTCATTTAAAAAAATAGTCCTCCATTTGGGAAATGAATCGCCCTCGATCAATTTCTTCAAAAATTGTGTGTACATCTGTATATCTAGACTTAGATTTAGCTTTCCCTGACTTAGTCGCCATACAGATTGATATATAAACAGCTGAATATGCGCTTTACCAAAACAATGCTGTGCGCAACATGCGTGGCTCCTTCCGGTATGAATAGTCAATGGCGAATGAACCTCTTTACGCCGGAGGTTACTACATGGGTTGGTCTTCAAACACATAAACATTACATATTGTCGTTTACCTCAGCTCATTGGCTATCTGCCCAGCTAGATTTAAAGACGATCAGTGGTCATTGGGTTAAAATACAGTCAATCCACGAAACAGCGGTCATATAATTGGTGCACAATGAGGTCATTACTTGTTGTCTTTAAATTGGTTTCTTTCGGGCAATACGTTCCGCGAAAAGAACATTCATGTTTGGTTGTTTTACACACATTCCAGTTGATTGCAATGAAACCAAACATGACTGGGTAAACACACGTTTAGTGTTTGTATTTACATCGAATGTTTCATCGAAAGTTGAACGAGATGAAATTCACGACACAAGCGGTTCACAAAATGTTTTGTGTTAGGCTATAAAAATGGATTTTATCAAACAAAAGACCATTCATTGTGTAACAGTGAGCCTTGGGATTGCAAACAGAGGAAGATCTTCAACTGTAAATGATTTATTTTATTGCAATTTGGGATTTTGTTACGCCTGTGCTGGTTGAAATAGTATTTTGGTATGGGGCTCTGTCCTCAGATAATCGCATCGTATGCTTTCGTCGTAAAGCTTTTTTGAAATCTGACAACGCAGGTGGATTACCAAGATGCTAGGCTTTTGAACCATGTGAGACACTTGTATTTTCATGAATGTTTAATATTACTATTTATGTAGAGCTCTGCCATTTCACCGGATGTTGTCGAATTTAATCTCGCAAACGGGATCTAAGAAGTTTTCAAGCCATATTCTCCCACATAGGTTTTAGGTGTCAGTGACATTAGTGCAAGACTGAATGATAAACGTGGACTTGCTAATTGGTCAGGAAGGGTGATAATGAGCCAATGTGAGATGGGCATGGCTTTAGTCTTCCAGTCCTAGTTGGTATCCTGTACAGTCAGTTCCACCCAGGAGCTTTAAAATCTGATTCATATTGAGTTAATGACTAATTGTTGTTCCTGAGAAATCTAGGTGCATTTTCAAATTAGCACCAAGGCACTCTTGGGGAAAAATACATAGTAATTAACACTTAAATAAATAATTAACACTTTTGAATTTTTCACTCAATGCCAGATTTCAGGACATGATCTACTCTACTGAAGGTACTGTCAAAGAAAGTGCTGTTGTACTTCAAGCATTTCTCTATGTCTCTCTCAGTGAACCATTTTAACATATTTCGTATGTTTTTAAAAATATTTTTTAAACCTCCAACTCCAACATACTCTCCTGCAACCCGCCTCACCCAATGTATGGATCTGCTATTTTCTTTACTTTAGAACCGGAACCTCCAACAGAAGCTAGCCAGCTAACTAGCTACTAGCTAGTAGTCAGCTAGCGGTCATCAGCTAACCTTTAGCCCGGACAACTCATGCCAGTCTGCACAGCGCAATTCAACCCTGTCCACATCTCCGGATTCCTACCGCAAGCTCTGAACCTTTTCACCTGGATCATCGCAGCTAGCTAGCTGCTATCCAAGTGGCTACTCCTGGCTAACGTCTCTTTCCCGAAGCAAGCCCCAATTAGCCTGGAACTAGCCTGTGCTAGGCCCATCTCACGGCTAGCTGAAGAGGTCCATCAGCCACTCCTTGGCTACAATACCTATTTTGCCAATTGACCTGGACCCCTTTTACTGCCGATACAGAGCCTCGCCAATCCTTCACGACTGGTCTACCGACATAATACACCCAAGGGTGTATTCAACAGGCTCCTCTGTCACGACGTCCCCTGAATGCCCATCTGCTATCCGCGGCCCGCTAGCTGTCTAGAGCTTCGGACTGTTAGCTGAAGAGGCCCAAAAGCCCATTTTCTTGGGCTACAATACCTATTTTGCCAATTGGCCTGTACCATTTTACTACACGGAGCCCTGCCGATCCATCACGACTGGTCTGCTGACGACTGGGGCAACAACTGACTCTTCCGTCGCGATGTCCCCCTAAGGCCCTTCTGCTACCCCTGACCCGCTAGCTATCTGAATTGCCGTGTCTCCAGCCTGCCTAGCTACCCACTAGACTCCATGATCACTTGGTTACGCATGCCTCTCCCTAATGTCAATATGCCTTGTCAATTGCTGTTTTGATTAGTGATTATTGTCTTATTTCACTGTAGAGCCTCCAGCCCTGCTCAATATGCCATAGCTAACCCTTTTGTTCCACCTCCCACACATTCGGTGACCTCACCTGGTTTAAATGGTGTCTCTAGAGACAATAGGTTTACCTCCACTGTATGCCTTGAATCTATTCTTCCATGCCCAGAAACCTGCTCCTTTTACTCTCTTTTCCAAACGCACTAGACAACCAGTTCTTATAGGATTTAGCCGTACCCTTATCCTACTCCTCCTCTGTTCCTCTGGTGATGTAGAGGTTAATTCATGCCCTGCAGTGCCTAGCTCCACTCCCATTCCCAGAAGCTCTCATTTGTTGACTTCTGTAACCGTAAAAGCCTTGGTTTCATGCATGTTAACACTAGTAGCCTCCTCCCTAAGTTTGTTTTATACACTGCTTTAGCACCCTCTGCCAACTCAGATATCCTAGGCGTGTCTGAAACCTGGTTTAGGAAGGCCACCAAAAACCCTGAAATTTCCATCTCTAACTATAACATTTTCCGACAAGATAGAACTGTCAAAGGGGGCGGAGTTGCAATCTACTGCAGAGATAACCTGCAGAGTTCTGTCATACTATCCAGGTCTGTGCCCAAAGAATTTGAGCTTCTACTTTTAAAAATTCTACTTTTTCCAGAAACAAGTCTCTCACCTTTGTCGCTTGCTATAGACCACCTTCTGCCCCCAGTTGTGCCCTGGACACCAGATTGCCCCCCAACTATCGTCAGAGCTCGTACTGTTAGGTGACCTAAACTTGGACATGCTTAACACCCCGGCCATCCTACAATCTAAACTAGATGCCCTCAATCTCACACAAATTATCAATGAACCTACCAGGTACAACCCCAAATCCGTAAACACGGGCACCCTCATAGATATCATCCTAACCAACCGGCCCTCCAAATACACCTCTGCTGTCTTCAACCAGGATCTCAGCGATCACTGCCTCATTGCCTGTGTCCGTAATGGGTCTGCGGTCAAACGACCACCCCTCATCACTGTCAAACGCTCCCTAAAACACCTCAGCAAGCAGGCCTTTCTAATCGACCTGGCCCGGGTATCGTGGAAGGATATTGACCTAATTCCGTCAGTAGAGGATGCCTGGTTATTCTTGAAAGTCCTCACCATCTTAAATAAGCATGCCCCATTCAAAAAAAATGTAGACCCGGGAACAGATATAGCCCTTGGTTCACTACAGACCTGACTGCCCTTGACCAGCAGAAAACACATCCTGTGCCGTACTGCATTAGCATCGAATAGTCCCCGCGATATGCAACTTTTCAGGGAAGTTAGGAACCAATATACACAGGCAGTTCGGAAAGCAAAAGGATAGCTTTTTCAAACAGAAATGTCCATCCTGTAGAACGAACTCCAAAAAGTTATGGGACAATGTAAAGTCCATGGAGAATAAGAGCACCTCCTCCCACCTGCCCACTGCACTGAGACTAGGAAACACTGTCACCACCGATAAATCCATGATAATTGAGAATTTCAATAAGCATTTTCCACCTGGCTACCCCTACCCCGGTCAACAGCCCTGCACCCCCCTCAGCAACTTGCCCAAGCCTCCCCATTTCTCCTTCACCCAAATCCAGATAGCTGATGTTCTGAAAGAGCTGCAACATCTGGACCCCTACAAATCAGCTGGGCTAGACAATCTGGACCCTCTCTTTCTAAAATTATCCGCCGCAAATGTTGCAACCCCTATTACTAGCCTGTTCAACCTCTCTTTCATATCGTCTGAGATCCACAGAGATTGTCAAGCTGCCGCGGTCATCCCGCTCTTCAAAGGGGGAGACACTCTAGACCCAAACTGTTACAGACCTATATCTATCCTACCCTGGCTTTCTAAGATCTTCGAAAGCCAAGTTAACAAACAGATCACCTACCATTTCAAATCCCATCGTACCTTCTCCGCTATGCAATCTGGTTTTTGAGCTGGTCATGGGTGCACCTCAGCCACGCTCAAGGTCCTAAACGATATTATAACCACCATTGATTAGAGACAATACTGTGCAGCTGTATTCATCGACCTGGCCAAGGCATTCGACTCTGTCAATCACCACATTCTTATTGGCATACTCAACAGCCTTGGTTTCTCAAATAACTGCCTCGCCTGGTTCACCAACTACTTCTCAGACAGAGTTCAGTGTGTCAAATCGGAGGGCATGTTGTATGGAACTCTGGCAGTCTCTATGGGGGTGCCACAGGGCTCAATTCTCGGGCCGACTCTTTTCTCTGTATACATCAATGATGTCGCTCTTGTTGTTGGTGATTCTCTGATCCACCTCTACGCGGACGACACCATTCTGTGTACTTCTGGCCCTTCTTTGGACACTGTTAACTAACCTCCAGACGAGCTTCAATGCCATACAACTCTCCTTCTGTGGCCTCCAACTGCTCTTAAATGCATGCTCTTCAACCGATCACTGCCCGCACCTGCCCGCCCGTCCAGCATCACTACCTTGGACGGTTCTGACCTAGAATATGTGGACAACTACAAATACCTCGGTGTTTGGTTAGATTGTAAATTCTCCTTCCAGACTCACATTAAGCATCTCCAATCCTAAATTACATCTAGAATCAGCGTTCTATTTCGCAACAAAGCATCCTTCACCTATGCTGCCAAACATACCCTTGTAAAACTAACTATCCTACCGATCCTTCATTTCGGCGATGTCATTTACAAAATAGCCTCCAACACTCTACTCAGCAAATTGGATGCAGTCTATCACAGTGCCATCCGTTTTGTCACCAAAGCCCCATATACTACCCACTACTGCGACCTGTATGCTCTTGTTGGCTGACCCTCGCTTCATATTCTTCGCCAAACCCACTGGCTCCAGGTCATCTATAAGTCTTTGCTAGGTAAAGCCCCACCTTATCTCAGCTCACTGGTCACCATAGCACATGCTCCAGCAGGTATATTTCACTGGTCACCCCCAAAGCCAACTCCTACTTTGTCCTCCTTTCCTTCCAGTTCTCTGCTGCCAATGACTGGGTCGAATTTCAAAAATCACTGAACCTAGAGACTCATATCTCCCTCACTAACTTTAAGCACCAGCTGTCAGAGCAGCTCACAGATCACTGCACCTGTACATAGCCCATCTTTAAACAGCCCATCCAACTACCTCATCCCCATACTGTTATTTATTTTTTTGCTCCTTTGCACCGCAGTAACTCTACTTGCACATTCATCTTCTGCACATCTATCACTCCAGTGTTTAATTGCTAAATTGTAATTATTTCGCCACTATGGCCTATTTATTGCCTTTACCTCCCTTATCTTACCTCATTTGCACACACTGAATATACATTTTTATATTGTGTTCTTGACTGTATGCTTGTTCATTCAATGTGTATCTATCTCTGTGTTGTTTTTTGTGTCACACTGCTTTGCTTTACCTTGGCCAGGTCGCAGTTGTAAATGAGAACCTGTTCTCATTTAAATAAAACAAATAAAAATGTACATTAGTAATTAAGCGGACATTTTCATCCAGAGCGACAACCACACATACCAGTCAAAGTAAGCAAAAATATCCTAAATAAAGAAGCTATCAGAAAACTCAGCGCTAGAAACAAGAGACAAGTGCAAGTATTCATGCAACAAAGGCAAGTGTGTTGTTGTTTTTCCGGGGACTTCCTTAAAATGTCTACAAAGCCTACGGTTCTATACATTCTTCTAATATGTGGGTACATGAAATAAGCATAGGCTTAAGGATCATATTTGCCGCTATAAATGCATAATCATTAGATACACACTAATTGTCAACCCATTGTATTGTACTGTATTTACAAAGAGGCTAGATGCTAGGTACTGCATCTTTATTCTGCACTAGTAGGTAAACCTCTGATTCATCGGGGGAACTCTCCACAATGCAGAGTCGGTTTGTTTATTTCTTTGTTTTTGGGTTTTGAATTAGATTAAACATTTTGTGCACAATAAGAATTCAGCGACTTACAGTAATTCTCTCTTTTGTTTTCTGCCCCTAATAGAATTGTGTGGGAAGCAATTTCCTGTAGAAGGAGTGATTATCATAGGTGCTTAGGTAGAAAATTGATTTACAATTGTCTCCCTGCTACACTGCCTTCATTCAAGGCTCTCAACATACAGTCAGAGGGGGCGATATAAAGAGAAAGATGTGTAATTGCAGATCACAAGGATCACAGATCACGCTTGTGTCCTCTGTTCTCATACCCTCTTCCCTCACTCTAGTTTTTTAATCTCTCGCTCAATTTTACTCCCTCTCTCCTGCGGGCTTCTCTCTCTCCCGCTCTTTCACCCACCTCTGTTTATTCCCCTCCCTCCCTCACTTTTACTTTCTTGCTGTAGTCCATCTGTCTTCTCTCTCTCTCTCCCCCCACACACACTTACCAGTCCACACACTCTTACAGTCCTTTATTTCTACCCATATCTTATGCTCTCATCCATCGCTGATGCGGCCTAATTTTTACATTTCAACATCACCTAGCAGGGGGAGCAAAGGTGTGTGTGTGTGTGTGTGTGTGTGCGTGCGTGCGTGCGTGCGTGTGTGCGCATGCGTGCTGCTCGGGTGGTTGGATGGGTGCGGCCTATCCTCTCCCTCCGTAGTCAAACAAAGGCTTTGCTCATTCATACCGGGCCCTGATTGGGCGGGGGGTGTAGGGGGAGGAGCAGGTTAGATGTCTCGGGCTGTGATTAGTCAGTGGCGTGTGGGCGGTGAGAACAGGTGACACATTGGACTGGAACGCGTGAGAAGGAACAGCACCACGCTGATTAGTCATCATTTGAGCACAAACTGTTCCCTTTTTCTCTTTCACTTCTCCATCAGACCATTCCTGATTCCACTGCTGAGGCTTATACAGTTGAAGTACTCAATCTGTGATTGTTGATATTTGTCGAGTGATTCCCTGTCATATCCAATAGACCAACAGTTGATGAGATGAGTTCAACCCCATACTGTCCACAGGTATTTGTGTAGTTGGAGTGCTACTGTATATAAATCCAATCCCTTAGTACTTATAGCAGTATCTTTTAGGAGTACTGTAGTAGTATCAGTCAACATGTTCCATTTTCCCCTCCAGTAGTCTCATTTACCAGCTGTGCATGTTATACCACTTGCTTGCAGATACCATACTGACATCAGCCTCCCTCTGTGTCCTTAGTGTCACTTGGCTTGACCAAACACCATTATGTACCCACCAACATTATGTACCCACAGGTATATCATATTTTATACCAGAGCTACTGTCCTGTAACAGTGTAGCACCACACATCACTGAACCATCACTATAGTGTTCTACAGCAGCGAGGCCACATTGACTTGAGAGCACGCTGGGACATGCTGCAGTGGTGAATGGCCAATGACGGCCTTGATAGGTGACACTTACTCCCCCGGGGTCTCTCCCCTCCCCGCCACATATGAATATTTATCCCACGTTAGCCGACAGATGCCCCCGCCGATATCCACCGGGACCTACACATAGCTGACACTTACATAATATCCCGTTTTACCACAGGTCGATATACATTCAGTGGCCCATTTATTAGGTACCCATCTGGTACCAGAACGGCCTGAATTCTTCAAGTATGGAAACTTTGCTCAGTTGGTATCAAGGGACCTAACGTGTGCCAGGAAAACATTCCCCACACCACTGCCAACATCCTGTACTGTTGACACCAGACAGGATGGGGTCATGGACTCATGCTGCTTAGACCAAATCCTGACTCTGTCATCATCATGACGCAACAGGAACCGGGAGGCCGTTCTGAGCACCACTGTTGTACTGTGCTATTATTTGCCAGTTTATGGCCCGCCTGTTAGCTTACACGATTCTTGCCATCCTCCAACTTCTCATCAATGAGCTGTTTTTGCCACGGCATGGTCCTAGGGCTCAGGTCAGTTGAAACTGGATCAGCAGCATGGCCAGGTGGACTGGGGACAGCAAGGAGTCATCATGTCAGGTAGTCTCCTCCGAGAGAGAAAGAAAGAAGGAGAGAATTCATCACAAACTACTGCAGCATAAATACTGGAGGCTGAGATGTGGCCCCATCCGAGGACACCCCGGCCGGACAGGGCCAAACAGGAAGGATATAACCCCACCCACTTTGCCAAAGCACAGCCCCCACACCACTAGAGGGATATCTTCAACCACCAACTTACCATCCTGAGACAAGGCTGAGTATAGCCCACAAAGATCTCCGCCACGGCACAACCCAAGGGGGGCGCCAACCCAGACAGGATGACCACAACAGTGAATTCAGGTGACGCACCCCCTGCAGGGACGGCATGAGAGAGCCCCAGTAAGCCAGTGACTCAGCCCCTGTAATAGGGTTAGAGGCAGAGAATCCCAGTGGAAGAGGGGAACCGGCCAGGCAGAGACAGCAAGGGCGGTTCGTTGCTCCAGAGCCTTTCCGTTCACCTTCCCACTCCTGGGCCAGACTACACTCAATCATATGACCCACTGAAGAGATGAGTCTTCAGTTTGAGACCAAGTTTGCGTCTCTGACATGGGCAGGCAGACCGTTCCATAAAAATGGAGCTCTATAGGAGAAAGCCCTGCCTCCAGCTGTTTGCTTAGAAATTCTAGGGACAATTAGGAGTCCTGCGTCTTGTGACCGTAGCGTACGTGTAGGTATGTACGGCAGGACCAAATCAGAGAGATAGGTAGGAGCAAGCCCATGTACTGCTTTGTAGGTTAGCAGTAAAACCTTGAAATCAGCCCTTGCTTTGACAGGAAGCCAGTGTAGAGAGGCTAGCACTGGATTAATATGATACAATTTTGGGGTTCTAGTCAGGATTCTAGCAGCCGTATTTAGCACTAACTGAAATGTATTTAGTGCTTTATCCGGGTAGCAGGAAAGTAGAGCATTGCAGTAGTCTAACCTAGAAGTGACAAAAGCATGGATTAATTTTTCTGCATAATTTTTGGACAGAAAGTTTCTGATTTTTGCAATATTACGTAGATGGAAAAAAGCTGTCCTCGAAATGGTCTTGATATGTTCTTCAAAAGAGAGATCAGGGTCCAGAGTAACGCCGAGGTCCTTCACAGTTTTATTTGAGACGACTGTACAACCATTAAGATTAATTGTCAGATTCAACAGAAGATCTCTTTGTTTCTTGGGACCTAGAACAAGCATCTCTGTTTTGTCCGAGTTTAATAGTAGAAAGTTTGCAGCCATCCACTTCCTTATGTCTGAAACACATGCTTCTAGCGAGGGCAATTTTGGGGCTTCACCATGTTTCATTGAAATGTACAGCTGTGTGTCATCCGCATAGCAGTGAAAGTTAACATTATGTTTTCGAATAACATCCCCAAGAGGTAAAATGTATAGTGAAAACAATAGTGGTCCTAAAACGGAACCTTGAGGAACACCGAAATTTACAGTTGATTTGTCAGAGGACAAACCATTCACAGAGACAAACTGATATCTTTCCGACAGATAAGATCTAAACCAGGCCAGAACATGTCCGTGTAGACCAATTTGGGTTTCCAATCTCTCCAAAAGAATGTGGTGATCAATGGTATCAAAAGCAGCACAAAGGTCTAGGAGCACGAGGACAGATGCAGAGCCTCGGTCCGATGCCATTAAAATGTAATTTACCACCTTCACAAGTGCCGTCTCAGTGCTATGATGGGGTCTAAAACCAGACTGAAGCATTTCGTATACATTGTTTCTCTTCAGGAAGGCAGTGAGTTGCTGCGCAACAGCCTTCTCTACAATTTTTGAGAGGAATGGAAGATTCGATATAGGCCGATAGTTTTTTATATTTTCTGGGTCAAGGTTTGGCTTTTTCAAGAGAGGCTTTATTACTGCCACTTTTAGTGAGTTTGGTACACATCCAGTGGATAGAGAGCCGTTTATTATGTTCAACATAGGAGGGCCAAGCACAGGAAGCAGCTCTTTCAGTAGTTTAGTTGGAATAGGGTCGAGTATGCAGCTTGAAGGTTTAGAGGCCATGATTATTTTCATCATTGTGTCAAGTGATATAGTACTAAAACACTTGAGCGTCTCTCTTGATCCTAGGTCCTGGCAGAGTTGTGCAGACTCAGGACAACTGAGGTTTGGAGGAATATGCAGGTTTAAAGAGGAGTCCGTAATTTGCTTTCTAATAATCATAATATTTTCCTCAAAGAAGTTCATGAATTTATCACTGCTAAAGTGAAAGTCATCCTCTCTTGGGGGATGCTGCTTTTTAGTTAGCTTTGCGACAGTATCAAAAAAGGAATTTCGGATTGTTCTTATTTTCCTCAATTAAGTTAGAAAAATAGGATGATCGAGCAGCAGAAGGGCTCTTTGGTACTGCACGGTACCGTCTTTCCAAGCTAGTCGGAAGACTTCCAGTTTGGTGTGGCGCCATTTCCGTTCCAATTTTCTGGAAGCTTGCTTCAGAGCTCGGGTATTTTCTGTGTACCAGGGAGCTAGTTTCTTATGAGAAATGTTTTTAGTTTTTAGGGGTGCAACTGCATCTAGGGTATTGCGCAAGGTTAAATTGAGATCCTCAGTTAGGTGGTTAACTGATTTTTGTCCTCTGGCGTCCTTGGGTAGGCAGAGGGAGTCTGGAAGGGCATCAAGGAATCTTTGTGTTGTCTGTGAATTTATAGCACGACCTTTGATGGTCCTTGGTTGGGGTCTGAGCAGATTATTTGTTGCAATTGCAAACGTAATAAAATGGTGGTCCGATAGTCCAGGATTATGAGGAAAAACATTAAGATCCACAACATTTATTCCATGGGACAAAACTAGGTCCAGCGTATGACTGTGACAGTGAGTGGGTCCAGAGACATGTTGGACAAAACCCACTGAGTCGATGATGGCTCCGAAAGCCTTTTGGAGTGGGTCTGTGGACTTTTCCATGTGAATATTAAAGTCACCAAAGATTAGAATATTATCTGCTATGACTACAAGGTCCGATAGGAATTCAGGGAACTCAGTGAGAAACGCTGTATATGGCCCAGGAGGCCTGTAAACAGTAGCTATAAAAAGTGATTGAGTAGGCTGCATAGATTTCATGACTAGAAGCTCAAAAGACGAAAACGTCATTTTTGTCTTTGTAAATTGAAATTTGCTATCGTAAATGTTAGCAACACCTCCGCCTTTGCGGGATGCACGGGGGATATGGTCACTAGTGTAGCCAGGAGGTGAGGCCTCATTTAAAACAGTAAATTCATCAGGCTTAAGCCATGTTTCAGTCAGGCCAATCACATCAAGATTATGATCAGTGATTCGTTCATTGACTATAATTGCCTTTGAAGTAAGGGATCTAACATTAAGTAGCCCTATTTTGAGATGTGAGGTATCATGATCTCTTTCAGTAATGACAGGAATGGAGGTGGTCTTTATCCTAGTGAGATTGCTAAGGCGAACACCGCCATGTTTAGTTTTGCCCAACCTAGGTCGAGGCACAGACACGGTCTCAATGGTGATAGCTGTTTTCATTTAGGGAACATAAGACTAAATGTTGCCCAATAATCTGGTAATGAAGTCCAGGCTTGTCCACTTCTCCCTTTTTTCTTCTGTCTTCCCGTATCCCTAACACAAGCAAGAAACAATAACTCTAAGTAATCAACCTGAAATGAGTCAATCCAACACACACACACACCGGCAGAACTAATTGTTTGAAGTGATTTCTTATTTATTTACGAGACAGCAGAATTAGTTTACACATGAAATGCTGCTCCACTCATGCAAAATAAAATCGCTTCACAAAGTTTTTCAGGACTGAAGGCCTCCAAATGAGATTTTTGTTGATTGGTGATATGATTGCGTGGGAGGACTGGCTGTTCTTCCCTGACCACTCGAATTACCGCCCAGACTTGGGAGGGTTAAGTCACTTGTTGAGTTTACTTGTTCCACATAGAGTAAATGTATAGAAATATCTATATTTTGGGGGATTTGCCTGGCGACGCAAGCATTCCACTGGATTTTGCCACTTCTACAGATATGCAATTTGAAGAAAGTAGTTAATGATATTATACATGATATTATACATATCATGGTGGATAATGAATGCATTATCCTGTTTAATTTAGTTTTAAAGTAAATGAACTACTGCTGTCGCTAAGCGATATGGCTGTGTATGTATATATATATATATATATACAGTGGGGCAAAAAAGTATTTAGTCAGCCACCAATTGTGCAAGTTCTCCCACTTAAAAGATGAGAGAGGCCTGTAATTTTCATCATAGGTACACTTCAACTATGACAGACAAAATGAGAAAAAAAAACAGAAAATCACATTGTAGGATTTTTAATGAATTTATTTGCAAATTATGGTGGAAAATAAGTATTTGGTCAATAACAAAAGTTTCTCAATACTTTGTTATATACCCTTTGTTGGCAATGACAAAGGTCAAATGTTTTCTGTAAGTCTTCACAAGGTTTTCACACACTGTTGCTGGTATTTTGGCCCATTTCTCCATGCAGATCTCCTCTAGAGCAGTGATGTTTTGGGGCTGTTGCTGGGCAACACAGACTTTCAACTCCCTCCAAAGATTTTCTATGGGGTTGAGATCTGGAGACTGGCTAGGCCACTCCAGGACCTGGAAATGCTTCTTACGAAGCCACTCCTTCATTGCCCGGGCGGTGTGTTTGGGATCATTGTCATGCTGAAAGACCCAGCCACGTTTCATCTTCAATGCCCTTACTGATGGAAGGAGGTTTTCACTCAAAATCTCACGATACATGGCCCCATTCATTCTTTCCTTTACACGGATCAGTCTTCCTGGCCCCTTTGCAGCAAAACAGCCCCAAAGCATGATGTTTCCACCCCCATGCTTCACAGTAGGTATGGTATTCTTTGGATGCAACTCAGCATTCTTTGTCCTCCAAACACGACGAGTTGAGTTTTTACCAAAAAGTAATATTTTGGTTTCATCTGACCACATGACATTCTCCCAATCTTCTTCTGGATCATCCAAATGCTCTCTAGCAAACTTCAGACGGGCCTGGACATGTACTGGCTTCAGCAGGGGGACACGTCTGGCACTGCAGGATTTGAATCCCTGGCGGCGTAGTGTGTTACTGATGGTAGGCTTTGTTACTTTGGTCCCAGCTCTCTGCAGGTCATTCACTAGGTCCTCACGTGTGGTTCTGGGATTTTTGCTCACCGTTCTTGTGATCATTTTGACCCCACGGGGTGAGATCTTGCGTGGAGCCCCAGATCGAGGGAGATTATCAGTGGTCTTGTATGTCTTCCATTTCCTAATAATTGCTCCCACAGTTGATTTCTTCAAACCAAGCTGCTTACCTATTGCAGATTCAGTCTTCCCAGCCTGGTGCAGGCCTACAATTTTGTTTCTGGTGTCCTTTGACAGCTCTTTAGTCTTGGCCATAGTGGAGTTTGGAGTGTGACTGTTTGAGGTTGTGGACAGGTGTCTTTTATACTGATAGCAAGTTCAAACAGGTACCATTAATACAGGTAACGAGTGCAGGACAGAGGAGCCTCTTAAAGAAGAAGTTGCAGGTCTGTAAGAGCCAGAAATCTTGCTTGTTTGTAGGTGAACAAGTACTTATTTTCCGCCATAATTTGCAAATAAATTCATAAAAAATCCTACAATGTGATTTTCTGGATTTTTTTTCTCATTTTGTCTGTCATAGTTCCTATGATGTACCTATGATGAAAATTACAGGCCTCTCTCATCTTTTTAAGTGGGAGAACTTACACAATTGGTGGGTGACTAAATCCTTTTTTGCCCCACTGTATATATATATACATTTTATTTATTTATTTTTATTCTAGCTAACTATATAAACAAAGGTTATAACCTGTGTAAAGAGAAAATAACATTCCACAATACCTCACACAACCCATGAGCCAAGACTGCCGCCTTGTCTTGCACAGCTGCCTTCCTCACTCTCTCTCTCCTTCGACATTTGACCTTGTTGAAACCAATTTTGCACTCGAGCGAGAGACAACATTCAGTACATTCTGCCATTGAGTTGGCAGAATAGGAGAGAAATAAGGTCCCGTTACCACAGTAACACGTGGATATGAGGAGTTTTCAACCCTGCAGTGTGTGAGGTCATCATTATTCAAACAAACACCACGCAGCTCAAGGTTGTTTTGGACATAAAATTGCTGAGGCCCAAACATTGTGATTCCTTACTGGACTCACTTCCTTGTCTTTCTCAATGATCTCCATCACTTCTGTCCATTCTGTCGAGTCATCATATTTCTATAGAAAATGAAATTCGCTTCAGCTGTGAAAGACTGACTCACTGACTGATGATCCCCTTAACCTTAGCTATTGATACACTTCCCCCTTTCTAAAATTGGACGATATAAGATCATGTCTTATACTGTAGAGTTTTGAAGGACCCTCATATCATATTGACTTTGAATTGAATTGCCAATGACTTCTGTGTTGACATCGAAGAGCCCTTGTTTGGGTGAGGATGCTAAAGGATTCAAGGAGTCTTTTCAAGACTATGCTCCAAGAATACGTGGCGGTCTGATGGACATTTAAAGGACAGTGAATGGAAAGAAATAACTGTTTTTTTCATGTGAAAGCTATATCCTGGATTTAAAAGACAATGAATGTAGCATTTGAAGCTACAGTGCATGGTAAACCTAATTGATGTAGCACAAGACGCCATGATTGATTTCACCACGTTGCATTGTTCTGTCATTCCTTGGATCAAACTAAACCTTTGGAATTATCTGGATTCCTGCATAAATTGGTCATAAAATTCAATCTAAACCACAACAACAGACAAACGCAGTCTGCTTAAAAACCTCTTAAGGATCCACCCCTTTTTTTCAATTTTCATCTAAAATGACATACGCAAATCTAACTGCCTGTAGCTCAGGCCCTGAAGCAAGTATATGCATATTCTTGGTACCATTTTAAAGGAAACACTTTGTGGAAATGTGAAATGAATGTAGGAGAATATAACACAATAGATCTGGTAAAAGATAATACAAAGAAAGAAAAACACTTAAAAAAAAAAAAAAATTGTACCATCTTTGAAATGCAAGAGAAAGTCCATCATGTATTATTCCAGCCCAACTGCAATTTGGATTCTGGCCACTAGATGGCAGCAATGTATGTACAAAGTTTTAGACTGATCAAATGAACCATTGCATTTCTGTTCAAAATTATGTATCAAGACTGCCCAAATATGCCTAATTTGTTTATTAAGAACTTTGCATGCCCAAAACTGTGCACTGTCCTCAAACAATAGCATGGCAGTCTTTCACTGTAATAGCTACTGTACATTGGACAGTGCAGTTAGATTAACAAGAATTTAAGCTTTCTGACAATATCAGATATGTCTATGTCCTGTTCTTGTTACTTACAACCTCATGCTAATTGCATTACCCTACGTTAGCTCAACTGTCCCGTGGAAGGGACATCGATCCCGAATAAGTTTTTCAACTAAAAACACACATTAATACATTTTTCTTGCCTATATTGAATACATCATTTAAACATTCACAGTGTAGCTTGGAAAAGGTATGTGAACCCCTAGGCTAATGACTTCTCCAAAAGCTAATTGGAGTCAGGAGTCAGCTAACCTGGAGTACAATCATTGAGATGAGATTGGAGATGGTGGTTAGAGCTGCCCTGCCGTTAAAAAAACACTCACAACATTTGAGTTTGCTATTCACAAGAAGCATTGCCTGATGTGAACCATGCCTCGAACAAAAGAGATCTCAGAAGACCTAAGATTAAGAATTGTTGACTTGAATTTAGCTGGAAAGGGTTACAAAAGTATATCTAAAAGCCTTGATGTTCATCAGTCCACGGTAAGACAAAAAAAACATTGCTGCACATCTGAAGTTTGCAAAATAGCATCTGGATGTTCCAAAATATTCTGCGGACAGATTAAACTAAAGTTGAGTTGTTTGGAAGGAAGGAACACGCAACACTGTGTGGAGAAAAAAAAAGGCACAGCACACTAACATCAAAACCTCATCCCAACTATAAAGTATGGTGAAGGGAGCATCATGGTTTGGAGCTGCTTTGCTGCCTCGGGGCCTGGACAGCTTGCTATCAACGGAAAAATGAATTCTCAAGTTTATCATGACATATTTTGCAGTAGTATGTAAGCCTATCTGTCAGTCAATAGAAGTTGGGTGGTGCAACAAGACAACGACCCAAAACACACAAGTACATCAACAACAGAATGGCTTCAACAGAAGAAAATACGCCTTCTGGAGTGGCCCAGTCAGAGACCTCAACCCAATTGAGAGGCTGTAGAATGACCTCAAGAGAGCGGTTCACACCAGACATCCCAAGAATATTTCTGAACTGAAACAGTTTTTGTAAAGAGGAATGGTCCAAAATTCCTCCTGAAAAAAACAGTTGGTTGAGGTTATTGCTGTCAACCAGTTATTAGATCCAAAGGTTCACATACTTTCCCCACGCTGCACTGGGAATGTTTACACGTGTTCAATAAAGACATGAAAACGTATAATTGTTATTCATTTAAGCAGACTGTATGTCTATTGTTGTGACTTAAATGAAGATCAGATCAAATGTTATGACCAATTTATGCAGAAGTTCAGGTAATTCCAAAGGGTCCACATACTTTTTTCTTGCCACTGTAAATGACATTGAGGTTCTGTAGGGAGTGAGCAAAAGGTCTCATGCCTGGAACAGTGCATAGTCAGGGCAAGAGCTCTAGGAGCACAATGCGGGACGGCGCGCTCCAGCTCAATAAATTATCACGGGGACTATTTTTAAGCCGAAGTGTAAATGCACTAATCCTCCGAACAGTAGCTGCGAATAGCCTACCGAGAGTCACATCAGGGAATAGCACTCTTCATCTTTCTCCCTTCTCTCTCGTTCCTTCCCGCTCTCCCCGTCTCTCGCACTCTCTGCCTCCCTTTTCTCTCCCCCGTCTCTCTCGCTCTCTCTGCCTTCCTTTTCTCTCGACTCCCATCCTGCACCTTCGCTCTCTTTCTGTTTCATTCCCCGCTTCATTCTCTCCGACTCTTTCTTCTTTACCCTTCTTTTCATATGTAAAAGAAAAAAGAAAAGAAAAAAACACTTTGTTCCTGTGTTGGGGTATTGTGCTTTATCGCCCAGACTCTTATGGGGACTCCGCGGCGTTCTATTCAATTTTAATAAACAATAACAGCCTTTTAAATAAACGGGGAGGAGAAACGTGTAAGAGACACTGCAAACGTGACACAGAGCAGGAGTATAGAGCATGTTGGTCCATATACTACCATACAATTATGTCATAAGCATATTGGCCTTCCTGCAAGAACTAGAGACCTATGGCTTTATGTAACAGCTTTCCTCCTATGGGATTCGTTTACATAGCCACACTTAGAAAAGTTAGCTACACGAAGTAAGCCCCTACGTCAGCTGTAGTTGTGTGTTTTGGTATGGGCTACGGGACGCTCCCGTGATGGTGTTTAATAGCACATAATGGGCTGCCGTTAATCATGGGCTCGGGGTTCGGTTTTACAAGGTTAATGACGCCGTTGCGGAGCTCTCGAGTGTGTCCCATTCCTCAGGTATTTATCAGTGTCAGGTGAAAGCTGTGCTGGGACTGGGCAAGGCTGCAGCCCCCGACTCTCTCCTCCCCTAACTAGCAGAAGAAACCAAGAGTGGTGCCAAAACTGCAGTAGAATACCTGAGCCCCAAAGTAAATTAATTATTCAGCAAACACCAATAGCAACAAGGTTTACCAGAGCTCATGTATACCTAATCTCGGTAACCCAAAACCGAAAATCTCTACAAACTACTCGATTACAATACTATTTAGGTAGTCCGGGTAACTATTTAGCAGCCTTGTTTAGCAGTCAGCTAATGCGAATACAGCTAATGCTTGAGCTACAACTGGTATTATAGCTGGAACCAATGCTAGAGATATGGTGAATACACTACTAGCTACAACCAATAGACTACCTTACCTGGAACCAATTTTGGAGGTACAACATATCTTTGCATTCACCCATGGTGGACCTACAATAACCATGTGAAAACGGTCTTGAGATGAACGCAATAACACTGTAACCTCCGTGAAAGTGGAGAATCGTGACGCCATCACCACCATCATTAAACATTTCTGGACCGCCTACAGTAATGCTCATGGCACATTTACAGTACTTTCAACATTTCTGCACTCACACGTTCTTAGTTTTTTTTTGTGTTGCATCACTAAGTGAAAGCCCTAGAGAAGTTATGTGGCAAAGAGTAATATTTCTACATTACTAAAGAGAACATAGTGCTGGTAGTGAGTTCAGTTAGGTCCCCTGCTGAGTACCATAACATGTAGTAAAGACATTTGAGAATGGAGGCATCATGGCATCATACTATGATGATTTACAGGGAACTTAGGTGAACTGTTGGAATAAGATAATTATTATAATTCAATAGTCAGAATATAAATAATAGTGGGCACTTTGAATACAGTGTTGTTTGACATGATAACAAATGAAAATGCCAGGGAGGAGTTATTGTGACAGGGGTAGGAACCAAAGTGTTGGTCAGTGTTTCCTAGGGGACCCTATCATCTTTGGCTCCATTAAAAGTTTACTCATGTATCCTACATATTCATGCTTTGCCTATTCCTCGTTGATTTGCAAGATACTGTTGCACAAACATGCTGATTTAGACCTACACTATCAATGTATAGCTAGCTACATTTGCTCTGACTTAGTACATTTATTAGCTAGCTAGCCAGCTAACTAGCGATTAGTATTAGAAGCTAACACGACAAACTAGTTTGCAGATTTAATAAAAACAAGCTAATAGTGTAAATATAGAACGCTTTTATATTTATATTAAGAAGCAAAGCGGAAACATCATTGTCAACATTGTTGCATGTGCTCCATTAACCATGCAGACTGGACGCAAGTATCTCGTGGTCAAGCAACAACAGAAGGACAAATGTTGGTTTGGCAGATGCCAGAAGAACGCTACCTGCCCCGATGCATATTGCCAACTGTAAAGTTTGGTGGAGGAGAAATAATGCTCTGGGGCTATTTTTCATGGTTCGGGCTAGGCCCCTTAGTTCCAGTGAGGGTACATCTTAATGCTACAATTCTGTGCTTCCAACTTCGTGTCAACAGTTTGGGGAAGGCCCTTTCCTGTTTCAGCATGACAATGCCCTCATACACAAAGTGATCCCCATACTAAAATGGTGTGGAAGAACTTGACTGGCCTGCACAGAGTGCCGTTCTCAACCCTATTGAACACCTTTGGGATGAATTGGAACGCTGACTGCGAACCAGACGTAATCGCCCAGCATCCGTGCCCGGCCTCACTAATGTTCTTATGGCTGAATGGAAGCAAATCCTCACAGCAAATCCTCTTCTTCCCAGAAGAGTGGAGGCTGTTATAGCAGCAAAGGGGGGACCAAGTCTGTATTAATGCCCATGATTTTGGAATGAGATGTTCGACAAGCAGGTGTCCACATACTTTTGGTCATGTAGTGCACATCATTTACACACACAAACACATGCGTCAGCTCAGACAAATCCATCTCAGAGAAGCCCAGCTCATGAGCTCCATCGGCAGCAGATTTGAATTTAGAATGGAAAATGAATGTGTTTATGCAACAACTGTAAGTGTATCGAACCGAATCTCATCGATTCGTTCTCTAATCGCACTGAATCGTTTCCAACCAAAACGCATCGTTCCTGTATTGTGTTCGAGCACATGTATCTAGATGAGTATCAAATCATCTTGAAAGGGAAAGATGCAAACCGCATATCAGTATTGGCATCTTATTCTTCAATAACTATTAGTGTCCTATGTAAATGTGATGGGTGTGGCTGCCTCTAGTTGAGGGCTTGTTTATTCTTGGTGGGATGGATGACAGACAAATGTCACTTTCCACCTGCAACCAAAAGCCCTGTACTTTCTTCATTGCTGTCAATGTAGAGAAAGATGCAGGAAAGGGCAGCAAAATCGTCATGGCCTCAAGTGGTAAGTTCAGGATACTCTTTTTCACAGTAGGCCAGAAATCCACGAGACATTTGCTGGAATTTGATCTTCAGTGTCCTATTACAGGACAACTCCAACTCCTCTTCAGCCATTCCACAATGTCCGCTCTTAGATGTCATGGCGAGGGCAAACAGATCACGGACCCAGTCCCAATCATTTGTGTTTCTCCGTGAAGTATGAATTGATATACTCACTCCTTGAAGCGTGATGATTGTCTCTCACTATGTTCACTGATGGAATGTTTGTGTCCAAAAATATGTCAGTAATCCCGTTCTGTAGCCTTGTTGGCCAAATTTCAATGTTCTTCCTGAAAGCATTGATCTTGCCTCGCACCTCCAGAATAGAGGCATAATCCCCTTGCATGGATAAGTTAAATCTGTTAAAATCAGCGAGGTAGGCATGTTTAGCAATCCATTCTAAATTGGAGAAAAAAATGCACGTTTGTCCTCTTTCAGAAACTTGCACATCTGTGTGCGTAGGTCAAACACCTGCTGTAACACTTTTCTGCGGGAGAGCCACCGCAGCTCGGAGTGAAACCAGTGTCATGTTCCACGTCCATTTCTTTGCAATGATGTGACTACGGTGGCCTTGATTTCACAAAGTTAACTCCCGTCACAACCTTATTAAGCACAGAAGTCTTGTTCCATGGCTTTGGATGCAAGTGCTTGTCGTGTGTAACATGCAGTGTGCGCCCACTATCTTGGGGTTGACAGCCTTTATCTTGGGGTTGACAGCCTTTATCTTGGGGTTGACAGCCTTTATCTTGGGGTTGACAGCCTTTATCTTGGGGTTGACAGCCTTTATCTTGGGGTTGACAGCCTTTATCTTGGGGTTGACAGCCTTTATCTTGGGGTTGACAGCCTTTATCTTGGGGTTGACAGCCTTTATCTTGGGGTTGACAGCCTTTATCTTGGGGTTGACAGCCTTTATCTTGGGGTTGACAGCCTTTATCTTGGGGTTGACAGCCTTTATTCTTGGGGTTGACAGCCTTTATCTTGGGGTTGACAGCCTTTATCTTGGGGTTGACAGCCTTTATCTTGGGGTTGACAGCCTTTATCTTGGGGTTGACAGCCTTTATCTTGGGGTTGACAGCCTTTATCTTGGGGTTGACAGCCTTTATCTTGGGGTTGACAGCCTTTATCTTGGGGTTGACAGCCTACCCGACTCTTGCGACTGGTCATTGCCGCCGCTGTATCATTGGTGCATACAGCCTCACGTATTTCCCAGCTTAATCCGTCTTCGGTCATGAATTTATCCAACATTTCAAATATTTCCTCACCTGTTGTTTGACCCGGCACCTTTTTCCACGATTGCTAGCCAGGCCCGGAGAAATGAAAAGGAGCGAGATAACATTGACCTTGCATGAATGAAATGCATCCGTTGATTTGATTGACATGACTTTGTCAAATGAGTTATTTTAATGAACCAATCACAAGCACAATACAAGACAGGCGTGTGGGCTTTGCCTGTGAGATGCTTGATCAGTGCACAATTCAATCATTTCTGGCGGACCCCAGGCTATCAACTTAGTCCACGGATCCCTTGGCCAAAATGTGTTTAATATGTAGGTAATATTCAATAAAAAAAATATACCTTGTTTGCCTCACGTGTTTCCATTATTTTGTCGGTTACCTGTATGTTTATATCCCACTTTGCTGCCATGCACACACCCTCCCCTCGCCCCAAACGCCCAGTCAGTCCCAGATTCCCCAAAACAAAATCTTTCTCCTAATCCTAATTACAAACATTGACAGTTTGAGTACTAGTGGGGGTTTGCAGTTGCAGGAAGAACTGTGACAAACAAAAACCTGTGTGACATGTCATAACAAAGACCAAACGACTCCCTCCGCATAAAACATTGACAGTTTGAGTACTAGTGGGGGTTTGCAGTTGCAGGAAGAAATGCGACAAAAAAAAATCTGTGTGACATGTCATAACAAAGACCGAACGACTCCCTCCGCATAAATCAAATAAGACTTATTTACTTAACCTCACTTGGTTATCCTGATGAGCAAGAGTTTTTCTGTTTCGTAGAGGGGAAAAACATCAGTCTTTGTTTATGTTGTGATATCGGGGCAGGGGAAAAGGGAACTCACGAACAGCCCGAGAACAGGATGACCTATTTTGAAGGCACACTGTGGAACAAGGCTTTGCTAAAACCCTATTTGTGAGCTATAAGTATCGAAACAATATCCTCCTTCGTGTGCGTGCGTGAGCAAATGCTGCTGCAGTAATGAGTATGTAGACCAACCAGAAAGTAGAAATACATTCACTGATCATTTGCTTGCTTAAAGCACATCAGACGAAGGGCATTCCGTTTCAGGCCTGGTTAGACTATCTTCAAGTGTGAAGGTCTCATAGACCAAGTAAACGTAATGTCCGTCACCAAAACAACAGCCCTTCTGAGATGGCATAAAACCCGAAACAGAGAGAAAAGAGCCAGTCGAACACCAGATCTCACACACACACAAAAATGGATACCATCCAATCACAAATGAGACCACACCTAGGGCTGTTGCGGTGAGCATATTATCGCCACACCGGCGGTCAAGAGTCAAATTATATGTGACTGTTTAGTCACGTTAATTAGGCTTCTCCAAGCCCTGATACTGCTGATGTTCATTAGTAGCCTACCAAACTTGCTAACTGTCTGGTACTCAGCACTCTATTGTACCTCTAATCACTCTGACATCAATGCAAATGTAATTGAAAATCTAATCAAACACTTCATGAGAGCCCATGAGCTCATGTTGGGCAACATGTCAGACCTCTAATGTAAAGAAAATAAATTCATAGAGACAAATCTGCCCGATTCCAGCCTTGCTGAAGCACCCCTAGATCATCACCGATCCTTCACCAAATGTACAAAAAAACACACACGCAAAAAAAACATTGAGTTAATAAAGCCTCAAACAAAACATGGTCTAATTTTTGCTTCCTTTGAGTAAGGCAGCTCCAAAATGCAGGCGTTTCAGCCTAGCTCAGTGCTTTCTATGGTGGTGAGGCAGCCAGCGGAAAATATGGAGAGTAAGGGTTGGTAATGTTCTCTAGTTGCGCCGTGACTGGCTCAGTGTTCTGTCACTCATGGGGACACCTCCAAGTCTAAGGGTAGAGCTGGAAAATTCAAGCCCCCTGGGTGCTGCCAAAGAGTTACATTAGAAGTGCCCGTCCAAGAAGGCTCAAGGTATTTGGCCACAGATAAAATGATGTCAAATCACATTATATATACAGTAGCTTTGATTGGACTGATCATGTCAACATCATCCTTTCAAAATCTTAGCTAGCATTCATCATCATTAATCAAGTCGACAATGTACTGGCAAATCTGTTGAGAAATTATAGATAAAACATATCGGTGCTCATGGACATAAACATTACACAAGTTTGAAATTGCAAATTCAATGAGTGGTTTGGAAGGAATCAGTGACAGTGGCTAACTGCAAGCATTGCAAAGCAATCACTAGCCTGTTATTCAGTGGAGTGACTGTGTGGTCCCAAGTCTGGGTTTAATGGTCTCTTTTCCAAGTTTAAAAGGATACACATTCAACATTGGCCATGCTGTCAATGAAGCATGATTTGTACTCAACTCGTAACTGGGAAATCTGACTTCAGTGAGTTCAAGACAACTGGGAACTCTGGGGGAAACGTTTTGAACGTTCATCCAACATTTTCCCCTCTTGATTTCACCTACTGTTCTGACTTGGTGGTGCACATGTAGCCTATAACCTGTTTAAGAGAAATGTAATCATTGAATATTGTATTTTTTTTTCTTCAAGTCAATAGTCACATTATTCAGCCTTACAATGTATTCGAAATCAAAACATAGCCCAACATTTGTAGAAAAACGAAAGTTACATAAATAACTCTAAATTAAGCATACAGGAGTACCTATTTTCTTAGTTCACCGCTCAACGCAGAATAGCTGCATGTGTGCACTCCCTCAAATCGTTTGAAGAAAATATACTTTCTATTTTATTCCGCTTGTTCAATTCTTATCCTATAAAATATAAAATGCCACAGAATTCCAAGATAATCTTCTCTGCTGAATGAACTAGTGTAGCCCACAGCTATTTGGCATGGCCAGGACCGGTGGTGGAAAAAGTACCCAAATGTCATACTTGAGTAAAAGTATAGATACCTTTTAATAGAAAGTTACTCAAGTAAAAGTGGAAGTCACCCAGTAAAATACTACTTAAGTAAAAGTCTAAAAGTTTTTGGTTCTAAATATACTTAAGTATCAAAGTAAAAGTATTAATAATTTCAAATTACTTATATTAAGCAAAACAGACGGCACCATTTTCTTGTTTTTAAAATGTACGGATAGCCAGGGGCACACCCCAACACAGACATAATTTACAAAAGATTTGTGTCTAGTTTGTCCGCCAGATCAGAGGCAGTAGGGATGACCAGGGATGTTCTCTTGATAAGTGTGTGAATTGGACAATTTTCCTGTCCTGTTAAGCATTTAAAATGTACGTTTGGATGTCATGGAAAATGTTGGGAGTAAAATAGTACATTATTTTTCTTTCGGAATCTAGGGAAGTAAAAGTTGCCCAAAATATAAATAGTAAAGTACAGATACCCCCAAAAACAACTTAAGTAGTACTTTAAAGTATGTTTACTTAAGTACGTTACAACCCTGATAAGGACAACTCAGAGTATGTGATTCTGAAATTAAATGGACTACATTTCTTCATATAATGTTTCTTTAGACCTGTCTAAAATAATGGATTTCTTGTAATGGTGTAGGCTATATTACATGGATTTATTGTGAATGTGTAGGCTATATTACATGGATTTATTGTGAATGTGTAGGCTATATTACATGGATTTATTGTGATGGTGTAGGCTATATTACATGGATTTATTGTGAATGTGTAGGCTATATTACATGGATTTATTGTGACGGTGTAGGCTATATTACATGGATTTATTGTAATGGTGTAGACTATATTACATGGATTTATTAGACTATTTAAAATGTAGATGTTCCAAAGGTCTGCATCAGTGGCTTGTAGACTGTGGAAGCCAGGAGATGCTAAATGTGTTTACAGTCAATTACCGTATTGCTTGACAAACACCAGCTGACCAAAATGTTGTGACTACCACACCCCCAAAAACTCGAAATGCTCCAATCACAAACCCCCGTCCCGTTTAGTACCCCTCAAGAAACGCTTGACTATAGCCCAGATCAGGCACTTCAAAGCTGGCTTGACGATTAGCTGGGTACTGTGTGACTCTCCAGGCGTACACTTTCTCACACCGAGTACCACAGAGGCAGAACAGAGGTGAGGAGAGAGCGACAGACACAAAGAGGGAGCGCGAGAGAGAGAGATACAAAGGTAGATGCAGACACTCAGAGGTGTGCTCTGATTAAATAATGAGAGATGAGGCCTGATTTATTAATGCATAGAGATAGATAAATGGAGAGCCGGAGAAAACAGATTAAGCCCCCCCCCCACCTCCTCTCTTCATTCAGAGCTTTCGAGAATTCCGACCTGTGAGTACCTGTTTCAGAGGCTGCTGCTCGTATCTTAATACTGGGTGAATCACATTAATAATTTAGCCCAGTGGCAAGGGAGCCACCACCGGATAGAGAGGGACTGAGAGAAGAGTGACTGAAGCGACGAGAGGGAGAGAAGGCCAATATACACTCTTTCGTTGGGTTCTACCGTATGTGTAAATTACAGTGCAAAACGCTGCATTAATAATCAACACCTTCAGCCTTTGTTTGGGCGGTGAACGGCAGGAGTGGGCCATGTAATTGGTTAGTTTAATAACTGGGCGTGGTGCATTGCTCTTTTTTTGTGTCACACACACGCACACACTAATCGCACACAGGCATAGCCGCATACACACATTCACTCACAAAACATAGGCGACACACTCACCCATACGCACACACACTGCACTGGCACACTGACACACTCGTACACAAATACAAATCACTCGCGCACACACAAACTAGGCTACACAGACGCTCACATGGCTGTGTTCATACCCTGTAATGTTTAATGTTGGTTGGTAGAGTGTAGTAATCCGAGAAAATAATAGAATTGAGTCAATCTGAGTTCACTGGGTGTTCTGAGGGCTCTTAAAAGGCACGGTAGACTTATACTCGCTTTTATTCACCATTTAATATTATAGCTCCTAACTAAGGCAGTTTGAAGGTTATTTTTTCAATGATGTGCAGGGCTCTAAAAAATGTTAAAATAACTGTCTTATATTGCCTGTGAATCAGGGATTTTGTTTTATTTTATAGATTTTTTTTTATTTAATTATCATCCTTAATTAATTTTACTGGGGAAGTCACTTTGAGATTGACGGCTCTTTTTCAAGTGAGTCCTGGCCAAGAAGGCAAGAGTTGAGAACAAGATAATAGCTGATAGATTTATAATACGAAAGGTGTATATAACAACGGGAACAGGGCAACCAGTCGTAGCATTCAATTTGTGTGTGCAGTGTGCGTTTGTTCTGTTGATTTCTGCTCCAGGCAAAGAAAAAGGGAATTCTTGACATTGACATCAATTGAAAATACAATATTTGTCATTGACTTGAACCTTGAGGCCTGTCCTCGATTCTCTACTACCAGCTTTATAACGTGGGTACGTATATTATAGAGAAGAATGTGTGTGTGGAGGGATGGGTTGGGGTGGGGGCTGTGTCAAATAAAATCACATACATATTGGTCACATACACGCGTTATTGTGGGTGTAGCGAAGTGCTTGTGTTTCTAGCTCTGACAGTGCAGTCATATCTACCAATATCACAACATTTACCCAATACAAACACTTCTAAGTAAAGGAATGGAATTAAGAATATATAAATACATTGACAAGCAATGTCAGAGCGGCATAGACTAAGATACAGTAGAATAATAGAATACAGTATATACATATGAGATGAGTAGTGCAAGATACGTAACATTGTTAAAGTGACTAGTGTTCCATTTATTAAAGTGTCCAGTCTATGTATATAGGCAGCAGCCTCTTATATGCTAGTGATGGCTATTTAACAGTCTGATGGTCTTGAGATAGAAGCTGTTTTTCAATGTCTGTGTTTGTGCGTGTATATACAGTGTCTTGTGAAAGTATTCGGCCCCCTTGAACTTTGCGACCTTTTGCCACATTTCAGGCTTCAAACATAAAGATATAAAACTGTATTATTTTGTGAAGAATCAACAACAAGTGGGACACAATCATGAAGTGGAACGACATTTATTGGATATTTCAAACTTTTTTAACAAATCAAAAACTGAAAAATTGGGCGTGCAAAATTATTCAGCCCCCTTAAGTTAATACTTTGTAGCGCCACCTTTTGCTGCGATTACAGCTGTAAGTCACGTGGGGTATGTCTCTATCAGTTTTGCACATCGAGAGACTGACATTTTTTCCCATTCCTCCTTGCAAAACAGCTCGAGCTCAGTGAGGTTGGATGGAGAGCATTTGTGAACAGCAGTTTTCAGTTCTTTCCACAGATTCTTGAATGGATTCAGGTCTGGACTTTGACTTGGCCTTTCTAACACCTGGATATGTTTATTTTTGAACCATTCCATTGTAGATTTTGCTTTATGTTTTGGATCATTGTCTTGTTGGAAGACAAATCTCCGTCCCAGTCTCAGGTCTTTTGCAGACTCCATCAGGTTTTCTTCCACAATGATCCTGTATTTGGCTCCATCCATCTTCCCATCAATTTTAACCATCTTCCCTGTCCCTGCTGAAGAAAAGCAGGCCCAAACCATGATGCTGCCACCACCATGTTTGACAGTGGGTATGGTGTGTTCAGGGTTATGAGCTGTGTTGCTTTTACGCCAAACATAACGTTTTGCATTGTTGCCAAAAAGTTCAATTTTGGTTTCATCTGACCAGAGCACCTTCTTCCAAATGTTTGGTGTGTCTCCCAGGTGGCTTGTGGCAAACTTTAAACGACACTTTTTATGGATATCTTTAAGAAATGGCTTTCTTCTTGCCACTCTTCCATAAAGGCCAGATTTCTGCAATATATGACTGATTGTTGTCCTATGGACAGAGTCTCCCACCTCAGCTGTAGATCTCTGCAGTTCATCCAGAGTGATCATGGGCCTCTTGACTGCATCTCTGATCAGTCTTCTCCTTGTATGAGCTGAAAGTTTAGAGGGACGGCCAGGTCTTGGTAGATTTGCAGTGGTCTGATACTCCTTCCATTTCAATATTATCGCTTGCACAGTGCTCCTTGGGATGTTTAAAGCTTGGGAAATCTTTTTGTATCCAAATCCGGCTTTAAACGTCTTCACAACAGTATCTCGGACCTGCCTGGTGTGTTCCTTGTTCTTCATGATGCTCTCTGCGCTTTTAACGGACCTCTGAGACTATCACAGTGCAGGTGCATTTATACGGAGACTTGATTACACACAGGTGGATTGTGTTTATCATCATTAGTCATTTAGGTCAACATTGGATCATTCAGAGATCCTCTGAGAACTTCTGGAGAGAGTTTGCTGCACTGAAAGTAAAGGGGCTGAATAATTTTGCACGCCCAATTTTTCAGTTTTGATTTGTTAAAAAAGTTTGAAATATCCAATAAATGTCGTTCCACTTCATGATTGTGTCCCACTTGTTGTTGATTCTTCACAAAAAAATACAGTTTTATATCTTTGTGTTTGAAGCCTGAAATGTGGCAAAAGGTCGCAAAGTTCAAGGGGGCCGAATACTTTCGCAAGGTACTGTATGTGGTTGTGCATGTATGAAAAACACCTTGACGTGTGTGTGTGTGTGTGGTATATGCGTAACGGAGAAAGAGGGGGGGGAACCTTGACTATTGTCTGCACTATAAAGTGTGGCGTGTATTAGGAGAGAGACTAT
Organism: Oncorhynchus keta; assembly: GCF_023373465.1. NCBI lineage: Eukaryota > Metazoa > Chordata > Actinopteri > Salmoniformes > Salmonidae > Oncorhynchus > Oncorhynchus keta. The sequence continues at coordinate 5,273,848 of NC_068440.1, read as the reverse complement.
GGCAGGCTGTCTGCTCGTCAAGGGTATCCATGACGGTAATGAATTTCAGACTATCACTACCACTGTCACTCTCTCTCTCTCTTCCTCACACACACACAGCCCTCAACCTCCTTTTTGTATGTGTGTGTGTGTGGTCTGACACGTGCTTGTATACAGACAGTTACTGGAGACATGGACTGATGTGTTTGTCAATGATGATTTTCATATGGATGGATGCATTACCGGAGTACCAAGTCCAGGAACAAAAAGGCTCCTTAACAGCTTCTACCCCCCAAGCCATAAGGCCGCTGAACAGCTAAACTAATCAAATGTTTACCCGGACTATTTACATTAACTCCCCCAACTTTATGTTGAGCTATGTTGTTTGATGCACAGCCACATAGCCTATATGGTAAATACAGTGTCGGCTCTTGCTTTTAGTCTCAATCTGAAAATGGTGTACTCACAGTGTGACACTCTTTCAGAGACGAGTTCAGACTCATCAAAGAGGCATTGGCATGTGTCACCCGTGCTGTGTCACTGTCGTCGCCGAGCTTTAAATGTCAATTGTCTCCCCTGATCCGCCTGACTCGTTCTTGTGCGTGTGCTTTTTCTCTCACACACACACACACACACACACACACACACACACACACACACACACACACACACACACACACACACACACACACACACACACACACACACACACACACACACATATAGACACAGACCAGCTCTCCACCTATTTGTGTTCCTTGGAGTGCAATGCTGCGCCACAGTATTGATCACCTGCTGCTTCTGCCCTTTTTATAATTATGTCTCCACTCTTTTTACTCTTCCCTTTCTCCTTTATCCTCTCTGTCGCTCGTCTCCTTCTCTCTCCTCTTTTGTTAATTCCCTTTCCCCTGGTCCATTTTTATGCCTCCCTGTTGCCCTGTGCTTATCACACTCCTTTTTCTGTTTGATCTCCACTCTCCTCCTCATGTACATCATTTAACTCTGTTCATTTGGCTTCCCCCTTCTTTTTTGCTCCTTATTTCATTTTTAAAAAAAATCCTAATCATCATTCTTTCTGTTTATCCATTTCTCACTTCCACCTTTGTTCTCCTTCCTTTCGCTCTCTCCTTTCTCTCTATTCCCCCTCTCTCTCTCTCCTTCTCTCTCTATTCCCCTCTCTCTCTCTCTCTCTCTCTCTCTCTCTCTCTCTCTCTCCTTGTCTGCAGCCTCTCTGGAGTGTTCTCCGTAGCCCGGGCGTTCCAGGACGCCAGCTGCCAAAAGGACCTAGTCTCCCTCGGACCTCCTACATCTGACCCCCTCCCACCACCAATCAGAGCTGTCCTGACCCCAACCTTCCTAACTCCACGATTACATTTACATTTACATTTAAGTCATTTAGCAGATGCTCTTATCCAGAGATTAACCTCATGTTTTGTCCCAAAACCTCAAACCTTCACACAAGTAAATTCATTGGCTTGTCCGGTGACTTATCATAGACATTCTATCACTTTCTTGCCTTTAACAAAGCATTCCCACTACATTTGTCCCTACGCCACCCCAACTATCCTACCCCTTTCTGTAGCCCAGGACATTCTGAGAACAAGCATCAAGAGCTGGACCACTTATCAACCCTCAACCGACGATCCAACCACAAAGACTCTGGTGAACAACGATAAAACACACATGTCAAATATGGCATCAACTTGACAAAAACTTCTATGATAATTCCTCCATGGCCGTCCTATGTGAATACAACCCCCAGGATACACCACTGAGCCGGTGTGTAACATTCTGTTGACTTCTAATGGTGACTTTATAGACATATTGGGTACACCAGCCTTTCACTCTTACCCTCCGTCTTGATTCTCTCGGTTTCTCTAGCGCACTGTCATCACTGACTATGTCGGCGCAGCGAGCGGGTGACACATTTTGCACTTCGATATGTTCCCTTTCTCCTTCACTCTCTCTCCCTCTTTTTCCGACTATTGTCTGCATTGATTCTGTGCATTGTCAGTGTCTGGGCTTTGCCTGGTGAAAATATTGTCTTGGGTTGTCCTATCTATGTCCTCTGCCCTGCTCCACTCTCTCCCTCCCTCACTTTGTGGGTCGCTCCCTCATCGAACCCTTCCATGTGAGAGAACTTCACTGCGAATACATCCAGGTGTGGCATGAAGAGAGAGAACCAGGTGAAAAGTAAACGACTGATAACCTACATGGGACAATTGGTGGGTTGAGAGATGTGGTTGAGAGAGAACCAGGCAAATGCTTCTCTACTGATGAAGAGAACATAAAGAAGAAAAAGATCACACTGAAGACCCCCCCCCCTCTCCATTTTAAATATGAGCTGTATTGAAAATAGTGTAGAAAGGAAAATGTGCAAAAAAACATGTACCATGTGCAAAAAAACATGTACCATGTGCAAAAAAACATGTACCATGTGCAAAAGAACATGTACCATGTGCAAAAAACATGTACCAGGTGCAAAAAAACATGTACCATGTGCAAAAAAAAAAGCATGTACCATGTGCAAAAAAACATGTACCGTGTGCAAAAAAACATGTGCCGTGTGCAAAAAAACAAACCATCCAATGTCTGCCAAGTCTATCAGAGACATGGCATTTATCTCCCTCATTGTTTTATGACAAACTAACTCTTTGCTGTAACTGTTAATGTGAAATGGCCATTCACTGTTAATATAAAGGCCTTTTACTGTACTTAGAAGCACTTGGAACTGTCATGCCAACAATCCCGTCAATTGCTTGGGCCATCGTCCACTATATGTGTGTTTTCAAACCCTGTAGCCAGTATGCTGGCGTGGTTCCTATTACCCATGTATCACTACCACTGTAGCATGACCTATTGTCACCATTACAACAACTTCCTCTCTGTGAATAGGAATAAATGGGGATCCCCCAAAAATAAATGACTGTCAATAAATGGAAGTAGGGGAATTCCAACCCTGGAGAAAGCCATTGGTTTAGCTGAATTGAATTGCAACATTGGGTCTTGTGTTACGAGTGTCCATTGTTTGGATTGAAGCTTGGCTTATGCTGTGTAGTTGGTGGTTGGCCCATTAGTAGCAAATTTAATAGTATTGATTAAACCTTCAGGACTCTGTAGACCTACAGGCCTGGAATAGCCCATCCCTGACATTGGAGAGGTAAGGAATGCTGATACTTAGTCACATGGGATGAAGTCGTTCTTAGCTAAACACAAGTGGCTATTTCATGCTTCGGTGGAGATCTGGTGTCAGTATCTCTCTTGGCTAGTGGGGGCTGCCTGCCCTGCCTGCTGCCAGTTGGGGGACCTGGCATCTTCTTTTCACATCATCTGGATGTCGATAGCCGAACTGGGAGAAGTAGTCTACAGTATTAACCCACGGCGGTGTTTGGATAAAGAAAAAAACAACTCCTGGAACTGTAACATGGGCTGCTCCTTCCTGCCAACTATTACTGGGCTGTAAATGAGTTATTTAGCAAAGGAAGTATTATGACTTTGTATATGGTAACTCACCATGTGACTTTCAGGGCATTTCGAACCTGGGTCCTGTTCATTAGGGCACACCGGAACCAAAAGTTTTGCGACGGAAAACCAGACCGAGCGTTTCTTATTGGACAAGTCCAGGTAGTCCCATGTTTGAACCCATTTTCTCCCGTTTGGTGCCTAATGCACATGACCATGCCAGCTCTGCCAAGGTGCCCGAGGACTTGCCTGAACTGGCTATTTCCACAATCCCCTGATGTATTTTTTACGCTTTTGGAATTTATTCATTGGCACTTTACTAGTGCACTGTTACTCAAGAGAAACCCTTACTTTCTTATTGCACAAGACAAACCTTAGTACATCACCCACACATACATGCAAATGGAAGCAGACTTACAAGGAATTATGTGACTACACAGTCAGACATTACATTCACAGGTGTATATAAATACATATGCCTATATTATGCACGCACAAACACACATAGGACACCGACACATTAACACACTTAAACTAATACAACTGTTAAAGGGATAGTTTGGGATTATGTTTCCGAGTCCACTATAAAGGAAGTTAGCATTGGCTCGTGAAACTACCTCTAACTAGTTTAGGGCAAAGACTACAACCTATCCCTTTACAGTTTTTCTCAATCACGTACAAGCAGTTTTTGTGTCAGTGTTGGAACATCTATAGCAGAAAACCGCAATGATGAAATGCTCAAATACATTTACAGAACTTCTGGTCATATCTTAGATCACCATTTTCAAAACGCTTCATTCAAATGTCATCAGTGACTACAAAATGTACTGTTACGTGTTCTGTTCACATAATATCACACAATTACGGCCCTGCTACACTATAGCCATCGGGCGTCTGTTGAGAAAAGGCTTCCTTTGAAATCGAAGAAAGCTGCTTCACTGTCAGTGTTGCATCACATCCAATGGCAGCAGCGCCCAAGCTCAAGAATCGCCATGGTGAAATTGTTGATGGCTGATGCGCGACTTCATTCTATCTTGTGAATTGAAATAATGAGAAATAAAGTTGCTTTTGGTTGCATATGGCTTTGACTACACCACGGGTTCTTTTACGTTCACAATGTCAACAAAAGCAACTTCCGTAATTAGAGAACAGATAATAACGTAATACAACTAATAGGAACAGCTTAATCAGTACTTCTGAAAAACTGGACAAAAGATATTGTACTTAGGCATAATTGATGAATACGGAACTGTACATTTGGGGAAAATAGAATTAAGACGCTTTCAAAACAACGCGCTATGTGACGCAACGCTGGTGGCAAAGCAACGAAAAGCTTAAATCAGGAGAGAACTTTGTGCGATTGTGTTCACTGTTTCCGGCAATCCGTATACTGCACACAATTCTAAATCACCCCATCAGTGTCATATTATGTAGCCCTAAAATATATGGAAAGGTCTAGATGACTGTTGGGACTGTCTAGTTGTTATGACATTATTTTTGACAATATTGCAGACATTCAGAGATGCACATAATTAAGTAATCATGCGGCCTATTCATATCAGTTGTGTTCCTCCACCTTACCATATTTCTAATTGCGTATGGTTTTTCTGTGAACCAATGGAAAGTCTACAGAACAATGAACAAACCAGCCTTTGTATTGAGTACATGGAATTGGATTGTGATGATACTGATGAATGAATCGTGTGCACACAGTGCTTTTTTTTATCAGGATTATTTGATGAGTATGAAATTGTTTGGTGAAATATGCATAAAAGGACAGGAATTGCCCATAACTCTGCACCTTTGGATAGTTGTACTTCTACTTTTGATCATCATGATTTTGTGATTGTAAATCAATAGTATTGATCTACTGGGATTTGTAAAAGCCAGACTAACTTCCTGTTTTGTCTGCTCGGACTCAAAAGAGAAGTTTGGTTGCGTTCATCTTTCTGTAGGTCGTGGTGTTCTTTTGATGAATCTATTAGCAATGTTGATGGTAGGCTATAATATCATTTTGATGAATGTATTTTATGTTTTGAGAAGGCAACTACATTTTTGAAAAGGCATTTGACTCTTTTCCAAAAGTCCACGGAGTTCTGTGTCTGGTGAACACTGTTTTGAAAATTGACAACATTGTTCCAAAAAATGCTTGAAATCGATTGAGAAAAACTAATGTATGATTTTTGGCCAGTTTGACAGCATGTTTTTTTTTTTTTTACTTTCTGGTGTTTTTTTTCATGGATATCAATGAAATATTATAAACATCTTAATAAATCTATTAACCTGTATACTGTAGTGTACATTACTGAGTATACCTCACTGCATATTGTTTTTTTTTTTACATATACCACATTTTCTTTACACACTGTATTGTGTTATGTGTAGACTAATACAGCAGACAGGGGCTGAATACCTTTCTTCAGTGCTGAATAAAGAGTGAATACACAGATCCTGAAGATAGATGATGTATCAGTGGTACTGTGGTGAAACAATACTATAGCATGAAGACAATCTCTCCTGGTTATCACGCTCCAGCCTCCGTACTTCCTCTGGGTCCTGGATGAATGGAAATGACTGAGAACAAATCTGCACACACACACACACACACACACACACACACACACACACACACACACACACACACACACACACACACACACACACACACGAGAGCAGCTTCACACACAAATGCCGGTGGTGAAAGCAGCGCCGTGGAGCAGCGCGCTGGTGCCAATACTAAAACTCACTTACCCTGGGCCATGCAGCGGAAAGGGGGAGGAGTGAGAGATGACAGTAAATCACTAGGGCCCACAAGACATGCAGGAGACACTCAGCGTGTTAGGCTGTTTAGATTAAATCTGCCCGGTTTTCTCTCTCTCACTATCTCTCTCTGTCTCTTTTCCTGTCTCTCTTTCTCTCTCTCTCTCCAAGCAATCCAATTATATCCATCGCTTCTGCTGTCCCTCTACACATCTCTGAGTCAGGGCCGAGATAGAAATATGGACACAATCTTTTTAATCTGTCTCCCTCCCCTACCATCTCTTCCCTTTGGTCTATTGAACCCTTGCTCTCTCGTTACCGTACCTCTTTTCCCCCTCCAACCTCTTTTGTATCTCTGCTCTCTCTCTCTCTCTCTCTCCTCTCTGCATCCCCTCTTTCAGGCGTGTTGAACACACAGGCTGTCCTATGATTTAAACATGTTGGACACTAAGCTGCTCATCCCCTTTGGCATGTCAAACTAAACATTATAACACAGGGGTGCTCTGGCCACAGTGGAGAGTGAAAGTTTATATATATATATACAGTGGGGCAAAAAAGTATTTAGTCAGCCACCAATTGTGCAAGTTCTCCCACTTAAAAAGATGAGAGAGGCCTGTAATTTTCATCATAGGTACACTTCAACTATGACAGACAAAATGAGAAAAAATTTCAGAAAATCACATTGTAGGATTTTTAATTAATTTATTTGCAAATGATGGTGGAAAATAAGTATTTGGTCAATAACAAAAGTTATATATGTTATATACCCTTTGTTGGCAATGACAGAGGTCAAACGTTTTCTGTAAGTCTTCACAAGGTTTTCACACACTGTTGCTGGTATTTTGGCCCATTCCTCCATGCAGATCTCCACTAGAGCAGTGATGTTTTGGGGCTGTTGCTGGGCAACACGGACGTTCAACTCCTTCCAAAGATTTTCTATGGGGTTGAGATCTGGAGACTGGCTAGGCCACTCCAGGACCTTGAAATGCTTCTTACGAAGCCACTCCTTCGTTGCCCGGGCGTGTGTTTGGGATCATTGTCATGCTGAAAGACCCAGCCACGTTTAATCTTCAATGCCCTTGCTGATGGAAGGAGGTTTTCACTCAAAATCTCACGATACATGGCCCCATTCATTCTTTCCTTTACACGGATCAGTCGTCCTGGACCCTTTGCAGAAAAACAGCCCCAAAGCATGATGTTTCCACCCCCATGCTTCACAGTAGGTATGGTGTTCTTTGGATGCAACTCAGCACTCCTTGTCCTCCAAACACGACCAGTTGAGGTTTTACAAAAAAGTTCTATTTTGGTTTCATCTGACCATATGACATTCTCCCAATCTTCTTCTGGATCATCCAAATAGCAAACTTCAGACAGGCTTGGACATGTACTGGCTTAAGCAGGGGAACCAGTCTGGCACTGCAGGATTTGAGTCCCTGGCGGCATAGTGTGTTACTGATGGTAGGCTTTGTTACTTTGGTCCCAGCTCTCTGCAGGTCATTCACTAGGTCCCCCCGTGTGGTTCTGGGATTTTTGCTCACCGTTCTTGTGATCATTTTGACCCCACGGGGTGAGATCTTGCGTGGAGACCCAGATCGAGGGAGATTATCAGTGGTCTTGTATGTCTTCCATTTCCTAATAATTGCTCCCAAAGTTGATTTCTTCAAACCAAGCTGCTTACCTATTGCAGATTCAGTCTTCCCAGCCTGGAGCAGGTCTGCAATTTTGTTTCTGGTGTCCTTTGACAGCTCTTTGGTCTTGGCCATAGTGGAGTTTGGAGTGTGACTGTTTGAGGTTGTGGACAGGTGTCTTTTATACTGATAGCAAGTTCAAACAGGTACCATTAATACAGGTAACGAGTGGAGGACAGAGGAGCCTCTTAAAGAAGAAGTTACAGATCTGTGAGAGCCAGAAATCTTGCTTGTTTGTAGGTAACCAAATACTTATTTTCCAACATAATTTGCAAATAAATTCATTAAAAATCCCACAATGTGATTTTCTGGATTTGTTTTCTCATTTTGTCTGTCATAGTTGAAGTGTACCTATGATGGAAATTACAGGCCTCTCTCATCTTTTTAAGTGGGAGAACTTGCACAATTGGTGGCTGACTAAATACTTTTTTGCCCCACTGTATATAAGCACAGTGGAAATGTTCTCTCTTGTTCTATCTCTGTCGTCACTCATCGCGTTGAACTTTGCCGTACCCAATGTTTGTTTTAACCGGGGGTTTTTCATGATGTCACAAGTAAGTGTTTTTACTTTCTCTTTCTTGTTGTACTCAGTCAATTCTCCCAGATCACTGTTCTTTTTTTAGTATTGAAATGTGGGGACTTTCTCTCATGTTCCCGCTCTCTCTCTTTCCCCTCCCTTTCTCTCTCCATATCAATTCAATTCAAAAGGCTTCATCGGTAGGGGAAACATATGTTTATATTGCCAAAGGAAGTGAAATAGACATTAAACAAGTGAAATAAACAATCAAAAATGGACAGTAAACATTACACTTACAAAATCTCTCTCTCTTTCTCTTCTCCATCTGCCTCCCTCTCTCCAGTATAAGGCTTTTGGGTTATTTTATTTTTTACTTCAGTTTATTTAGTGAATATTCCCTTAACTCTATTTCTTGAACTACAGGACGCGCTGGTTGAGGGCTTGTAAAGTAAGCATTTCACCTGTTCTATTCAGCGCATGTGACAAATACAATTGGAATTGATTGAAATGAGTTGAACAATATCTCAAATCAAATATAATTTGTCACATGCACTGAATACAACAGGTATTACCGTTGAAACAAGCCTTTAACCAACAATACAGTTTTAAGAAAAATAAGTTTAAAAAAGTATTTACTAAAATAAACTGAAGTAAAACATAAATACAACATTTAAATAAAAAAATAAAAAATAACAATTAAAGAGCAACAATAAAATAACAGTAGCTTGGCTATATACAGGGGGGACCGGTACAGAGGTTAGTCGAGGTAATTTAGGTAATATGTACATGTAGGTAGAGAAATATCTATCCTATCCATGGCTGCTAGTCTCAGTTTCAGTCCAATCATCACTCCAGTTGGTGTGTGTCAAATGACCCACTTCAGCAGCCAAGGGTTAAGCCTCTTTCCACCATCAGTTATTACAGCAGGATCTAGATCAAATTTGCACCAATCCACTCACACACACACACACACACACACACACACACACACACACACACACACACACACACACACACACACACACACACACACACACACACACACACACACACACACACACACACACACACACACACCCTTCACCTGGTTGAGCTCACTTTAAACCACTTCTCGTGTTTATCTCCTCTGCTCAGGGCCTGTGTGAGCACTTCAGAGGAACCACAACATTGCTCCTAATGAATCAGTACTGACTGTGTCGAGCCTCTCTCTCTTCTCGCTCTCTCTTTATCACTGACAGGCTTCCCTGTGCCTGGGGAATTACAAGTAACTTTTCTGATAGGAAACCCTAGACTGACTTGATGGATTCCACACTGATGGATTCTGACAGAGCGTGGCCCTTTTTCAACGCCCGCTGCAGCGGGAAAGGTTTTTCTGGTCAGCCTCCCGTTTCAGGGGGCGTTCTGAAAGCCGAACGATTGACGGGTGTAACGGTAAAGCCCGGCGACTTTCCCATTGTCTCTCGCAGCTGCGTCCTGCCTGCCACCTTTCGACATCAAGGGGAGAGTCAGTGTTATTAGCCTACCGCTGCGTTTGAGTGTCAGGGAGAGTCAATTATGACAAGGAGGGAGAAAAAAAAGAGAGCAGCACGGTAAAAGCTTTCTTTCTTCCCAGAGGCTGTGTTTGTATGTTCATGTATGTTCATGTGAGCGCGTATGTGTGTGTGTGTGTGTGTGCGTATGTGTGTGTGTGTGTGAATGTGTCCCGCGCCACTGTTAGTATGCCAGAAACAATAATTCCCCCTACCAACAACACCTCTCTCCTCCCCCCACCTTCAATAGCTAGTGGAACAGGCCAAATCCAGCACAGTGGGGAACGGGAACCTGGGGGCATCCAGCCTGCAGGTGCCACTGAGGATGAAGAGGTGCCGTGAGCATGCTCAGCCCTAATGATATCCGCCGGCACTTTCTCCCCCCGTCCCTCGGTGAAGAGTCCTGGACCCTGGAGTCTCTGTCACTACCTCCTAATGAGGCACAGAGCTTGGCACAAAATGGGCTCTCAATTTCCCTCACACTTCCCACTACTGGGTCGAGTTCAGGGAACTAGGGGACTGGCCATACTTACTCCCTGATGATGTGTAAAGGCGGAGTTGTGAGATGATGTAACATGTAGCCTTTGGTGGGTAATCCTCAATCTTCTCGCATTTCATTTCCCTTGGAAAGTACAGGACCCTGAGGGGGCAAAACATTGAGCTTTGATGGCCCCTTTCATCTACTATGTATGAGTCAATATTAATTTAAACTGCATTTGAGTCCCATTTCCCACCTGGATGAGTGTTATTTTATGTCAGTGTTTTTCCACATTAATCGTTTACCTTCGCAGTCCTCTTCCGGTGATAAAATTCCCCCAATTTTTCATTGGTCCAGGAAAATCATGTTCATTATTTGTTCTTCCAGGTCCAAGGCCAATAGAGGACACCCAACAAAACTTCCCCTTGGGCACTAAGCAACTGGGGAATATGAAACCATAATCGTCTTGTTGTGCAATATGTTGGGTCCTGGTAATTTTGTACAATTGGACAAGCTTGCTTTTCCTTATTTTTTTATTTTTAATTAAATTTTTTTTTTTTACTCCAAATACACATACGAAAAACAACTTACAGACACACAAACAATGACTATATCTCATTTGCCCAGACCCACATAACCACACCCCCATCCCTAGTGCCTGGATTATTGGTTGCCACTTGGCCCTAAACAAATTGGCACAATTTATCTCGGTCACCCATGCTATTTCAACATTTACATTTACATTTACATTTAAGTCATTTAGCAGACGCTCTTATCCAGAGCGACTTACAAATTGGTGCATTCACCTTATTACATCCAGTGGAACAGCCACTTTACAATAGTGCATCTAAATCTTTTAAGGGGGGGGGGGGGATGAGAAGGATTACTTTATCCTATCCTAGGTATTCCTTAAAGAGGTGGGGTTTCAGGTGTCTCCGGAAGGTGGTGATTGACTCCGCTGTCCTGGCGTCGTGAGGGAGTGTGTTCCACCATTGGGGAGCCAGAGCAGCGAACAGTTTTGACTGGGCTGAGCGGGAACTGTACTTCCTCAGTGGTAGGGAGGCGAGCAGGCCAGAGGTGGATGAACGCAGTGCCCTTGTTTAGGTGTAGAGCCTGATCAGAGCCTGGAGGTACTGAGGTGCCGTTCCCTCACAGCTCCGTAGGCAAGCACCATGGTCTTGTAGCGGATGCGAGCTTCAACTGGAAGCCAGTGGAGAGAGCGGAGGAGCGGGGTGACGTGAGAGAACTTGGGAAGGTTGAACACCAGACGGGCTGCGGCGTTCTGGATGAGTTGTAGGGGTTTAATGGCACAGGCAGGGAGCCCAGCCAACAGCGAGTTGCAGTAAACCAGACGGGAGATGACAAGTGCCTGGATTAGGACCTGCGCCGCTTCCTGTGTGAGGCAGGGTCGTACTCTGCGGATGTTGTAGAGCATGAACCTACAGGAACGGGCCACCGCCTTGATGTTAGTTGAGAACGACAGGGTGTTGTCCAGGATCACGCCAAGGTTCTTAGCGCTCTGGGAGGAGGACACAATGGAGTTGTCAACCGTGATGGCGAGATCATGGAACGGGCAGTCCTTCCCCGGGAGGAAGAGCAGCTCCGTCTTGCCGAGGTTCAGCTTGAGGTGGTGATCCGTCATCCACACTGATATGTCTGCCAGACATGCAGAGATGAGATTCGCCACCTGGTCATCAGAAGGGGGAAAGGAGAAGATTAATTGTGTGTCGTCTGCATAGCAATGATAGGAGAGACCATGTGAGGTTATGACAGAGCCAAGTGACTTGGTGTATAGCGAGAATAGGAGAGGGCCTAGAACAGAGCCCTAGGGGACAACAGTGGTGAGAGCGCGTGTTGAGGAGACAGATTCTCGCCACGCCACCTGGTAGGAGCGACCTGTCAGGTAGGACGCAATCCAAGCGTGGGCCGCGCCGGAGATGCCCAACTTGGAGAGGGTGGAGAGGAGGATCTGATGGTTCACAGTATCGACTTCAATATATAAATAATAAATCATTTGATTTTTCCATTGTGTTAATGACGGTGGATTCATTGATTTCACGTTTTTAGTATGGGTTTTTTCAAGATAAGTGATCAAACCAAATAAAGCTTTATTGATACAGCACATTTCAGACATGGAATGCATGTGCTTTACGGGGGTAAAATAACAAACAAAAAAAACTATGAAAATAAAAGCTGAAATATTTACCACACAACAGACATAACATTTTTTTTAAACTAAAGAATGACACAAACTGAATGACTAACAAGCACCCCAAGGAAAATCAAAACTAAAAATATCTATTTTAAATATGTCCACAGTTCCTGGGACCCTTCAGGTTCTCTGGCAGGCTATTCCAGAGGCTGGGAGCATAATAACTAAAGGCTGCTTCTCCATGACTCTTGGTCCTAGGCTTTGGGATAGTTAAAAGGCCAGTGCCAGAGAACCTGAGGGACCTACTGGGTACATAACTTAAAAGCATGTCCGACATGTATTGGGGTGCACAATCATGGATTGCTTTCAAAACCAATAGAAGAATCTTTAAAATGTATTCTAAAACTCACAAGCAGACAGTGCTTTAAATCCGGTGTAATGTGTGCTCTTCGTCTGGTCTTGGTCAATACCCACGCTGCAGCATTCTGTATGTTTTGCAGTTGACCAATGGCTTTCTTGGGTAGACCAAACAGGAGAGCAGGAGAGCATTACAGGATGAGCATTACATGGAGGAGTCTCTCTGTATCAGACTGAAAGAAGAACGGCCACACCGTGGCAATGATCCTCAGGTGGTAAAAAAAAGCTATTTTGGTCACATTCCTAATGTGTGATTCGAAATGGAGTTCAGAATCTAAAATAAAACACCAGGTAAAAAAAATAGGTGCTGTCTTCATTGCCTGTTAATTCAAATGTGCAGCTACATTCTCTCTCTGTGTTTTGGCTCCAACAATAAGTAACTCTATCTTGTTTTGATTTAGCTGGAGGAAGTTGTGAGCCATCCAAGTATTGAAATCACGTATACAGTTTAATCATTTATCCGTGGAGCTAAAATCCTCTGGTGACACAGGAATTCAAAGTTGTGTATCGTTTGCGTAGCAGTGAAAGTCAATACTGTGCTTTCTGATAACTCTGCCAAGGGGTAACATATATTATACAGTGCATTCGGAAAGTATTCAGACCCCTAATGTTACATTACAACCTTATTCTAAAATTGATTAAATGAAAAATGTTCCTCCTCAATCTACACACAATACCCCATAATGACAAAGCGAAAACAGATTTTTAGAAACGTATTACAAATAAAAAACAAATACCTTATTTACATAAGTATTCAGATACTTTGCTTTAAGACTTGAAATTGAGCTCAAGTGCATCCTGTTTCCATTGATCATACTTGAGATGTTTCGACAACTTCATTGGAGTCCCCTATGCTAAAGTCAATTGATTGGACATGATTTGGAAAGGGGCACACCTGTCTATATAAGGTCCCACAGTTGACAGTGCATGTCAGAGCAAAAACCAAGCAATGAGGTCGAAGGGATTGTCCGTAGAGCTCCGAGACAGGATTGTGTTGCGGCACAGACCTGGGGAAGGATAGCAAAACATTTCTGCAGCATTGAAGGTCCCCAAGATCACAGTGGCATCCATCATTCTTAAATGTCAGTGTTCCTCAAGGCTCCGTTTTAGGACCTCTATTGTTTTCACTATATATTTTACCTCTTGGTGATGTCAGCCGGACTCATAAGGTTAACTTTCACTGCTATGCGGATGACACACAGCTGTACATTTCGATGAAACATGGTGAAGCCCCAAAATTGCCCTCCCTGGAAGCCTGTGTTTCAGACATAAGGAAGTGGATGGTGGAAATGCACCCTCTATTATTATTTGACCCTGCTGGTCATCTATGAACATTTGAACAACTGTTATAATCTCCACTCGGCACAGCCAGTGGAAGCCTGTGTTTCAGACATAAGGAGGTGGATGGTGGAAATGTTTCTACTTTTAAACTTGGACAAAACAGAGATGCTAGTTTTAGGTCCCAATAAACAAAGAGATCTTCTGTTGAATCTGACAATTAATCTTGATGGTTGTACAGTCGTCTCAAATAAAACTGTGAAAGACCTCGGCATTACCCTGGACCCCGATCTCTCTTTTGACGAACATATCAAGACTTTTTCAAGGACAGCTTTTTTCCATCTATGTAACTTTTCAAAAATCAGAAACTTTATGTCCAAAAATGATGCAGAAAAATGAATCCATGCATTTGTCACTTCTAGGTTAGACTACTGCAATGCTCTACTTTCCAGCTACCGGGATAAAGCATTAAATAAACTTCAGTTAGTGCTAAACACGGCTGCTAGAATCTTGACTAGAACCAAAAAATGTGATCATATTACTCCAGTACTAGTCTCTCTACACTGGCTTCCTGTTAAGGCAAGGGCTGATTTCAAGGTTTTACTACTAACCTACAAAATATTACAGGGACTTTCTCCTACCTATCTTTCCGATGTGGTCCTGCCATACATACCTACACGTACACTATGGTCACAAGACGCAGGCCTCCTTACTGTCCCTAGAATTTCTAAGCAAACAGCTGGAGGCAGGGTTTTCTCCTATAGAGCTCCATTTTCATGGAATGGTCTGCCTATCCATGTGAGAGACACAGACTCGGTCTCAACCTTTAAGTCGTTATTGAAGATTAATCTCTTCAGTAGGTCATATGATTGAGTGTAGTCTGGCCCAGGAGTGTGAAGGTGAACGGAAAGGCAATGGAGCAACGAACCATGTACTGTTATAATCTCCACTCGGTACAGCCAGAAGAGGACTGGCCACCCCTCAAAGCCTGGTTCTTCTCTAGGTTTCTTCCTAGGTTCTGGCCTTTCTTGCCACCATGCAAGTACACCTGCATTGCTTGCTGTTTGGGGTTTTAGGCTGGGTTTCTGTACAGCACTTTGTGACATCAGCTGATGTAAGGATCAATTTGCAGATCAATTTGATTGATTGATCTGCAGCACTCAAGGCAGTTAACCCATTGTTCCCCGGGCGCCGAAGATGTGGATGTCGATTAAGGCAGCCCCGCGCACCGCTCTGATTCAGAGGGGTTGGGTTAAATAACTAGGTATCCTCCTTTCCCTTTACCTTTCCACCAATCAGGCCTTTATGGTAAAGTGGCCAGACGGAAGCCTCTACAGTAAAAGGCACATCATAGCACGCTTTAAGTTTGCCAAAAGGCACCTAAATGACTCTCAGACCATGAGAAACAAGATTCTCTGGTCTGATAAAACCAAGATTGAACTCTTTGGCCTGAATGCCAAGAATCACTTCTGGAGGAAACCTGGCACTATCCCTACGGTGGAGCATGTTGGTGGCAACATCATGCTGTGGGGATGTTTTTCAGGGGCTGTCCCAGGGAGACTAGTCAGGATCGAGGCAAAGATGAACAGAGCAAAGTATAGAGAGATCATTGATGAAAACCTGCTCCAGATTGCTCAGGACTTCAGACTGGGGAAAAGGTTCACTTTCCAACAGGACATTGACCCTAAGCACACAGCCAAAACAACGCAGCAGTGGCTTTGGGACAAATCTTTAAATGTCATTGATTGGCCCAGCCAGAGCCCGGACTTGAACCCGATTGAACGTCTCTGGAGAGACCTGAAAACTCCCCATCCAACCTGACTGAGCTTGAGAGGATCTGCACAGAAGAATGGGAGAAACTCCCCAAATACCAGTGTGCCAAGCTTGTAGCGTCATACCCAAGAAGACTCGAGGCTGTAATCGCTACCGAAGATGCTTCAACAAAGTACTGAGTAAAGGGTCTGCATAATAATAATAATAATAATATATGCCATTTAGCTGACGCTTTTATCCAAAGCGACTTACAGTCATGTGTGCATACATTCTACGTATGGGTGGTCCCGGGAATCGAACCCACTACCCTGGCGTTACAAGCGCCATGCTCTACCAACTGAGCCTTGCGAAAGTATTCGGCCCCCTTGAACTTTGCGACCTTTTGCCAAATTTCAGGCTTCAAACATAAAGATATAAAACTGTATTTTTTGTGAAGAATCAACAACAAGTGGGACACAATCATGAAGTGGAACAACATTTATTGGATATTTCAAACCTTTTTAACAAATCAAAAACTGAAAAATTGGGCGTGCAAAATTACTACACTCTGACAGCCATGTTTCACTGAGAAACACGCAATCAACTTTCTGCTCAGTAATGAGGTCATTCACGAGAAAGGCTTTACTTGTGATTGCTCTAACATTTAAAAGTGCCATATTCAATGAGTGTGGGCCACTGCCACAGCCTCGAGGCCACTGGCCACATCTCCACCAATGGAATAACAACCAAATTATTAATGTTACAACCGCATTTTCCGACAGTCTCCAATCTATCAGAATGGTAGGAGCTGACAGTTTGTATAAACTCGCTAGAAGGCAGAGTTAAAGGTACATAAATTAGGTTACTCACAATAACGATAGTGGCATTTCTACAGGAGTTGATATTAGAAGAGAATCGTCCAGCCCATTGAGTATCTCACTACATCCCCATATGCCATGTCTTGAAATATGCAGACAGACGGATTAAAGTTAAGTTTACGTTGGAATACTGACAGCCAACTTTCTAGCTCCGTCCATAAACTTTTGGACTTTATTGCATTCCTAGAAAACATGGATTATTGAATCATTATTAGTTTTACACTTAAGACATGACTGCCAATGTGCTGTAGAATTTATGAATTTTGTCTCTTGTATAATAAATTCTATACATTAGTTTATACTGGATTGGCGAGATGGTGCCAACAGAGATGGCTGCCTCGCTTCTAGTTCTTACAAGCATTTCGCTACACCCGCAATAACATCTATTAAATATGTGTGTGACCAATATAATTTGATTTGATTAAGAGTACATTTTCGTTAACTGTAATTTTGTTACTTATGCTCCAACTTTCCCTGCATCTTGTGCCAACATCAGTTCTTTTTCAATCTTGGTTCCAATCGTTAAACATTTTTCTAAGAGATTGTTAGTTGGATATGCTCTCTGAAAGGTTTTGTTTTGTCTTACCTATCACATAAACATCCTTTTCTGACTCAAATCCAGGCTGTATCACATCCGGCCATGATTAGGAGTCCCATAGGGCGGCGCACAATTGACCCAGCGCCGTCCGGGTTTGGCCGGGGTAGGCTGTCATTGTAAATAAGAATTTGTTCTTAATTGACTTGCCTAGTTAAATAAAGGTTAAATCAAATAAAATACATCAATAAATATAAGGTTCCCTCAAGGTTGCTCTGATGTCTGAAAGATTTCAATTCAAAATGTCATGATATGTAACATTTAAGTTGCATATATTTGAAACTATCTACATTGGTCAGTCCAAAATGGCTTTTTAATTCTGTCATGGAAATGAATGTATTTCCTGTTACGAAGTCATTTACGTTTCTATGCCTTTAATTTTCCAAACTTGCTTTTCCATTAACTGCTGTGCAACCTTTCCAGTGTACCATTGATCATTGTGCAGTCAGGTTTTTCCCCTGTACCAACAGTCATATTAGTGGTCTGATGTGATGATGTCATTTACAGGAAGTGGTGTGAATCATGGCTTCTTCTTATGCTGTAGTTTACTTGAAAGGGTGTGGAGTGTAGGTGTGTAGGTGTGTACTACCACAAGGATCAGGTGAGTTACTAACATCTTTTGTTCGTGTGTGTGTGTGTGTGTGTGTGTGTGTGTGTGTGTGTGTGTGTGTGTGTGTGTGTGTGTGTGTGTGTGTGTGTGTGTGTGTGTGTGTGTGTGTGTGTGTGTGTGTGTGTGTGTGTGTGTGTGTGTGTGTGTGCGTGTAAATGGCACTTACCCCTTTCTCACAGCCTCTGAACAATGGAGAGGGCACAGTTCACTGTCTCCTCTCTTCTACACCTCAGAAAACTCAGAGGATATGCTACAGTGAGGGAAAAAAGTATTTGATCCCCTGCTGATTTTGTACGTAACAAAAAACAAAATCCAGAAAAACGCATGTCAGAAATGTTATGAATTGATTTGCATTTTAATGAGGGAAATAAGTATTTGACCCCCTCTCAATCAGAAAGATTTCTGGCCCCAAGGTGTCTTTTATACAGGTAACGAGCTGAGATTAGGAGCACACTTATTGGGAGTTCTCCTAATCTCAGTTTGTTACTTGTATAAAAGACACCTGTCCACAGAAGCAATCAATCAATCAGATTCCAAACTCTCCACCATGGCCAAGACCAATGAGCTCTCCAAGGATGTCAGGGACAAGATTGTAGACCTACACAAGGCTGGAATGGGCTACAAGACCATCGCCAAGCAGCTTGGTGAGAAGGTGACAACAGTTGGCACCATTATTTGCAAATGGAAGAAACACAAAAGAATTGTCAATCTCCCTCGGCCTGGGGCTCCATGCAAGATCTCACCTTGTGTGTTTGCAATGATCATGGGAACGGTGAGGAATCAGCCCAGAACTACACGGGAGGATCTTGTCAATGATCGCAAGGCAGCTGGGAGCATAGTCACCAAGAAAACAATTGGTAACACACTACGCCGTGAAGGACTGAATCGTGCAGCGCCCGCAAGGTCCCCCTGCTCAAGAAAGCACATATACATGCCCGTCTGAAGTTTGCCTATGAACATCTGAATGATTCAGAGGACAACTGGGTGAAAGTGTTGTGGTCAGATGAGACCAAAATGGAGCTCTTTGGCATCAACTCAACTCGCCGTGTTTGGAGGAGGAGGAATGCTGCCTATGACCCCAAGAACACCATCCCCACCATCAAACATGGAGGTGGAAACATTATGCCTTGGGGGTGTTTTTCTGCTAAGAGGACAGGACAACTTCACCGCATCAAAGGGACAATGGACGGGGTCATGTACCGTCAAATCTTGGGTGAGAACCTCCTTCCCTCAGCCAGGGCATTGAAAATGGGTCGCGGATGTGTATTCCAGCATGACAATGACCCAAATCACACGGCCAAGGCAACAAAGGACTGGCTCAAGAAGAAGCACATTAAGGTCCTGGAATGGCCTAGCCAGTCTCCAGACCTTAATCCCATGGAAAATCTGTGGAGGGAGCTGAAGGTTCGAGTTGCCAAACGTCAGCCTCGAAACCTTAATGACTTGGAGAAGAACTGCAAAAGAGGAGTGGGACAAAATCCCTCCTGAGATGTGTGCAAACCTGGTGGCCGACTACGAGAAACGTCTAACCTCTGTGATTGCCAACAAGGGTTTTGCCACCAAGTACTAAGTCATGTTTTGCAATTTATAACATTTTTGACGTGCATTTTTCTGGATTTTTTGTTGTTATTCTGTCTCTCACGGTCGCATTCGCACTTCGGTCCGCAGGTAGTATTACTTTTCATTACTTTTCATTACATTTCATTATAGTACAACGGTTTGATTTGTCTAATCTTAGCAATTTCTTCTTAGCTATCTACATAGCCGTCTTTGTATCAAAGATAATTGCGTAATTATCGTATTTCGTCGTCCTAACGTAGTCTACTGCAGCTAGCCACATAGCTAACGTCCACCGTATAGCAGCACCGTAGAAACTATTACACTCAACTGAACGACTTGATTAGTGTAGTGTTAGCTAGCTACTTAGTTGTCTTTGCTGTCTTCGTATCCAAGATAATTGTGTAGTTTAGAGTGTGTAGTCTTAGAGTGATTATCTTAATTTACCGAGGTTAGCTAGCCAGCTATTTGTCGTCTTTAACGTAGGAGACACTGCTAGCTAGCTAACAGCTAACAGCTAACAGCCAGCCAACAACCCGGTCGCATTCCGCTTCGCTCCACAGGTAGTATCACATTTTCATTTCATTTCATTACAGCACAACGGTTTGATTTGCTTGATCGTAGCTAGCTACATAGCTAGCTACATAGCCGTCCTTGTATCAAAGATAATTGTGTAGTCTAGAGCGATTTTCTAGGTTAGCTAGCCAGCTATTGTCGTTATTTTAACGCAAACGTAACGTAATCAACACTGCTAGCTAGCCAGCTAGCCCCCGAATAGTAGCACTGTAGAAACTATTACACTCAACGGAACGACTTGATTAGTGTAGTGTCAACAACGCAGCCACTGCCAGCTAGCCTACTTCAGCAGTACTGTATCATTTTAATCATTTTAGTCAATAAGATTCTTGCTACGTAAGCTTAACTCTCTGAACATTCGAGACGTGTAGTCCACTTGTCATTCCAATCTCCTTGCATTAGCGTAGCCTCTTCTGTAGCCTGTCAACTATGTGTCTGTCTATCCCTGTTCTCTCCTCTCTGCACAGACCATACAAACGCTCCACACCGCGTGGCCGCGGCCACCCTAATCTGGTGGTCCCAGCGCGCACGACCCACGTGGAGTTCCAGGTCTCCGGTAGCCTCTGGAACTGCCGATCTGCGGCCAACAAGGCAGAGTTCATCTCAGCCTATGCCTCCCTCCAGTCCCTCGACTTCTTGGCACTGACGGAAACATGGATCACCACAGATAACACTGCTACTCCTACTGCTCTCTCCTCGTCCGCCCACGTGTTCTCGCACACCCTGAGAGCTTCTGGTCAGTGGGGTGGTGGCACCGGGATCCTCATCTCTCCCAAGTGGTCATTCTCTCTTTCCCCTTACGCATCTGTCTATCGCCTCCTTTGAATTCCATGCTGTCACAGTTACCAGCCCTTTCAAGCTTAACATCCTTATCATTTATTGCCCTCCAGGTTCCTCGGAGAGTTCATCAATGAGCTTGATGCCTTGATAAGCTCCTTTCCTGAGGACGGCTCACCTCTCACAGTTCTGGGCGACTTTAACCTCCCCACGTCTACCTTTGACTCATTCCTCTCTGCCTCCTTCTTTCCACTCCTCTCCTCTTTTGACCTCACCCTCTCACCTTCCCCCCCTACTCACAAGGCAGGCAATACGCTCGACCTCATCTTTACTAGATGCTGTTCTTCCACTAACCCCATTGCAACTCCCCTCCAAGTCTCCGACCACTACCTTGTATCCTTTTCCCTCTCGCTCTCATCCAACACTTCCCACACTGCCCCTACTCGGATGGTATCGCGCCGTCCCAACCTTCGCTCTCTCTCCGCCGCTACTCTCTCCTCTTCCATCCTATCATCTCTTCCCTCTGCTCAAAGCTTCTCCAACCTATCTCCTGATTCTGCCTCCTCAACCCTCCTCTCCTCCCTTTCTGCATCCTTTGACTCTCTATGTCCCCTATCCTCCAGGCCGGCTCGGTCCTCCCCTCCCGCTCCGTGGCTCGACGACTCATTGCGAGCTCACAGAACAGGGCTCCGGGCAGCCGAGCGGAAATGGAGGAAAACTCGCCTCCCTGCGGACCTGGCATCCTTTCACTCCCTCCTCTCTACATTTTCCTCCTCTGTCTCTGCTGCTAAAGCCACTTTCTACCACTCTAAATTCCAAGCATCTGCCTCTAACCCTAGGAAGCTCTTTGCCACCTTCTCCTCCCTCCTGAATCCTCCTCCCCCTCCCCCTCCTCCCTCTCTGCAGATGACTTCGTCAACCATTTTGAAAAGAAGGTCGACGACATCCGATCCTCGTTTGCTAAGTCAAACGACACCGCTGGTTCTGCTCACACTGCCCTACCCTGTGCTCTGACCTCTTTCTCCCCTCTCTCTCCAGATGAAATCTCGCGTCTTGTGACGGCCGGCCGCCCAACAACCTGCCCGCTTGACCCTATCCCCTCCTCTCTTCTCCAGACCATTTCCGGAGACCTTCTCCCTTACCTCACCTCGCTCATCAACTCATCCCTGACCGCTGGCTACGTCCCTTCCGTCCTCAAGAGAGCAAGAGTTGCACCCCTTCTGAAAAAACCTACACTCGATCCCTCCGATGTCAACAACTACAGACCAGTATCCCTTCTTTCTTTTCTCTCCAAAACTCTTGAACGTGCCGTCCTTGGCCAGCTCTACCGCTATCTCTCTCAGAATGACCTTCTTGATCCAAATCAGTCAGGTTTCAAGACTAGTCATTCAACTGAGACTGCTCTTCTCTGCATCACGGAGGCGCTCCGCACTGCTAAGGCTAACTCTCTCTCCTCTGCTCTCATCCTTCTAGACCTATCGGCTGCCTTCGATACTGTGAACCATCAGATCCTCCTCTCCACCCTCTCCGAGTTGGGCATCTCCGGCGCGGCCCACGCTTGGATTGCGTCCTACCTGACAGGTCGCTCCTACCAGGTGGCGTGGCGAGAATCTGTCTCCTCACCATGCGCTCTCACCACTGGTGTCCCCCAGGGCTCTGTTCTAGGCCCTCTCCTATTCTCGCTATACACCAAGTCACTTGGCTCTGTCATAACCTCACATGGTCTCTCCTATCATTGCTATGCAGACGACACACAATTAATCTTCTCCTTTCCCCCTTCTGATGACCAGGTGGCGAATCGCATCTCTGCATGTCTGGCAGACATATCAGTGTGGATGACGGATCACCACCTCAAGCTGAACCTCGGCAAGACGGAGCTGCTCTTCCTCCCGGGAAGGACTGCCCGTTCCATGATCTCACCATCACGGTTGACAACTCCATTGTGTCCTCCTCCCAGAGCGCTAAGAACCTTGGCGTGATCCTGGACAACACCCTGTCGTTCTCAACTAACATCAAGGTGGTGGCCCGTTCCTGTAGGTTCATGCTCTACAACATCCGCAGAGTACGACCCTGCCTCACACAGGAAGCGGCGCAGGTCCTAATCCAGGCACTTGTCATCTCCCATCTGGATTACTGCACTCGCTGTTGGCTGGGCTCCCTGCCTGTGCCATTAAACCCCTACAACTCATCCAGAAGCAGCCCGTCTGGTGTTCAACCTTCCCAAACGTCACCCCGCTCCTCCGCTCTCTCCACTGGCTTCCAGTTGAAGCTCGCATCCGCTACAAGACCATGGTGCTTCCACGGAGCTGTGAGGGGAACGGCACCTCAGTACCTCCAGGCTCTGATCAGGCCCTACACCCAAACAAGGGTACTGCGTTCATCCACCTCTGGCCTGCTCGCCTCCCTACCACTGAGGAAGTACAGTTCCCGCTCAGCCCAGTCAAAACTGTTCGCTGCTCTGGCCCCCAATGGTGGAACAAACTCCCTCACGACGCCAGGACAGCGGAGTCAATCACCACCTTCCGGAGACACCTGAAACCCCACCTCTTTAAGGAATACCTAGGATAGGATAAGTAATCCTTCTCACCCCCCCCCCCCTAAAATATTTAGATGCACTATTGTAAAGTGGCTGTTCCACTGGATGTCATAAGGTGAATGCACCAATTTGTAAGTCGCTCTGGATAAGAGCGTCTGCTAAATGACTTAAATGTAAATGTAAATGTAAATAAACCTACCATTAAAATTATAGACTGATCATTTCTTTGTCAGTGGACGGCAAACATACAAAATCAGCAGGGGATCAAATACTTTTTTCCCTCACTGTATATCCCAGACAAACAAGTCCTCTCAAAAATGACTTGTTTGTCAATGTTTGTTATGTCAATGATCTGTTGTTGCACCCTTCGGGATGGATAGTTTGGGGCAATTGTGTATCTCTATCAAATCAGCCAATTGTCCTGGTTCTTAAATTGTCTCTGCATTTAAATAGTCACGAATTAAGGATTATTTCACCTCCCCCCTGTGCAATTAATCGTGACCCCTCACCAGCTTAAGACATTACATTGAATAAGAGGATTGATTCATTGATCAAACTAGACCCGAGGGATAAGGATTATGTCGTGGCCGTGTGATGATGTTGACACTCCAACATGTGAGGGCTGGGGCGCGTGCCCATCGACTGTGTATCTGTGTGGTGGGAGGAGAGGGGAGGGTGGGGGTTAGTTGGGGGTGGGGGATTCAGCCTAGCAGGCCAGCTGGCACGAGGGCAGCCTCTGGCTCGGCTGGGCTCCGTGGGCATCCGGCTTGGTACAGCCACGCATTGCGACATCTGAGACCATGGTGCCAACCAAGACAGCGGCACAGGTCTCCCATGTGCCAACTCAAAGAGTCAGTGGGGAAGAGAGGCATTGAAAGTTGACGAGAGCCAATAGTATGGCGGCATAAGTGAATTTGGGGGTCAATGAGAGCCAATAGGGGAAAGGAAGGGTTCATGGGGGCCAATAGCAGAAGAGCAGAAGTACAGGTACAGTAGAAACTGTGGTTTCCCTCTGTTTGCCTGTTCAGCTCAAAAGACTACGGCAGAAAGGGTTTCAAAAAATAGAATTGACTAAAGATAAAGATCAACTGAATGTGTTGCATGCAATTCACTGAACTGTGCACCTAGAAAAATGTCACAAGTTAGGGGTGAATCCTAATTTTCACTAAAGTCAACTTTTCACTTAGTCATTCATTGATGTCAATGGGAAACTAAGATGAAATTCAACTTAAGTCGAGTTAGGATTTGCCCCATAGCGCACTGAGATCAGTTTCATTATGCACTTTATTTGATAGACCATACCCGGATATGGGCAAATCTATGCATGAAAGTGGATATCTTCACTGTCACTGAGATATGCGTCTCATAAAGTGGGTTGAATATCCCACCCAGCTAGCCAACCTCACTGAAATGTGCATTATCACTCTGATGTGCTTTGACAATTCCAACTGCCTCAATATTAAACCCCTTTGAGTATGGAATGAAACGCTTAGGTCAGATCGCAGTCAGCTCCAAGTATGTGCTCCAAGTATGTGCTCCAAGTGTGCGGTGAAAAGACAGACCTGCAATGATATTCATACATATGGCATGGCATTCACTCCCACTTGCGCAGAGATAAAATACACAATCACATGGCTTTAGTGATTGCCCTGCCACAGACATACATGCAGACATACATGCACACATAGGGTGTTTCTCAGAATGCATACTACCGTGCTCCGAGCACGGAAGGGTCGGAGTATATCCAAATCAAAGTATGCAAAACGGAGCACGGTGGGCAATTCTTGAATGCGAATGTGCCTTAGACCACTGCCCCACTTGGGAGTCCCTTGGAATGAAATGTTGCCTATTCGCATCTCATATGTTGCCTGAATATGTTATCTTGATATGTTAATAAATAAATGCTGTGTTCATTTTGTCATGTCTACCTGCCTACGTACCATAGATCGCAAGACCATAATAAGCCAATAGGGCTAACTGGCGAGCTACCCACAAGGAATGGACATCTATCTTGCATAATATTAGTTGTAGGTAATTGTGCCTGTTAAACTATCTGGTTAGCTACATAAAATAAGGTAAAATGGTTGCTTTGTGTATATCTTGTTTGGTCTCTATTGCCATTGTCCTGGCTGGAAGACTGTTCAGTGAATGGGGAGGTAAGTTAATGCAGTACGGGGAGCGTGAGTGCTTCTCAAATGTATTGTTTTATGCATTCTCCACACTCGTACTCAAGAGAACGCCGTTGGAGAATGCACTCGGGGCATGAGAGTGAGGAGCACGGTATTATGCATATTGAGAAACACCCATACACTCAAATATACACACACACAACACACACACACACACACACACACATGCAATCACATAATAATATTCACAAACACACACGTCTGTCTGTGAATTCACTACACACACAAACACCTCTGTCTGTGAATGAATTACTGGTCTCTCATAATAAGCCTTTTCAATCCGACGGACCCGGCGCTTATGATCTGGCCCACAGGAGGGGCCCAGACACTCAAAGCCTCTTTATCTTCCCACTGTGTGCTGATGCATTGAAAAGGGAGCGGGATGCAGCCATACCCCCCCCCCGCCTCCTGTCATAATTGTGCCCATGCCTTCCCCCACTAACTACGTGGGATGGCAGCACTTTGTAAGGCCTCATCGTGATTAATTGCCTGAGTAACGTTGCTGGAGTGGTCTATTTCTTGCATGTGGGTCAGGTTGTACTGTGTGTTGACAATGAACCCTGATATGCCCAAAATTAAAGCAAAGACTTTGGCAAAAAAATGTACATTATCGTTCAAAAGTTTGGGGTCACTTAGAAATGTCCTTGTTTTTGAAAGAAAAGCACATTTTTTTGTCCATTTAAATAACATCAAATTGGTCAGAAATACAGTGTAGACATTGTTAAATGTTGTAAATGACTATTGTAGCTGGAAACTGATGATTTTTTATGGAATATCTACATAGGCATACAGAGGCCCATTATCAGCAACCATCACTCCTGTGTTCCAATGGCACATTGTGTTAGCTAATCCAAGTTGATCATTTTAAAAGGCTAATTGATCATTAGAAAAACCATTTGCAATTATGTTAGCACAGCTGAAAACTGTTGCCCTGATTAAAGAAGCAATAAAACTGGCCTTCTTTAGACTAGTTGAGTATCTGGAGCGTCAGCATTTGTGACAACGTCAACAGTGAAGAGGCAACTCCGGGATTCTGGCCTTCTAGGCAGAGTTCCTCTGTCCAGTGTCTGTTCTTTTGCCCATCTTAATCTTTGCTTTTTATTGGCCAGTCTGAGATATGGCTTTTTCTTTGCAACTTTGCCTAGAAGGCCAGCATCCCGGAGTCGCCTCTTCACTGCTGATGTTGTGCACCGGGGCCTCCCACTCCTCTTTCTATTCTGGTTAGAGCCAGTTTGCGCTGTTCTGTGAAGGGAGTATTCTGTGAAGGTTGTCTATGCATCTCAAGCCCACATTATCCCTCTGAGCTAAAGCCAAAGCAAATGTTTTCTCTTGTCCCCAGCACAAGCCTTCAAGTCTCAGCCAGGGTTGCTCCCCACTGGGCACAGACGTCAATATATTCAACGTTGGTTCAACGTAATTTCATTGAAATGTGTGCCTAGGGGGTCATTACGCAAGTCCAGTTCACTGAACCACCTCCAATTCACATGATAAACCCACCTTCCCCCATCCATCCCCTAGTGAAATAGTATAAGTTTATGCATAGTCTATTTACTAGCAGATACAGATTACAGCCCAGACTGTCTTGGGACACACTAACCCTCACTTCTCTCAGTTCACCTGGAGGCTCTATTTTACCTTATGCAGTTTTACAGTATGATGTTTCTCTCTGCAGAGATAAAGAATTTGTTCCACATTTTATACTTATATGAGTCCTCTAGGTTTTTAGCTATAGTACAGTGAATGGAATGTCTGATAGTGACACTCCAAGCTGTACAGGCAATCCCAGACGAGAGAGAGAAATAGACAGAAAGAGACATTTTATCTGGCCTGAATTGGCACATTTAAATACAGCAGACAACCATTAAATAATCTTACAGACAGATGAGCGGCAGAGAGAGACACACGGAGAGAAACACAGGTTGCAGCGCCAGAGAAACAGAGAGAGAGAGAGAGAGAGAAACAGAGAGAGACAGAGAGAGAGAGAGAGAGAGAGAGAGAGAGAGAGAGAGAGAGAGAGAGAGAAACAGAGAGAGAAACACAGAGAGAGAGAGAGAGAAACAGAGAGAGAAACAGAGAGAGAGAGAGAAACAGAGAGAGAGAGAGAAACAGAGAGAGAGAAACAGAGAGAGAGAGAGAGAGAGAGAAACAGAGAGCGAGAGAGAGAAACAGAGAGAGAGAGAGAGAAACAGAGAGAGAGAGAGAGAAACAGAGAGAGAGAGAGAAACAGAGAGCACCTTTCCAAGAGCCGGCCCTGACACAGTCTTGACACTTGGACTGTATTTCTCAGAAATGTCAGCGTTGAACTGTGTCTTCTCAAGCTCTGAACCAGCTGTCAGTGTGTACTCAGTGTGTACTCAGTGTGTAGCGGCGGCTGTACAAACCTGCCAACTCCTGTCTGAACTCACTGTGGCCCTATATTATCGCAATGTCCAAGGCCCTCTTGGTTCTCTCATGTCTCTCCATTCTCTGCCTGGGTAGCCTCCTTTGTTTACACCCAAGCCCATCATGTCCGGTGCCGGGTGAGGCCTGACTTACAGGATATGAATCTTCGTCTTCGGTGTGCCGTGTGCGCCATTGGAGCGATGCTCTCCCTCTGCTCTATTTCCCTCCCAGCGTCTGGGTTGTTGACACAAGGCGAAGCCAAAAGTTCAGGTTTAGAAATTCCCCAATTTCACAGGGTTTAGGGTGGATACAGGAGAGATGATTTATAACTAGGAGAGGTTATTTATGACAAAGACCCCCCTCTTGTAGAGGTGTGGAAGAAGCAGTTGGAGGTGGCGATGCTCGTTTCAACACTGCTGATTTTAGAGCCTTTTCATGAGAGCATAATGACATGAGAGAGAGAGAGTTCCGGTCTCTCCTGTGGTCTTTTTTGTGTGTAAATACTGTGTTACTATAATGACACACATCTGCAGTTGTGTTACTAATGATGGCCAGCCTGACTGGTCTTTGTCAATGAAAGGGTTTGTATTTGTGTGTGCGTGCGTGCGTGCATATGTGTGCTTGGTTATGCATGCACATGTACACTGAGTGTACAAAACATTAGGAACACTTGCTCTTTCCATGACAGACTGACCAGGTGAATCCAGGTGAAAGCTATGATCCCTTATTGATGTCCCTTGTTAAATCCACTTCAATCGGTGTAGATGAAGGAGAGGAGACAGGTTAAAGAAGGATTTTTAAGCCTTGAGACATGGCTTGTTTATGTGTGCCATTCAGAGGGTGAATGGACAAGACTAAATATTGAAGTGCCTTTGAGGCCCAACAGTTTCCCGTGTGTATCAAGAATGGTCCACCACCCAAAGAACATCCAGGTAACTTGACACAACTGTGGGAAGCACTGGAGTCAACATGGGCCAGCATCCCTGTGGAACACTATCGACACCTTGTAGAGTCCATGTCCCGACAAGTTGAGGCTGTTCTGAGGGCAAAAGTGGGTGCAGCGCAATATTAGAAATGTGTTCCTGTTTTGTACACGCAGTGTATGTATGTGTGTGTGTGTGTGTGTGTGTGTGTGTGTACATCTGTACATTTGGGGAGAAATATATGTTAGAGGGGTACAATAACAAACAGATTTAATGCGGTCCCCTTGACAGAAGCACTAGAGTCGTATAAACCTAATGGCTTACACATATTTCGTTTGGTGTACATATCACCCGTCATAATGTTAAGAGCAGATACACTGAAGTCCATTCAGTCTGTCATCCAAGCTCACTATATCCTTATGACTTAGATATTGCTTTAGACTGGGTTTGTATTGATCCGAAAACAAACTGAAACAAACAAGCTGTATGAAATTACTGAAACTCTTGTGGGAACTCAGTAATTTGCCATTCTGGAAAATCTTTGAAGGGACTTTGCCTAATCATACAGAATAGCAAATGTTGTTCTATAATCTTCATGTTTGCCTCCGGCATTCTGTCCCTGCCTCAGTCACCACACCCGCTTCAACATTAAAACCAATAAAGAAACTCCCCATAACCGACAAACTCATTTAAAACAAACCTGATTTTCAAGAATAAATACCCGGCCTGCCTCATCCCCACCCACACTTCCTTCTCGGCACCCACGCATAGCTGACTTTCATTTCCATCCATATTTTTTCCTCCGGACTACACAAATTAGGAGGCAAATGAGGAGGGAGGAGAGATGGGTGATGAGGCATAACAGAGGGAAGGGGAGGAAGAGGAGGGGAAGGGATAGGGAGAGCCAGCAGGTGACAAGCAGAAGAGTAGGAGAGAGATTAGGCCTATGAATGGTCAAGAAATGTGTCTCAGAAAACAAGGGCTGAAAATGGAACCGGAATGTGTTGGCCTTTTTTCGTCCTACTGTAGGTAAAAGCCAGGAGTTTTTCCCTGACCACATGACCAGAAAATACACTTGGCCATAATCATATGTCATGGTGTTCCAAATAACCAGGCAAACAATGTACATTCATATTGACGGGTCTTCATAGATCGACACGTCACGTCTGTATCGATGGGAGATTTCGGCTTTGTTTCATCAGTCTTCAGTCTACATTCTAGTCCGTACCTCTAAACAGTGTTCCTCCAAAGACATCCTCCAGCATGGTTTGCCTGACCAAGTTAATTACAGCATCCAGACAATAAAAATGTACATGAATCAGCAGCAGCAACAACATGCGAGGAGAGCAGCAAGGCACAGAGTGTTCTGTGGTAAATCCAGGACAGCAAAGAAAGACAGCTTGAAGAATGAGAGGTCAATACAATACAAGCTGTCAGCAGATAGTAAATGTTTGCTCGGGGACTTTCAGTCAATAGTCAAAATTAATGGTAAACATGGAATATTGAGAAAAGATGATGTTTTTACCATGCAAGGTAGATAGACAAGTCATTTCGTTGACTAATCTATTATATTTGGGGGAACAGCAGTCAAAGTGGATCGAGTGTCTAGTGTCATTTGAAGTGTTTTCTACTCCATGGAATATGGAGAGCAATTTATGTTTTTACCATACAAGGTAGCTCGATGATATGTTGTTGACCAATTCATTATAGTTCAGTCACGATATAAAACTTATCCGTGGTTAGATTGGTTTGTTGCGATTGGTGGAACAAAGTAAAATTAATTTTGAACACTGTTTTGAACACTGTTTTCTACTTCAACACCATCATATAACTGTAAATCCCTACACGGTAAAACGCCTGGTAGTAACACTGGATAAGAATGCATTACTGCTCTATATTGCACAGTGCTATAACCGTCTCCCAGTCCTCAGTAGTCCCTGTTACTTTGTGTAGCGAAAAGACTAACACAATAGGACGTTCATAATTAAGCCCACTGCTGTCAAGTCATGTGAATGGCCTGACATGTCCTCACTTGTCATTTTGACCTTTCGTGTGTGTCATTTTCTCCTCCATCAAGCCAGCTGCCTGCATCCCTCGTTCCCCTATGACGGGTGGGTCATTGATCTATCCTCGCAGTGTTTCACAAAGTCTCAAAGACTTGGGGAGAAAATGGTTCTCTTACTCCGTTTTGGAAATGTATGTATGTACTGTGTATGCTTTGTTAAAGGGGATTTCTGATTAATTGAATAATTTTACAACCGTGGTGAGAAATTGAGCCATGTCTGTTTGACTGTGGGTTGATTGAGGCATCTGCTATATGCTGATGGCATTAAAGCACAATGTAAATTCTCTCTTACTCACTGACTCCACCTTTCTCACTTCTCTTTGACACTATACCTTGTTCTCTCTGAAGCTAAGTCTAAAATTAGAACGAGGAGCAATTCAAATGGGTAAACAAGGAAAAGGGTGAGAGACTGAGAAAGAGGGACTTTTTCCCACACAATGTTCGGAGCATCTCTCCAGCAAAGAATCATGGTAAGGACTGCATCCAGCTCTCTGCTCCCATCCAATCAGATTGGAACAGGGAAATGGAGGATCGGGCAAGAGGGAGTTCAAAGGGGCGAGGAAAGCCACTCGGATCTTTGGCAGTGGAGTTAATGCATTAATATTCACACTGCAATGGAGGGCTTTGCCCCATCATCTCTTCAAAGAAAAAGAGAGGTAGAGATTGTGTGTCTGTAGATGGTAAATACAGTGTGTGTGTGTGTGTGTGTGTGTGTGTGTGTGTGTGTGTGTGTGTGTGTGTGTGTGTGTGTGTGTGTGTGTGTGTGTGTGTGTGTGTGTGTGTGTGTGTGTGTGTGTGTGTGTGTGTGTGTGTGTGTGTGTGTGTGTGTGTGTGTGTGTGTGTGTGTGTCATTGCGTTCACTATGAATAGTGTGCAGGCATAATCTGTGATCGATATGATTTCCTTCCAGTATCAGTAGGATTCCTACGGTCCATTTATTATTCTATACGAGTGTGGTTTGCGTGGATAATTGTACATTAAGTGGATTAGCATGCAGTGGGAATCCCTAATGGGAATTAGCTACTTTGCTTTGAATGCACATAAATCAAATAATCATGCACTGAAGTACCCATCCACTTCTGCAACATCAGCCTATTTTAAAGTGCTGAAATCCATGCTGTTGTTCACGTTAATAAATAGTAGAGAGAGTTTTAATGATACCGACACTTGTTATGTTTCAGTTCTGCAGTTACTTGTGTGATAGTCATATTTAAAAATCAAATCAAATCAAAGTTTATTTGTGGTTAGCAGATGTTAATGCGAGTGTAGCGAAATGCTTGTACTTCTAGTTCCGACAATGCAGTAATAACCAACAAGTAATCTAACTAACAATTCCAAAACTACTGTCTTATACACAGTGTAAGGGGATAAAGAATATGTACATAAAGATATATGAATGAGTGATGGTACAGAGCAGCATAGGCAAGATACAGTAGATGGTATCGAGTACAGTATATACATATGAGATGAGTATGTAAACAAAGTGGCATAGTTAAAGTGGCTAGTGATACATGTATTACATAAGGATGCAGTCGATGATACAGAGTACAGTATATACGTATGCATAGCCCATCCAACTACCTCATCCCCATACTGTTATCTATTTTATTTATTTTTGCATCCTTTAAAGTATTTCTACTTGTACACTCATCTTCTGTACAGTTATCACTCCAGTGTTTAATTGCTATATTGTAATTATTTTACCACTATGGCCAATCTATGGCCTTTCCTCCGGTATACTACCTCATTTGCACACACTGTATAGAGACATTTTTTCTACTGTATTATTGACTGCATGTTTGTTTATTCCATATGTACCTATGTGTTGTTGTTTGTGCTGCGCTGATTTGCTTTATCCTGGCCAGGTCGCACTTGTTGGTCCTTCTTTAGCTCAGTTGGTAGAGCATGGCGCTTGTAACGCCAGGGTAGTGGGTTCGATCCCCAGGACCACCCATACGTAGAATGTATGCACACATGACTGTAAGTCGCTTTGATAAAAGCGTCAGCTAAATGGCATATATTATTATTATTATTATAGATGAATAATGTAGGGTATGTAACATTATATAAGGTGGCATTGTTTAAAGTGGCTAGTGATATATTTACATAATTTCCCATCAATTCCCATTATTAAAGTGGCTGGAGTTGAGTCAGTGTCAGTGTGTTGGCAGCAGCCACTCAATGTTAGTGGTGGCTGTTTAACAGTCTGATGGCCTTGAGATAGAAGCTGTTTTTCAGTCTCTCGGTCCCAGCTTTGATGCACCTGTACTGACCTCGCCTTCTGGATGATAGCGGGGTGAACAGGCAGTGGCTCGGGTGGTTGATGTCCTTGATAATCTTTATGGCCTTCCTGTAACATCGGGTGGTGTAGGTGTCCTGGAGGGCAGGTAGTTTGCCCCCGGTGATACGTTGTGCAGACCTCACTACCCTCTGGAGAGCCTTACGGTTGTGGGCGGAGCAGTTGCCGTACCAGGCGGTGATACAGCCCGCCAGGATGCTCTCGATTGTGCATCTGTAGAAGTTTGTGAGTGCTTTTGGTGACAAGCCGAATTTCTTCAGCCTCCTGAGATTCAGTTTGTCTGTGATGTGTATGCCGAGGAACTTAAAACTTGCTACCCTCTCCACTACTGTTCCATCGATGTGGATAGGGGGGTGTTCCCTCTGCTGTTTCCTGAAGTCCACAATCATCTCCTTAGTTTTGTTGACGTTGAGTGTGAGGTTATTTTCCTGACACCACACTCCGAGGGCCCTCACCTCCTCCCTGTAGGCCGTCTCGTCATTGTTGGTAATCAAGCCTACCACTGTTGTGTTGTCCGCAAACTTGATGATTGAGTTGGAGGCGTGCGTGGCCACCCAGTCGTGGGTGAACAGGGAGTACAGGAGAGGGCTCAGAACGCACCCATGTGGGGTCCCAGTGTTGAGGATCAGCGGGGTGGAGATGTTGTTGCCTACCCTCACCACCTGGGGGCGGCCCGTCAGAAAGTCCAGTACCCAGTTGCACAGGGCGGGTTCGAGACCCAGGGTCTCGAGCTTGATGACGAGCTTGGAGGGCACTATGGTGTTGAATGCCGAGCTGTAGTCGATGAACAGCATTCACATAGGTATTCCTCTTGTCCAGATGGGTTAGGGCAGTGTGCAGTGTGGTTGAGATTGCATGTCTGTGGACCTATTTGAGCGGTAAGCAAATTGGAGTGGGTCTAGTCGCTCTGGATAAGAGCGTCTGCTAAATGACTTAAATGTAAATGTAATGTAATGTCTAGGGTGTCAGGTAGAGTGGAGGTGATATGGTCCTTGACTAGTCTCTCAAAGCACTTCATGATGACGGAAATGAGTGCTACGGGGCGGTAGTCGTTTAGCTCAGTTACCTTAGCTTTCTTGGGAACAGGAACAATGGTGGCCCTCTTGAAGCATGTGGGAACAGCAGACTGGTATAGGGATTGATTGAATATGTCCGTAAACACACCGGCCAGCTGGTCTGCGCATGTGGTAAGTCTAATTTAGGGTGTTATTTGACACTCTTCATCTAAGTATCTCCAAACTCTTTGAGTGTCGGTTGTTTCTTCTTTGCCAAACAACACTCAACCAAACAGAAGAGATGCTTTCTTTAATCATGAAGTTTAAAACAATGCCATATGTAAAGTACCTCCTGCAGGCTTTTTGACGAGAAACTCAGCGAGAATTTGATTTTTCTTTAAAATTCTCCCGGCTTCAATCATCCAAATACCAAATCAAAATCCACCTTAGATGAATTGCAGTGGAATACAAATGAGTGGTTCCGGAGTCAGCGGCAGGGATTTTTAATGAGGACAAAAACCTATCACCATATCTAACCTCCAGTTCATTTGCTGCCTTGGCATCCCAATAGAATTCTCGTTGAAAATCCGGAGGTTTGGCTCTAGCTCGCTTTGAGCCCTGCAAAACAATGGCTGTCCTCCTCCCACTTCCCAGAACATTTAAACCCTCACTTTGCCTAAAGCAATCCCTGCTCCTGCAGTGTAAAGGTCATTTGAAATAAATAAATAAGGGAAGGAAGATTGCAATAGCATCCCACACACCAAGCTCTGAGCAGCATTTGAAAAGGCTAGGAACCCCAACTTAACATTCATTCGCCTGGGGGTATTCCGTGAGCGTGTGAGTAGGAGAACAGAACTTCCAAGACCACACTAACTCCCACTCAGTAGCCATATCTACATTAGTCACATTGTGCCTGTACTGTACAATACTGCTGTACTTGTGCCTGTACATTACTACTGTACTTGTGTAAATACCTATGGCCTTTTTAGTCATTGTCAGATTTATTTTGTCTTTGGGAAAGTCTACCACAAATGTTTATTGCATTGGGATGTTGAGCCCTCAAGGATTTGAATTCTATTAGATACATTTTATACTTATCCTCCAAAAACGTTTCACCTCTCAGAGTTTGCAGATATCATCCTTGAGAATGAATTAGAACACGTCGGTGACAAGACAATGGATATGGAGTGAATATTTGAACAGGTGTAATGTATCCTAAATACATCACAATGTCATAGATAAAACGTGTGTACAGTAGAACACACTCCCAAGGAGACCATGAACAGGAGATTACATCAATTTAACTCAATTCCATGTTTTTATGAGCCTCTCCGTCTCCCTGTGAGTACAAAGTGACCTCTATTAGGTTTGCAAACCCTTTATTGTCACCCCATAACAAATGCTGGCCTGCTGTGTTTTGGTTTCCCATGAGGGTGTCTTGGGGCTTTGTGGTTGGGTTACACGACCCTGTTATGTGTGTGTGTGTGGCTTCTCCTCTGAGCTTCTCCTACACACACACACACACACACACACACACACACACACACACACACACACACACACACACACACACACACACACACACACACACACACACACACACACACACACACACACACACACACACACACACACACACACACACACTCTGTGCTCACACACACATACTCTGTGCTCACACACACATACTCTGTGCACACACACACACACACACACACACACACACACACACACACACACACACACACACACACACACACACACACACACACACAGTACTCACACACACACACACACACACACTCCGTACTCACACACACACACACGCACTCTGTTCTCACACACACACACTGTGCTCACACACACTGTACTCACACACACACACTCCGTACTCCCACACAGACTCTCCGTGCTCCCACACAGACTCTCCGTGCTCCCACACTCTGTGCTCCCACCACACACACACACATCTTTTAGCCAGGCCAAGCTGCTTCTCCAGCCTCCAGGAGCGCTCAAGATCATTACATCATCCTAAGGGGAGTTATCTGTGCCCGATCTGCAGCGGCTAGAGGACTTTCAAAGCCTGTTTTGTCTTCCGTCTGCCAGGAACCCTCTAAACCCTGGGATTACCTTCCCAGCCGTGGCTATTTGTTTACCACAGCCCGAATTTACAGTGGCCTTTATCACGGTTGCCTGCTGACACGGGGAGGAAGTTCTGCTTCACACACAGTGTATCTGTATAACAGGGTAACAATAGCAATCCTTCAGATAATCCAGCTATTCTCAACCAACCAAAGGTGCCCTGTTTGGAGTTGGTTCGTTTAACTCATGTAACACTGTGCAAGAAAAGTGGGTCTAATTGGGTATAAAATATAACCGCAATTAATTGGTGATTAAATTAAATGGGATATCTCTGCCATTGCCAGCGAACAATTGCCATGAACAGCAG
Organism: Oncorhynchus keta; assembly: GCF_023373465.1. NCBI lineage: Eukaryota > Metazoa > Chordata > Actinopteri > Salmoniformes > Salmonidae > Oncorhynchus > Oncorhynchus keta. Next base: position 5,237,005 of record NC_068440.1, on the reverse strand, counting down.
TGTAGGTATCTCCTATGCACATATCTGAATGAGGGGCACAATTGGTTTCAAAAGTGAATGACGGGGTCCCTGTGGACCTAAAGGTGGCTGGTGTTGGGGGCCTAAAGGAGGCTTTGTCTCAACAGCACACTAATACCCTATTCACACTATATTTGTCATGGGTCCCCACGTCCTCAAAAGTTCCTACAGCTGCACCATCAAGAGCATCCTGACCGATTTCATCACTGCCTGGTAGGGCAACTGCTCAGCATACGACCGTAAGGTGCTACAGAGGGTAGTACGTACGGTCCAGTACATCACTGGTGCCAAACTTCCTGCCATCCAGGACCTCTATACTGTGTGGTGTCAGACAAAGTGGCCAAAAAATTGCCAAAGACTCCTGTCCCCCAAGTCATGAACTGTTCTCTCTGCTGCTGCATGGCCAGTGGTACCGGAGCGCCAAGTCTAGGTCCAAAAGGCTCCTTAACAGCTTCTACCCACAAGCCATAAGACTGCTGGACAATTAATCAAATGGCCACCTGGACTATTTGCATTGACACCCCTCCCCACTTGTTTTTACACTGCTGCTACTCGCTGTTTATTATCTTTGCGTATTCACTTTACGCCTACCTACATGTACAAATGACCTCTACTAACCTGTACCCCCACACATATTGACTCAGTACCGGTACCCCCTGTATATAGCCTCATTATTGTTATTTTATTGTTACTTTTTTATAATGTTTTTTTTTACACTTTAGTTTAATTAGTAAATATTTTTTTTAACTACATTTTCTTAAAAGTGCATTGTTGGTTAAGGGCTTGTAAGTAAGCATTTCAATGTAAGGTCTACTACGCCTGTATTCGGCACATGTGACAAATACCCGAACCAGGCGCACCTGGCCTAGGTACAGATCCACACTTCCAAGCTGGAACCAAGCTGGAATGAAGATGAGGAAATATCCAAGCCAGCACAGTATGGTTCAGGTTGGCCCGATAGTGTGACTCAGGCAAATAACATATCAGAGCCAGCATGGTACGGTTCAGGTCAGACTCGGGCACGATAGTGTGACAACGGTAATAGCGAGGCTGGCTAACCCCCATCATTCTGTCTCAGCTCCCAGTCGGTCCCTCTCAGTGGGGACATCTATAATTACCCTCCCACCTCCCTATACTAATTGGTCGATAAAAAACAAGGATGGCCCCTTCACCCAGCCTGAGCGTTGTGCAGAAAATGGCAGCTGTGTGGATTATATGAGGCATGGTGGGACTTCTTCTCGCATGGTGGGTGCTATTAATCTCTGTCATTAGTCATACAGTGCACTTCACTTTGGTTTGTGTGAAAGACCAAACTTTTCCAGATCTCCACCTTTATAGTTTAAAATCAATTATTTTTTATATTTGTGAAAATCTTAATTGAATAGATGCAGTAACACACAGTCTATAGGCCTAAACTTCCACTCACTCCTGATGAACCATCAATTCGTGCGGTGTAAATGTTACCGTAGGGCATTCAACTTTGGTTGCTGTGATTTTGTTTGCACACTTAGAGAGCAACTCTGGTTTTTGGCCACAGTGTCACCTCTACTAATAAAGGAAATTACTTTAAGCGAGTTATTTCAAGACCGTGTATAATCATTACGTGCAATACAATCTGTATAAAATACTTACGCAGAGGTATTCTACATTTTTCGGTATTTTACTCGGGCTTTAAATTATTCGCTGAGAGGGCTCCGGTTGTGAATGGGTGCATTTGAAGCACCGCCTTTTCCGGTGACCAATAATAGACCAATGAGAAACGCGTATGCACAGTGATGGGACGTTACGTCAGCTGCCATCGTGTCGGGATTGGAATGTTACAGAGTAACAATCGAAACATTTGAGCATTTGGTAATTGGACACTAGAATCAAGGAATCCCGTTTTTATAACAATTTCAATGTATTTGCAAAGTCACATGGTAACTGGAAATACTGTTTGAGGTCGTTGCGTCAATTTATTCGTTTAGGCATACGCCTATCTCCGATGAGATTATTTTTGCGTGTATGAGGTCTGTCGGGAGATTAAAACATAAGAGAAATGCAGGGATTCGTGAGGCTACAGTTGCACGGATGAACTGCTCTTGTTCTACGACGGTTTCCTCGTTCGTTCATTGAACCATGGAGTGAAATATCGCCGAATTATACTCCCGAGGCATCTAGATCTAAAAGCCGACCTCACCGAAGGCTTTAAACCACAGACAGCGTGTTAACAAATCTTAACCGTGGGATACATTTTCTGTGTTGGCCAAGGCAGGAAACCACATGAACCCCTGCCGCTACTCTACAGGGGAAAGAGTTGGTAAAACGCTTCGGGCATCTCTAACCGGGCGCAGTTTTACATTTGAATACAGACTGGCTGAATGAAGGAGAGAGAGGGAGAGAGGGGCAAAGGGAGTATATGAATGCTTTTACTTGGTCGAGGGGGATTTTTGTTGCCCAGAGACACTATATTGTGAAATGGACAAACTAGATAGAGAGAGAGAACGCATTTAAAATCGCCCACATGCGCTGGATCAATCTCTGGATTGGGGAACGGAATACGAAGAAGGGGGAAGACGCGAGTTTGAAATCTTTGCAGGCTGGAAGATGGCGGAGCGGTGTAGTTGGAGGTGGTGAGAGCCTAACTTCGGGACACTTCAATTTTATTTGTAAAAAAACTTGCCCCTATTCGTAGGACACATGCAGGCCAAAAAACGATATTTATTCCTGCTCTCCGCCGGTGCATGTCTAGTTCTACTGTTCTACTTTGGAGGGGTACAACTTCCAGCGTCGGGCAGAAACCGGCATGACCGTAGCCACAATGGATATCGCCCAGACCAGCCGTGGCCACACTTCTCTGACCCATTACAACAGTTCATACCTTGGGATCAACTGGACACTGAGGAGTACAACATTCACATATCACCGAGGCAGAAGAGGGACGTTAATACAAGCGTGTACAAAGGCAAAAGATGTCGCATGGATTCGTGCTTTGATTTCTCTGCATGTAAAAATAACGATTTCAAAGTGTATGTCTACCCCCAGCAGAAGGGGGAGAAAATCTCAGAAAGTTACCAGAATATTTTATCGACCGTTGAGGGATCCAGGTTCTACACCACTGACCCGGGACAAGCTTGTCTATTCATCCTGAGCTTGGACACCCTGGACCGGGACTCGCTCTCGCCGCAGTACGTGCACAATCTCAAAACCAAGGTCCAGAACCTTCATCTCTGGAACAACGGCAGGAACCATCTCATATTTAACTTGTACTCTGGGACATGGCCGGACTACACGGAAGACCTAGGTTTCGACATAGGCCAGGCCATGTTGGCCAAGGCCAGCATCAGTACCGAGAATTTCAGGCCCAACTTTGACGTGTCCATCCCGCTGTTCTCCAAGGAGCACCCTAGGACCGGAGGGGACAGGGGGTACCTAAAGTACAACTCCATCCCACCTTTCAGAAAATACATGCTCGTGTTTAAGGGGAAACGATACCTTACAGGTATAGGGTCAGACACGAGGAATGCCTTATATCATGTCCATAATCAGGAGGACGTGGTGCTCCTCACCACCTGCAAACACGGCAAGGATTGGCAGAAACACAAGGACGCACGCTGCGACAAGGACAATGCAGAATATGACAAGTAAGTTATGACGTGTTGACAGATTAAAAAGGACTGTACATGAAAGCTGTTATAAATGTGTTATGTGGGTCATATTACCACTGTAAAAGAAAAGTGGTCACCTTTGTCCTTCTGTACCATTCCAAAACAGGCACCATCGCGCGCCTCCTTGAGGTTCTCGGTTGCGTTCGGCCTGGTGTGTTTTGTGAGCAGATTGTGAACTCATATTTTATTGGCATACAATGCCGTTCTCGGGAACTGAAATGGCTTATATGGTTCTCTTACTGTTCTAGCGTGAACGAAAACCTCGCCAGCCAGTCAATTACGTTTCCGGTTTGAATAAATCACGCTCCACCAATTTAACTGATATTGCAGCCAAACGAGGATATGCACTGACACGTTTTATTTGCTCTATACTTTAAGGGCATAAAGCAATGTGCACTGTAAGAGTGGTGTGGGAGTGTGACCTTGCTATCACACTGCTATAAACTCCACATTATAATGAATTAGTACAACACTTACTTAACCGCCAAATCATGTTTAGTTGGAATAATTTTGTGTAATGCTGTTAATTCAATAAGGCCCAGCCTATTATCAAGTAGGGCTACATCCACAATCATTTTCCTCAGTGTCCATATTAGGTTTGATAGTAGGCTAAGCTTGTGCTTTGCGTGTTATCACTGATTGTGGATACCACAACTGTCTTTGGTTGCAATGATGCCAGAGTAAGTCAAGTCACATTGTAACCATGGTAGGAAACTTTGTCATTGAAGTTTGCACTGAGCGTTGCCGAGAGTGAGACTGGTTTATTTTAGGCCGAGTTGCCTCCTGATTGAATATCTCTCTAAATCCTCGGTAAACTTGGGATATGTGAACTCAACTTATACTTCTGGCCCGATGTTAGTTCAAATGTTTAGTGAAGGGACATATTGGCTCCCACAGTACTCCATTGAAGACTAAATATTTCCAGTTACTTGTAAAAGCAGGAGAGGGACCATGGCTTGTACTACATCCCAAATGGCACCCTATTCCCTATATAGTGCACTACTTTGTTTTGACCCGGACCAAAAGTAATGCTCAAAATGGGGAATGGGGTGCCATTTGGGGGACACAAGCTCTATGGGCTTAGTTTGGTCAAAGGGAAGTCTAACTTGAACATAACTTTTCATTGACTGACTGAAACTCAATGAGACCAGAACACACTGCCCTATGACACAGCGCCATTTCCAAATATGCTGCAACACCACCCTCACAAGTAAGTGCTTGTCCATTTGTCATCCCTCTCCTCTCTATCTCCCCGTGCCATCTGCTCTTCTCCCAGAGAGATGTCTTTGGCTCATGTCACCTGGAGAAATGTGTCATCCGTTATCTGGATTCCAGGCATCCCTCCCTCGACTGCTCACCTTTCCTTTGGCCCGGTTAGCACCGACATGGCTTGGCCCGGTTAGCACCGACATGGCTTGGCCCGGTTAGCACCGCCATGGCTTGGCCCGGTTAGCACCGCCATGTCTTGGCCCGGTTAGCACCGCCATGTCTTGGCCCGGTTAGCACCGACATGGCTTGGCCCGGTTAGCACCGACATGGCTTGGCCCGGTTAGCACCGACATGGCTTGGCCCGGTTAGCACCGACATGGCTTGGCCCGGTTAGCACCGACATGGCTTGGCCCGGTTAGCACCGACATGGCTTGGCCCGGTTAGCACCGACATGGCTTGGCCCGGTTAGCACCGACATGGCTTGGCCCGGTTAGCACCGACATGGCTTGGCCCGGTTAGCACCGACATGGCTTGGCCCCGGTTAACACCGACATGGCTTGGCCCCGGTTAACACCGACATGGCTTGGCCCCGGTTAACACCGACATGGCTTGGCCCCGGTTAACACCGACATGGCTTGGCCCCGGTTAACACCGACATGGCTTGGCCCGGGCCAGTGTGTACTCTGTGCGCTGCGTTCACAGCCAGGGAGTCTCTCACAGTTAGAAGCGATGGTGAGAATGCTGGAATGCACACACGTGTTGGAACAGCTGTTTGGGGTAATGAGTGAACGGTGCCAAGGTGAAAACACTGCAGCATACCTGGATGCATTTCACTGCACTTTGGCTTCGGGATGGAAACCGTATCAACTGTGACCCTCTCCTTGGTCCTGTGGGGCTCAGTTTCTAAGAGCGTGGTACTAGCAACGCCGGGGTTGTGGGTTCGATTCCCCTATGGGGTCACGCATACTAAAATGTAGCCTAGGCACTCATTATAATTTAAGTCACTCTAGATAAAAGCGCCTGGTAAATGGCATTTTTATTTATATATATTCTCGATTCTGTCCATGGAACTGTTTCCACATGGTGCCCCCCACCCCCCTTTCCCATCATGACCTTTCCGCCTCTAAAAGGAATGTGGCAGGAGCAGTGGATATTGGAAGGCTGTTAAACACAGGCAGTGCCTGGTAGCCCTGGACACTAAAGCTTAGACACACAGACACACACACACACACACGCGCACAATTAATTTTCTGAGAGTTGCAATCACTTCCATTCTGAATCACTGGTTCCACTTCCATCCATGGGCAAGCATCAATAATAGATGCCATTCATTGATCCATTATCCAATGAGCTTTATGAGCTGCTGACTATAGAGTCTGGGACAGTCAGGAGGGGGGCTATTCAATGACAAATTACAAGCCATTCAATACTTTGGTTCATCACAATCCTATCTGCTGCCCATGTGTTTATGTGCTGTTAGTTATAGCATGCCATGGGCTATATCCGAGGACTCTATATCATGAACTAGTTTATCTGTCCCAACTTTCCAAACCGTCTCCTCTCTGTGTGTTTTGGCGACGTCTGTGTATTGCTTGTTTGCTCCTCCTCCACGAGTTACCCAGACGGCTGGATCAGGGACCCCCCACCCCATTTAATAGTTAACCAGGTCTGTCGGCCAGTATTGACTTTGTACTTTAGCCTCTTCACTTCAGGCCTCCACTTCTCAAGGTCACTCCAGGGACTCCTCCACTCAGTTGAATGGGGAGTCTGTGTGTATGTGGGATTGCACTGTACGTGTATAAGAGTTGGCCAGTGTGTGTGTATATTCACATTTTTTTTTGGGGGGGGGGGGTTAGATTGTAGCTTCCATCAATTCCAATCCCCCATATATTTTTGGGTGAATATGCATATTGTTTTTATTCTTATATATTTTCCTTATTTCCCCCTAAAGCTTCCACCAATTGGAGTAAATGCCCAGTATACATAGAATATACATTTTACAGACACAGTACATCCCATCTTTGAAGACCATCCAGTTTTGATTCCTGTTTGCCTTATTTTCCACTGTGCTGTGACATTTCGCACAAATTATGAACCTTTCTATTGTCATACTGAAATAAAATAAATGCAACAATTTCAAAGATTTGACTAAGTTACAGTTCATATGAGGAAATCGGTCAAATGAAATAAATGAATCTCGTCACAGTATCTGCGTGCATTCAAGTTGCCATTGATAAAATGCAATTGTGTCTTGTCGCTTATGCCTACCCATACCATAACCCCAACGCCACCATGAGGCACTCTGTTCACAACGTTGACATCAGCAAACCGCTCGCCCACACGACGCCATACACGTGGTCTGTGGTATGAGGCCGATTTGGACATACTGCCAAATTCACAAAAATGTTGCTGAAGGCGGCTTATTATCTGGCAACCGCTCTGGTGGACATTCCTGCGGTCAGCGTGCAAATTGCATTCTCACTCTACTTCAGACATCTGTGGGATTGTGTTCTGACAAAATTGCACATTTTAGAGTGGCCTTTTATTGTCCCCAACAATAATGATTGTAATGATCATGTGGTTTAATCAGCTTCTTGATATGTCACACCTGTCAGGTGGATGGATTATCTTGGCAAAGAAGAATTGCTTACTAACATGGATGTAAATGAATCTGTGCACATTTTTTGAACAAAATCTGATTTTTGTTCTTTGATGCAGGGCTGACAAAACAAGTGCACGCATGCATATATATATATACTGAGATCATGTGACACTTAGATTGCTCATGGGCATACTTTATTTAACTAATTATGTGACTTCTGAAGGTAATTGTTTGCACCAGATTTGATTTAGGGGCTTCACACCAAAGGGGTGAATACATATTCACACACCACTTTTCCGTTTAGAATTTTTTTGAAACAAGTAATTTTTTTGCACTTCACCAATTTCGCACATTTTGTATGTCCATTACATGAAATCCAAATAAAAATCAATTTAAATTACAGGTTTTAATGCAACAAAATAGGAAAAATGCAAAGGGGGTTGAATACTTTTGCAAGACACTGTAGACTTGAGGTGGCTTCCTTGATCACGCAGGTTGCCAGTCTACGTAATTAATGGGGGGAAAACGCAGAGTGGAATGTTTACCTTTTCTACGCCAATGGCTGGGCGGCGTTCGCGCATATTGGATGCATCTCCGTCTTGTCGTTTGCCATTATTCGACCGCCCGGAGATTGTTCGCCAGGGGAGCCTTCTCCGGCCCCTCTGATAGCGGAGTCGAAGGAGCACAGCAACAGTAGCATGGCAATCAACGATTGTCGCATGTCGTGAGCCGTGAGAGGCAGAGAGAGGATACAAACAACAAATAGTTTTGCCGCCCTGGAGCCTGATCTTCCTGCACCTTCTCCGGGGGTAACTGTGTCTGCAGCTGCTGTGCCTACTCCTTCCCCTTCGCTTTCGAAGTCGACGCCGGCAACCTTCCGTCCCTGCTCTGGATCGAGCGGGGCTTCTCCATCTGTCGGAGGCCTGCACCATCCTGTGAAGCGTGGGAGTAGGCGGATTTCCTCGTCCTTCTCGCCAGCTGTGATTTTGGGCAGTTCCATGGTTAGAAATGTGACTGTTCCTGGTGCTAAAACAATGGCCCATCCTGGAGCTTGAGTAAATGACCTTACTTAGCTGCACCCGAATGTACTATGCCAGGACATGGACATCGATTCTATCGTAGTCAACGTGGGCTTTAATGACGTTACGGGCAGCTCTGAACAGTTAACTGGATTTCAAAGTGCTGATTGACTCTGCTAGACACTAATAAAATACCATATCTGGCCCAGTGTCCTCTTAATCATGGCATTGAACACTTTATCATGATTCTTTGTCTTCACAACTGGCTACATGATTACTGCAGCTCAATGGGTGTAACTTTTGACAATTTTGATACCTTTTGGAAACGACATGTTTTTTTTTTTTTTTTTTTTTCTTCTGAATTTTACCCCTTTTTCTCCCCAATTTCATGGTATCCAATTGTTGTAGTAGCTACTATCTTGTCTCATCGCTACAACTCCCATATGGGCTCGGGAGAGACGAAGGTAGGCCAATTGTGCGTCGCCCCACGGACCTCCCGGTCGGTTACGACAGAGCCTGGGCACGAACCCAGGGATTCTGATGGCACAGCTGGCGCTGCAGTACAGCGCCCTTAACCACTGCGCCACCCGGGAGGCCCTGGAAACGACATGTTTTATAAAGAGGATGTAATCCACCCAAATCGTTTTGGTTTCTGGATCCTTTCACTGGATTATAAGGCTGCGTTGAGACAATAATTTATCAATGACCCCAGCTCAGTTAATCCCTACCATTTCTGGCGTTGAGTCATCATGGTTTAGCAAATGTACATTATACCAGTGGCATTGGTAGACACAATGTAAGTAACCTAATTTATGTCCCACTAACTGCCCTGAATACCTCTGCTGAGCCTACAGTTATTGTATGCGGCAATCATGTCCCTATGAACCAGATTTATGCTGTTAGCACTGAAGCGGTGTGACCTAATAGGAAGTCCTCTGTGTTCAGCTCACCCTGCACTAACATAAATAATATGAGAATATCTACTTCTGCTAAGCTTTCCAGTAAAGCAATGAAAACAATCAATCCCAGAAAAGTGCTCAAAATAGCCCACGTTAACGTAAGAGCTTAAGAAACAAGGTTCATGAAATAACTTTCTAGTAATAGATGGCATTCATATTCTGACTTGCTGAAACTCACTCAATACCTTTTGATGTAGTGGTAGCAATACAAGGTTTTAACATTTTACAGAAATGCCAGTGGTGGAGGTGTTGCTGTTTATATTCAGAACCACATTCCTGTAAAGATTAGAGAGTATCTCATGTTAAATACTGTTGAAGTAAAATGACTACGGTTCATCTGCCTCACCTAAAGCCCATTCTTGTGGGAAGCTGCTATAGACTAAGTGCTAACAGTCAGTATCTGGATAACGTGTGAAATGCTTGATAATTTATGTGATCGCAACAGATATCACATGCGCTGCATACAACCGGTACAGCCGAATACAATCTTACAGTGAAATGCTTACTTTACGAGCCCTTAACCAACAATGCGGTTTTAAGAAAAATACCCCGCCGAAAAGAAATACAAGTATCAAATAATTAAAGAGCAGCAGTAAAATAACAATATCAAGGCTATATACAAGGTGTACGTACTGGTGCTGGGGCACCGGTTAAATCAAATCAACGTTTTTTTGTCACGTGCGCCGAATACAGTGAAATGCTTACTTACAGGCTCTAACCAACCGTGCAAAAAAGCTACATACAGGCATCGGTAAGTCGTGCTGATTGAGGTAGTATGTACATGTAGATATGGTTAAAGTGACTATGCATATATGATGAACAGAGAGTAGCAGTAGCGTAATTGAGTCGAGTTAATATATGCATGTGGGTAGAGTTATGCATAGCTAATAATAGAGTAGCAGCCGTGTAAAAGAGGTTGGGGGGACAATGCAAATAGTCTGGCTAGCCATTTGATTAGCTGTTCAGTAGTCTTATGGCTTGGGGGTTTAGAAGCCTCTTGGACCTATAATTGGTGCTCCGGTACCACTTGCCGTGCGGTAGCAGAGAGTACAGTCTATGACTAGGGTGGCTGGTATCTTTGCCAATTTTTAGGGCCTTCCTCTAACACCGCCTAGTATAGAGGTCCTAGATGGCAGGAAGCTTGGCCCCGGTGATGGACTGGGCCGTACGCACTACCCTCTAGTGCCTTGCGGTCGGAGGCCGGGCCATTGCCGTACCAGGCAGTGATGCAGTGATGCAACCATGCTCTCGATGGTGCAGCTGTAGAACCTTTTGAGGATCTGAGGATCCATGCAAAATCTTTTCAGTCTCCTGAGGGCGGATAGGCTTTGTCGTGCCCTCTTCACAACTTGTGGGTGATGTAGACACCAAGGAACTTGAAGCTCTCAACCTGCTCCACTACAGCCCCGTCGATGAGAATGAGGGCGTGCTCGGGCCTCCATTTCCTGTAGTCCAAAATCAACAGCATAGGAATGAAATCATGAACATGTATTGATCACTAATGATTACTAATGCTGCAGAAATGTGCTTGAAAGCAGTATCCATTGGATGTAGTGATTGCAATATAGTAGCCATATCTAGGAAAACCTAAGTTCCAAAGGCTGGGCCTAATATAGTATATAAGAGGTCATACAATACGTTTTGTAGTGACTCCTATGTTGATGTAAAGAATATTTGTTGGTCCGTGGTGTGTAATGAGGAGCAACCAGACACTGCACTTGACACTTATGAAATTGCTTATCCCAGCTACTAACAAGCATGCACCCAATTGACTGTAAAAACGGTTAAATCCTCATGGATTGATGAGGAATTTAAGAATTGTATGGTTGAGAGGGATGAGGCAAAAGGAATGGCAAATAAGTCTAGCTGAACAACCTGGCAAAAGTACTGCAAATTGAGAAAACATGTGACTTAACTGAATAAAAAGAAAAAACTACACTATGAAACAAATATAAATTACATAAGGATTGATAGTAAAAAGCTTTGGAGCACCTTTTTAATGAAATTTTGGGAGAAGGCAAACTCCGTTCTATCATTCATTGAATCGGATGGCTCTTTCATCACAAGCAACTGATATTGCCAACTACTTTTAATGTTTTTTTTTTTCATTGGCAAGATTAGCAAACTTTCATTGGCAAGATTAGAAACAAAATCTGACATTACACATTGTCTATCAACAATGACAAGCTACCGGGGTCTGACAGCTTGGATGGAAAATTACTGAGGATAATTGCGGATGATATTGCCCACTCCTATTTGTCATATCTTTAATTTCAGCCTACTAGAAAGTGTGTGCCCTCGGGCCTGGAGGGAAGCAAAAGTCATTCCGCTACCTAAGAATAGTAAAGCCCCCCTGGTCGGCTATTTGAGCCAGTAAATCAGCCTGTAAAGCCAGTGTGTCTATGTATGCGGATGACTCAACACTATACACCTCAGCTACTACAGTGACTGTAATGACTGCAACACTTAACAAAGAGCTGCAGTTTGTTTCAGAATGGGTGGCAAGGAATAAGTTAGTCCTAAATATTTCAAACTAAAGGCATTGTATTTGGGACAAATCATTCACTAAACCCTAAATCTTGTAATAAATCATGTGGAAATTGAGAAAGTTGAGGTGACTAAATTGCTTGGAGTGACCCTGGATTGTGACCTGCCATGGTCAAAACATATTGATACAACAGTAGCTAAGATGGTGAGAAGTCTGTCCATAATAAAGCGCTACTCTGCCTTCCTGACACCACTATCAACAAAGCAGGTCCTACAGGCTCTAGTTTTGTTGCACCTTGACTACTGTTCAGTCGTGTGGTCAGGTGCCACAAAGAGGGACTTGCGATTGGCTCAGAACAGGGCAGCACGGCTGACCCTTGGATATCCACAGAGAGAGTAAATGTTAATATGCATGTCAATCTCTCCTGGCTCAAAGTGGAGGAGAGATTGACTTCGTCACTACTTGCGGGGGGGGGGGTCATGCTTCCTGGGTCGCCGTTTTGTTTTCTCTTGTCATATTAATACATCATGAATATTTCATCGTCCTCTCACTTAAATAAAGCGCTGGGCCATGATCGCGCCAAAATATAATTAATTATAATTATCGTGGAATGCTAGTTTGCCTCAATTAGCGCGGTTTCATTGTTTCTGGGGAAGATGTAGTCGAGCCTACACTGGCATGGTTGTTTTTATCTTCTGTCAATCTCGCCTCTTTCTCGCTGCGTTTATGTACCTTTTTATTTTAAGTCCGTGGAATTGTGTTCTAGTTATTCGCACCTCATGCAGAGTGCTTGTCTTGTCGGATGCTAGTGAGACAGCTGTGACCTTCTGAGACGAGGAGACATGGTGTAGCATTGGTGCTCTTTCTGATTGTGAGAGCAACATGGCCTTCTCTTCCTTCCTAGCAGTCGCAGATGTCGAGGTCGTGGTCATAATGCTTGGTGCTTGCTTCAGTTTCAGTGTGGCGCTTGCTCCTGATCATGCTGATAGGTCTGTGGTTTTAGCTATCTCCTGTTGGGGGTTGGGTGGGGTGTGTGCACCGGTGAGAGGATGGGTCATGACCTCTCTGTGTGTGTGCCTGGCTGGGTGATGAAGGTGAGCCTGCTCTTAGTGACCTACAGTCACCAGAGGGATTGCCATGATGACGTGGCTGCTGGCTGGTCTGTGGTAGCTGAGAGACCAAGCTGGACGAGACTGACCGACCTGAGGCTTTACTAGCTCAGTCCCAGTACAGCAATCTACACTTGGCTAGTGGTGGAGAGGGAGTGATCAGTTGGGAGTGTTTCACCCAGAATGAAAAATTGATTGCTGCAAGGTGAAAAAAACGAAAGTATTTTCATCCTGGACTGTCATGGAATGCTTGAGGCATGAATGAGTAAGTGGGAAGGGTACAGTTGGTGAAAGCCTCTCTCTCGCTCTCTCTCTCTCGCTGTCTCGCTCACTGTCTCTCTCGCTCTTAAAGTGATGAGTTAGGCAGGTAAGTTCACATGCTCAGTTTAGAAGGTACTACGGAAGCAAGTGAGACAGCTGGTTGGCTCTTTGAAGTCAATTGAGTGAGACGGGTAGCTGACTGGTTCCATGTAAAAAATGAATGAGACAGGCGTGTGATTGGTTGCCCATTACAATTTTGCTCGGAGGCGGTAGGAAGACATTGCATCTACATTATGGAAGCAGAATAATTTTTTTGTTGTTGTTCTGACATCTGTCTCGTTTAGTGGATGGAAAAGCCTTACGTCTTGGTATTCTCTACTATGTGGCACGGACGATTTACTTTTAATTCTCATTCTTCTGGGATCATATTTTCCTCAATCTTTCACCACCTCGGGCTGTTAATCTCGGTTTGTAGCCTACATAGCCAACATTCTAAAGCACAGCCCACTTTTTTTGTTTGTTTCTCTGGGTGTCTCTTGACTGTAATTGCTTGGAATTAGATTTAGCTTACTTTACGAATCCATTCACAACTGATGAAGCCTGTGGGTCATCGGTGTCATTTTTCCCCCCATAAGGCACTTCCTGTAATCTGTTGTTTTATTGTCTTCTGGGGAGCTCCCACTGTTAGGCTGCTCAAAGTAGCCCAGTTGGCACAGGCTTTACGGTCGCTGTGAATATGCTGTGGTTGCATGCTTGTTATCCTGTTCCCGCCTCCAGACAATATTTTGTTGTTACAGCCTGCATTTTAAAACGGATTAAATGGAGATTTTGTGTCACTGGCCTACACATACTAAACCATAATGTCAAAGTGGAATTATGTTTTTTGCTATTTTTTTACAATACCCCATAATGACAACGCAAATGACAAAGTTCAATCTTGGTTTCATCAGACCAGAGAATGTTGTTTCTCATGGTCTGAGAGTCTTTTAGATGCATTTTGGCAAACTCCAAGCGGGCTGTCATGTGCCTTTTACAAATGTGTGGCTTCCAACTGGCCACTACCATAAAGGTCTGATTGGTGGAGTGCTGCAGAGATGGTTGTCCTTCTGGAAGTTTCTCCCATCTCCACAGAGGAACTCTAGAGCTCTGTCAGAGGGACCATCGGGTTCTTGGTCACCTCCCTGATCAAGCCAGCTCTAGGAAGAGTCTTGGTGGTTCCAAACTTCTTCCATTTAAGAAGGATGGAGTCCACTGTGTTCTTGGGGACCTTCAATGCTGCATAATTTTTGGTACCCTTCCTCAGATCTGTGCCTCAACACAATCATGTCTCGGAGCACTACGGACAGTTCCTTCAACCTCATGGCTTGGTTTTTGCTCTGACATGCACTGTCAACTGTTGGACCTTATGTAGGCAGGTGTGTGCCTTTCCAAATCAAGTTCAATCAATTGAATTTACCACAGGTGGACTCCAATAAAGTTGTAGCAATATCTCAAGGATGATCAATGTAAGTCGCTCTGGATAAGAGCGTCTGCTAAATGACTTAAATGTAAATGTAATGTAAATTAAATTGATTGAACTTGATTTGGAAAGGCACACACCTGCCTACATAAGGTCCAACAGTTGACAGTGCATGTCAGAGCAGAAACCAAGCCATGAGGTTGAAGGAACTGTCTGTAGAGTTCCTCTGTAAGGTCCCTCAGTCGAGCAAGGCATTTCAAATACAGATTCAACCGCAAAGACCAAGGAGGTTTTCCAATGCCTCACATAGAAGGGCACCAATTGGTAGACTGGTAAGAACTTAAGCAGACATTGAATATCCCTTTGAGAATGGTGAAGTTATTAGTTACACTTTGGGTGGTGTATCAATACAGGCGCCCTTCCTAACTCGTGTGCCGGAGAGGAAGGAAATCACTCAGGGATTTCACCATGAGGCCAATGGTGACTTTAAAACAGAGTTTAATGCCTGTGATGGGAGCGAACTGAGGATGGTCAACAACTCCGACACACATCGCTGAGTACCACTCTTCATATTATCAGGCATGGTGGTGGATGCATCATGTTATGGGTATGCTTGTCATTGGCAAGGACTAGGGAGTTTATGAAAAGAGCTAAGCACAGGGAAAATCCTAGAGTAAAACCTGGTTCAGGCTGCTTTCCAACAGACACTGGGAGACAAATTCACCTTTCAGCAGGACACTAACCTTAAACACAAGGCCAAATATACACTGGAGTTGCTTACCACTGGAGTTGCTTACCGCCTGGGGCGGCAGGGTAGCCTAGTGGTTAGAGCGTTGGACTAGTAACCGGAAGGTTACTAAGTTCAATCCCCCGAGCTGACAAGGTACAAATCTGTCGTTCTGCCCCTGAACAGGCAGTTAATCCACTGAAATAATTTGTTCTTAACTGACTTGCCTAGTTAAATAAAGGAAAAATGTAAAAACCAAGACAACATGCCCCTGAGTGGCCTAGTTACAGTTTTGACTTAAATCAACTTGAAAATCTATGGTGAGTCTTAAATGGCTGTCTAGCAATGATCAACAACCAACTCAACAGAGCTTGAAGAATTTTAAAACGGTGATTCTAAAGGTGATTCTATCATATCTTGACTCAGGGGTGTGAATACTTATTATGAGGTATTGTGTGTAGATTGGTGAGAGATCTATTTAATCCATTTAGAAATCGGGTTGTAACACAACAATTGTGTTATAAGTCGAAGGGTATGAATACTTTCTGAAGGCACTGTACGTGGACTCTATGGTTCTACCGAGTTCTGTGCAGAACCCTAAATATAACACAAAAATGGCCTCCATCTGCTTGCTGTGGAAAACAGTGAGAAAGAAATGGTGGAGGACAAAATGAAAAGATTGCATTGGATAAAGCTATCACAGTGAATACATATCTTGGCAGGAGGGACCCTTGTTATCTGGGCATTTCTAAAATATTCAGGCTTACACGTGACAGGGGGATAGTAGGCTAGGAGAAAGTGCTGGGGGGGGAGCTATGAAGTATGACTGGGATGCTGATTCATTTGGCTGTCTAGAAGTTAGCATGCCATACGGCTGTGTCACTCACTTCACTGCTCTTAGCTTGAGTGTTTTTCTTTATGGTAGTAGAGGTTTATAAAGTTATGCTAATCTAGCTAGCACCTTGACAAGACTGTCCTGGAGTGGGCCATGGAGGACTTTTTTTATTTTTCACCTTTTATTTAACTAGGCAAGTCAGTTAAGAAGAAATTCTTATTTACAATGGGGGCCTACCCCGGCCAAACCCAAATGGCAGATTTTATGGCCCCGGGAACAATTTAACAACTCCTCAGGCCTGTACTTCAATGGAACGACAGGTTGTTTACGTCACATGCTGTCCTCAATACACTGACCTCATTTACGTCTCACCACCACGAGAGCAAAAACAAACACTTCTCTCCACTGTATTGATATTCAAATAGTAATTTGCAACAGGGCGAAAGGGGTGTTACTTCAGTGACTGACGACGCCTTTTTCAAGCGTGTCAACGTGCTTGGGAGACAGTAGGGGCCTGGCCATCCAGTGTTTTATTGAAGTGGCGGCAGAGGGTCGGATGGCTTGCACACCTCGTTCATGCTGTATGCGTTAGTTGGACTTCCCCTCTGTGGGTGTAAAAGCTTGGCTGCCCTAGGCACTCAGAGGGGCCCTTTTGTGTTAACGTTTTCTCTGGCTCTTTAGCCGCTGCCTGGTGCCTTGACACCACAGCCCCCAAACAACCCCCCGATCTCTCCTCTTAGCCAATCATTACCCAAGGCTGCTGTCTCGTCTCTTTTGTTTTGTTGTTGCTTTTGAACCCTAGATGCTGGCAACAATGGCTGCTGAGACAGTTGAGAGACCCCTAATTTGTCGGATTCCATTGCACTTCACGGATCACCGGTCAAGCCAACACTGAGGGGGTGAAGGGCTTGGGGTGGAGGTAGGGGTCCTAGCGAGGAGACTGTATGCCAAAGCATGGATGGGGACTTGGTTATCAGGGCAGTTTTTCATTTGCAGTTAGTTTTTTTCCTGCTGTCTCTCATCTATTTATTCATGATTTCCTAAAGGGCCTCCCTTTCAGATAAGGGAAAGGGGTGCATGTTTGGTTGTGGAGAAGGTAGGACAAGGTGCAGCTGGTGGTACTATTGTACTCAGCAAATGCTCCCCCCGAACTAAAATGGGAATGTATAAGAAAAAGGCATTTTAAATTATGCTATAGCTCCGCAAGCTAAATGTGCTATACAAATGGAATGGGTGAAAAGCACGATGAAAATTCTATGAAACCTTTGCCTGCAAAGTTGAATGAGTCTGGCTTGGCCATTTGCCAGTTAGTGCAAACGCAGTAGTAAGCTATAGGCCTACATAGGTACGGAATGAAGCCATTTCTTCCGTTTAGGATTCTTTGTGAAAGTCGTTTCACAAGTTGCATTTCTGACCTGTGAGTCATAGGTGGTCCACAGCCTAAGAGGACAGTTTCCTACAAGCTAAGCTCAGTTTTTAGTTGTTGTGGTGGTTTGTCATCTGTCAGGAGGCGGAAGGCCATGATTCTTTTTCTGCAGTCGCTGTACGGTGTTTTGAACCTGCATCCTGGTTTGCGGTGTCTAGCCAACCGCATCCTCGGCATCAAAGCGACTTTAAAAGCGCCCGAGGAGAGCCCTGTGCTGGGAAATTGGAGTTTGCGGTTCTTACTCGCGTTAGCTGCTTGACAGGGGTGTTTATTCTAAGGCTGAAATGTTTATGTTTTTACAGGACAGCTCTTTGTTTTCAAAGCGTCTGCTTTCTTTTCGCGCAGTTCGCTTGCTAGACATAACGTTCCCTCAAGGTGAGAGTGGGGGGGGGGGGGGGGGAAGCAATGTGGTAGGGCCATTGGCACAGTGACACCGGAATGTGACCAGCTATCTTCTGAAGAAGCTGCACGTTTATCTGGGGGTTGCCAGGGCTGGGGATTAGAGAAGCCTTCTAATGCAGCGGTGCACCTTTTTTTTTAAATGCCATTTAGACTCGTAGCAAAACTGTGACTAACCTCCCACCTTTCAAACAGCGTTCATTCCCTGAGTCGGTGTCTCACTTCTTTTGATGCCATTTGAATCCAATCCCAACGTTTTTCATGCATGTTTGTCACCCCTCCACTTGCTTTTTATGTTCATGGGTGTGTGTGTGTGTTAGTATTTGACACACAATCACGCGTAGGAGAGTGTGGAGTGTTTGTGTATCCTGTTTTGGCTCTTGACCTATGGTTTCGTTTTAATATATATTTATCAAGGTATATTTCATGTCAATGTGTTACTGAGGTGAGAGTAAATTCTCCTGCCTCGGAGTAGGTACAGTGCATTCAAAAAGTATTCAGGTCCCTTGACTATTTCCACATTTTTGTTACTTTACACCTTTTATTCTGAGGGGTTGGGTTAAATGTGGAACACACATTTCAGTTGAATGCACTCAGTTGGACAACTGACTAGGTATCCCCCTTTCTGTTTTTATTCTAAAATGTGAACTCCAAGTGGGCTGTCATGTGCCTTTTACTGAGGAGTGGCTTCCGTCTGGCCACTGCCATAAAGGCCTAATTGGTGGAGTGCTGCAGAGATGGT
This sequence comes from Oncorhynchus keta, assembly GCF_023373465.1. Taxonomy (NCBI): domain Eukaryota; kingdom Metazoa; phylum Chordata; class Actinopteri; order Salmoniformes; family Salmonidae; genus Oncorhynchus; species Oncorhynchus keta. Next base: position 5,218,105 of record NC_068440.1, on the reverse strand, counting down.
TGTCCTGGAAGGATCTCCCATCTCCACAGAGGAACTCTAGAGCTCCTTCAGTGACAACCGGGTTCTTGGTCACTTCGCTCACCAAGGCCCTTCTCCCCTGATTGCTCAGTTTGGCTGGCGGCCAGCTCGGTGTTTCCAAACGTCTTCCATTTTATGAATGATGGAGGTCACAGTGTTCTTGGGTACCTTCAATTCTGCAGATTTCTTTGATGTCCTTCCCCAGATCTGTGCCTCGACTCAATCCTGCCTCGGGAGTTCTATGGACAATTCCCTTGACCTTGTGGCTTGGTTTTTGTTCTGGCATGCACTGTCAACTGTGGGACCTTATATAGACAGGTGTGCCTTTTCAAATCATGTCCAATCAATTGATTTTACCACAGGGGGACTCTCACACATGATCAATGGAAACAGGATGCACCTGAGCTCAATTTTGAATCTCATAGCAAAGGGTCTGAATACTTTTTTAATAAGGTGTTTGTTTTTTAATTTTTAATACATTGGCAAAAATGTCTAAACACCCATTTTCACTTTATCATAGGGTATTTTGTGTAGTTTGCATATTTTAAAATCAATTTTAGAATAAGGCTGTAACGTAGGCACTGTATGTGTGCAGAGAAGGAAGCATATTTTATCCCCCCACCAAATGGGCAGGTCTGTGGTTCTTGGTGTATCTTGTGACCAGGCCACATATTTGCACCAGTAAACACACACTGAGAGGAGTAGACTTTTAAATTTATTTTTAAAAAATTAACCCCTTTTTTTTCTCCAATTTCGTGGTATCCAATTGGTAGTAGTTACAGTCTTGTCTCATCGCAACAACTCCCATACAGATTCGGGAGAGGCGAAGGTCGAGAGCCATGCGTCCTCCGAAACACAACCCAACCAAGCTGCACTGCTTCTTGACACAACACACATCCAACCCGAAAGCCAGCCGCACCAATGTGTCGGAGGAAACACCGTACACCTGGCGACCTGGTCAGCGTGCACTGCGCCTGGCCCGCCACAGGAGTCGCTAGTGCGCGATGAGACCAGAACATCCCTCCCTAACCCGGACGACGCTGGGTCAATTGTGCGTCGCCCCATGGACCTCCCAGTCGCGGCCGGCTGCGACAGAGCCTGGGCTCGAACCCAGAATCTCTGGTGGCACAGCCTTATACCACTGCACCACCCGGAAGGCCTGAGAGGAGTAGACTTAAACAGAGCCTGAGAGAGCACTGTCATTCGGCTAGCCTATATGAGCCGTAGTCTGATTGGTGTGTGTTGTAGTCAGAAAGCATGTGCGGTTAGTGTTTGTTTAGTTTCAGATGGTTGGGGTTTGCACTCTCTCTGGCCGAGTCTGTCCATTGCGCAGTTAGAGGAGAGATTATGCTGTTTTAGCAGCCTAAGCAAGCATGTACTAGGTTTGCCCTGTCGTCTGGGCAGTATGTGTACAGTACAGTGTGTATCCTCTGGCCTAAGTTGTACTGAATCAGTAGTGCGTTCCAGACTCCTCCTCCCCCTGTGGGTTATTCTTTAGTCCTTTGGCACTTTGCTTCTCCGGTGCATCTTGTTTGGACGAGTGCTGGAGCTCCTTTAACTGTGACTACTCATGCGGAACCCCAGAAGCTACACGTATGAATAATTTATCAGCATGATTTTTATTCATGTATATTTACTCTGTCATTTTTGTAGTGTGTCTACACATACAGCGCTACTGCTCATCCCTTTTTGCAGGTAGCCTCGGGATTTTCATTTTTATTCAGCGCCATGAAAGCTGTGGGTCCTTGTATTATCTCAGACTTAAGACCTTTTCATTAGAATTTCATCTTGGATAAGAAACTAACCTTAAAGCCCTATTTTGTGGAGAGTACATTCGCTGAGTTTTAATGGTCTAAAAATTCAGGAATACATTATTCTATTGCGTTTTAAAGCTGAATATGGACTGAGGCTGCATGGTCTCTAAGCCACTGGCATCGTGGGACGCCGATAACCTTAAAAAAATATATTTTTTAAAACCACAACGTTTCAGACTCCAGAATACATCTTAAAAAAAAGATTTGTTGTTCTGGATTTCTCACAGCCTGTCTATTGGTGTTGGTGGTGGTGCATTCTTTACACAGGCACGTTGCCTTGATTTGCATAAAGATCATTTGACTAATTTAAACCACTTTCTTACTTTACTTTCTTAAAATCCTGCTACATATCTAATGCCTTGCCATATTCCCTGAATTATCGCCCAGGTGAGGCCAACCTATCCTATGTAAGAGTTGTTGAGGTCGCATGAACCTTTTTGCGGGAGCAGGGGTGAGTTCAGCAAGTCACAATGTTTTTGAACGTTTCGATAGTAATGGAGAACAAAATATGCGTCTCTCACATGTAGTATAGGGAATCACGTCTGCTCTTTTCATATGCATTTCTATCTGCAACATTCGGCTACTGAATGTGGCCCCTGTGAACTCCCCTTGTTCTGTAAGGAGGCTGGTTAAGGTCTCTTGAGGAAGCTTATGCTGGTCACTCATTCTGCGATTCTAAAGCCAGTTATAAAGGGCCCTTGTCCGTTCAGCATCAGCAGCGCTACACCTTTCCTCCTAATCCCGGCGTAAGAGGAGGGTTTAGGAGCAACACTGCCTCTTGCTAACTAATCGCTTCAATGTTGCCCAGCTCTCCTGTCCTCTCTGGATTAAGGGAGCACTTTATCTCTCTCGCTGGATTGCCTAAATGTCCCCACTGGCTGGGGCAACGTCGTCCAACCTAACACATTGTTGGATTACGTTCATTCATAGAGGCGATAGTCATGAATGTAGGCCGAGCCGACATGCAAGTGTTGCTCCTGTAGCTACGGGCCCGCCAGTTGCCAACCCCTGTTGCAAAATATAGTTATGACGTGCCGTCTGGATGTGTAGTGGTGGTGAATAGCGTGTGTGTGTGTGTGTGGGGGGGGGAATAGGCGTTTGGAGTGAATGAGTTCTGCCCTGGGGCAGATTGCCACCGTCACCCTGCTGGTTAATGATTGACAGGGCTCTACATTTCCTTATCATAGCTGTCCTTGTTCCGCTGTCACTCCAGCGCCTTGTCGAGGCCGACTACACACAGCTCCGACACTTTTATGAAGTGACTAGTCACCATTGCAAATGAATAGGTGCCGTATGTCTATTGCTGGATCGTGGTGTTCTAGCGTTGCGTCGGTTTTGAAATAAGCAGATGGAAATATATTGGGGCTATTGTCTCCCCATTGGCAGGCGGAATTCTCTCCTCTCACATAGTGATTCACACAGGCACACAGCAGGAAGAGCTTTGTCTTAATCAGGGTGGCACTCTCTCATTGCTCTTTGGTAATTCATGCGATTACATACCACGTTGGCACTGTGCAGGTCTTTTGATTTGTGAATTGCGGTATCGTTTAGCCTTGGGGCCACAGGCTCCCTCGGTGTTGTGCGTTGCTGTGAATGTGATTTAAGCCTTTTGACTGTTTTCTCTTACCCGCTCTAGGTGTGGTTTGGCTAGGGATCAAATCGCATTCAGGTCAATGTCCACTGTACTGTGAAAGACCTTTTGGACAGACCCATTCCTGTGCAATCTGTTTGTGTGCATGCGTTAGTGTGCCTGCGTGTGTGTGTGTGTGTGTGCTTCTGTTCATTAGAGTATTTTTCAGGACCATGCTTTGGTAGTGCCTGGACTTGCGGAAGTCGAATCACTCACGAAGGGGAAGTCCCCCTCCCTACATGTCACATTCCATAGAGTTAACACAGAGCGAGCCAGGGAGGGAAACTAACTAGTCTCCAACAGTCTCCCTGTCTGGCTTTTCCGTTTCCAACAGTGGAACTTAATCATGCGCCTCAGTGTAAGACAGTCAGTGTACACACAGCGACTTGCAGAACTTCATTATGGGAAACGCCAGAGTAGCGGTCAGGTTCACCACCCTCCCCTCTAATGACGCTGTCAGCGCAGCACCTGTTCCACAATGATGAGCCTCTTTTTCTTTTCTTTTCTTCACACGCCATCAATTTCCAACCTAGACCTAAGTTGATACGGAAGCGGCTGGGCAAGCCGAGTGCAATTATGTGGTGGGAAAAAAAAGACTGGCGGTGCTAGAGAGGGCTGAATGGCCTGGATGAGACTGCCGGGCCTGAAGGAGAGCATTTGTGACAGTAATTTAGCACATGGGTGCCTCCGCTGCAGGGGGGTTATTGTAGCGGTCGGGGTCTGCCGAGTCCATGCAGACGCTGCCTGTGTTTTCAGTCGGACTGGCCACTAAACTCGCAACTATAGACAGCCAAATAGACCACATCAGACCAGACCTCTGCACCTGACCCTAACACAGACGTACCCAAACAATTACCATACATGTGCTTGACCCTAACCCAAACGTAGCATGGGGGAAAGCCTGACCCCGAACACAAACAGACCACACGTGTTTGGGACACAAGTCAAAACGCACCACAATCCCGGAGACTGTTCATGTGTTCGTCTCGTAAACTCAGACCGACCACATGAAGACTTAACCAGAACATAAACAGGGAACACGTGTCTTGACAGACCGCACGGACTGTCGGAACTACGTTCAACTTTTACAACAGAGAATTAGGCAGACGGCTGCCCTCGGTTACTGTGGTGTGCGGTGACCCCTGCCATATTTAGCATTGCGCAACATCGTCCCACTTGGGATTTTGACGTTTTGACCAAAAACTGCCTCACTTTGTTAGCTCTTACTGCTGTCGGTCACACTGTCCCGACTTTTATATTGACAGTCTTTCACATCCTGGAAAGAGCAGAATGGACAGAGGCCTGCTTGTGCCAGGACAATGAGTCATTTGTTTCAGGGAAATAACAAAGTGAAAAGTTGATTGCTAAGCATTTAGTAGGATCTTCTTAGGCCGAGGGCAATTTTAAAGGGCGTGGAGGAGGATTGTGCCAAAGGGTTGAACAGCAGCTATATGATAGACATGGAAATGGCCTATCACGGCCTGACCCCGTTCAAAAGTCAGAGCAACTCGTATCAATTAGCCACACCATGTCACTGCCATTGTCCTCTGCTTGTCCGGAACCTTTTCTCCTTGGCAAAGTCCAGGCAAAATGCAAAAGTCTCCAAAAACTTCAGTCGGGTTTCTTTTTAGCTGCCTTTCCTTTCTGCGTTGTATTGTGTTGAAAAGCTTTCTTCTGGCTGTTGCCAAGAAAAGAATGACTCCGGGGAAGGAAAAAAAAAAAAGAGATTTGTATTTATTTTTTCTTCTTCACCTCCTCAAAACCTTCCCGTAGTCACTGTCTGCCATTCCAAGCCCTTCCCCGTCTGTCACTCACTGTGCTGGAAAATCCGACTCTGTCAGGGTTCAAAGCCCACCGAAAGAATAGGCTGCATTCTGCTGCATGGTTTAGTGAGCAACAGTGACTGCCTTTGACTTCAGAGACAAAATGTTGCTGGTTGATATACATTAGTTTGTTTGTTAGTTGAAAAGGTCCCAACTATCTTTTATTTTGGATCCTACCGAACTTGTTAAATCATAACTCACTGAGTTGCCGTGACAGAACGCCGTGGTTTTTTTGCGTGAACCTAACCTTCTTTTTTTTTCTTTTTTTTTCTTCTTTTTAAAAGGTGTTTGTGGAACTCACTCGAAGGGCTATAACTAGCCATAGAAAAACCACAAGGATACAGCTGGGCTGAACTTACCTTGACCTGCGTTTTTCCTTTCGGTCAACTGTAAAATGAAACAACGAAATAAACTAGCGGTCTGTAACGGGGGAACATCTGATCCTGGCGGCCCAGGGTTGATATCACGGAAGTGATGATACATCATCAGGATTTATCACAGCTTCACAGTGGGAAAGGGAAGAGGACTTGATCCCTACAAGAGGAAAAATACATGAATCACATAATGACTGAGATTAAAATCCATGCAGGGAAGAGGACTTGATGTCGTATCAGATGATGGCTCTGTGCTCCGAGCCTCATGTAATGCCACCTGCCGGTTAGAGCTCAGTTTCAGAGTCTGTTTAAGTAGTCAAGTTCAGGTTGGGTTATTGATCGCGCTGCAGGAAACTGCCTTGGCGTTCTACAATGGGAGTGGTTACCCATCTGCTAGCCACAGTTCATTCAAAATTGGTGTGGGTCCATGACAAACTGTCCTTTTTACTGAGTATATATTTTTTTTGTTTACATTTAAACGGTTAGATTTCCTAGATCCTTAAGATTGAAGAAAATTCATATTTAAAAAAAAATATATATATATATATGTTTTTGTCTCCCTTTGTCTCCCGCAGTACTGCCTCCAGAAATAGAGACGGCAGAAACAGACAAGTCTGTTAGCTAACTGCGTGACTCAGAGAGAGTCCAAAGAGCAAGGCTGACAAACCCACCACGGGGCTCTCCAATATCTCCGTGCACAGCTTCTGGTTCTCCTCTTTGTCCTTCTTACTCAGACTCATACCACTTAAACATGTTACTACAACTATACAACTATAATAAGAAATCGTTTTCTAGCTTTTGCATCAAAAGTGTGATTTTTCTTCTGTACATCTGGCTCCACAATGCGGTGCCAGCTATGGTTCTCCTGCGCAGAACTGGGCCCTAGTGCTGCGGTATGCCTGGCAGTAGGCATTGCTTTCCTGTGTGACCGGCATGCCATCTGGAAAGAATGCTATACCAGAGTCTTAGCAGGACTTTCCACACTACAGGGAGAGGAAAGCAGTAGCATTCCCTCAGTGCCTCATTAGGCTATGGCAGGGAGGAAGAGGACGAACGATGAGGATGAGTGGGGGTTGGGGGGGGCAGAGCAGGAAGCTCCATAAGTATCGAGAGGGTGGGATTGTCTGGAGACAATCAAGTGATGAGCAGACATTTTTTTTTCATGGCAACTGTTAGTCATGGGAAGAGGTAGGCTAAAAGAGGATAAACAGACCATTGTCCTCTCTCTCTCCCTCCTATACCCACTCTTTTCCCCATTGTCAATGTCGTGTTTCTCAATCCCTCCTCCTCCTCTCGCGATCAGTGGAGATCTAGCTCCATTGTCGCCACCCCCCTGTTTGAAGCTATGATCAGATGACTTGTATGGCGCGGTGGGGTATTCCCCGGTGCCTGTCCGTGCCGCTAGATCTCCCTGTGCTTTACAATCACCAGACTGGCACTTCTTTAAGGGGAGAGGAGATCAAACGCATGCCTCGGAGCCTGATACGAGGCATGACAAGCTTTACCAGCGAGAGAAGTGGGAGGTGCAAACGGGGCTCGGGTTGGTAAGAGCATAAACCATGCTTTTATCGTACGGGATGCTAGATTCTTCTGTGGTGTGTTTGTGTGAAGATGAGTCCAAATGGTTGAGTCACAGAAATCAGCCTTGCCACATTTTTTTGGGGGGGGGGGGCTGATAAAACACATTGAATGCCAGACACTGCGCTTCTGAACACTCCATTTAGATTAACCTCGCTGCAAATGTTGTAGTCAATCTTCAGTGGGGGGTGATGTATCGAGTTCAAAGCCTGGTGACCACAATAGAGGCGGTCAAAGCCATCCATCTCTGTCAGAGCTTCAGGCTTTAGGTTAGGAGCTACGAGAGGAGAAGGAAGTGGTAGCTATGTATGTGGCTGATAAGGAAAACAAGGAGAGATGGGGAAGAGTGGTTCGTTGTTAGCGGTCTGATGGACTGAAAGACTGCCTACAACCATGGCACTAGAGCAGCATGGAGCCGCTATATGTCTGCATGTGTCCTGGCTCCTGCCTTAGAAGACCCCCTATAATGCCGTGTGTGTGTGTGTGTGTGTGATTGTATAACCACATTCCTCCCTAGTATCCCCAGAGGAAATTAAATGGGCCATGTTGCAAACACCCTGGCCACCATGCCTCCCAGTTTCTGTGAACTGCGAATGGGGCAAAAAAAGGGCACAGACTTGGAGTGTGTGTATAGTCTACATGCGTGTGTTTTGTGTACTCCGTGACGTGTGTCAGTGTATATTCTGTCGCAGGCTTCCCAACACCCAGCAAGGGATTGATGCTTTAAAAAAAAATCAAAAATCAAACTTGGATCACTCTCTGTTCCCACTTTGAGGGCTCCGTCTCTCCACCCTGCATAAACCCCATGTCCGTAGAGACTCTGTCAGATGTTATTTGAAGCGATCTCCTCTCCGTGCCCTAGCGTTGGCTGTCCCTTTGTGTTGCTATAGATGCTAGACGGTGTCTCTACCGCAGTGACTTCGCGCTGACAGCTCTGGTTTGCTCTGACGTGTTCTCATGTCGAGGTGTCTCATGTAAAAACGGATAGATCCATATTAAAGGGTTTACCCTGAGTCTTCCCACACTGCTCAGATCCCTCTCTTACCTGCCTGGTGTTGAGTGCATCTGCCTTTTGATCAACAGACCCACTAAAGCCCCCGTTACAAGCATCAACCGTCAACTGCCTCGCAACAAAGTGTCTTGGAGTGTTATCAACTTGTGACGAGGAAGAGTGTCAGTTGTGATGGCACTCTGACTGCCCAGTGTTACTATGAGTCTTTTGTGGCTGCCTTGTTGATAACTGAGCGTTCAGGACTCGTGCCTGGTGTCACCGACACTGCGTTGGATTACTGTCAATCTGCACTGTCACTACGGCTCTCTCGGACTTCACTATGCCCATTGCCCTGGCCAATAGGATTAAAGCTGCGGCATGTGTTTTAGCCTCAGTCCAGGCTGAACTGACCGGCATGGCCGAGGTCGAAGCAGTTCCTTCCCGTTGATGGTGAACAGAGCAACAGTGTGGTCCAGCGTACTGGGACCACACTGGCATTTTGTGCTCCGCTGTCATTGGCTTTATATCAGTCATTGAAAATGATCCCCCTTTCTCTCCCCATGAAGTAATTGCGCGAAGCAGTTCACATGCACTTAATTCCATGTCTCCCAGCTCTTTGAAGCGGCCTCGGTCGCTAACGCTTATGCCGGGACTCTGTTTTCATGACATGAGCAGACCCGCAAGCGAGATCTGTCATTTTCTCTTTTTCTGAGACTTCCCGTTTTGCTTCCATGGACAGAAAATCCAGGGCGATGAGGGAATACCCAGTTTTTGTCATTGGATATGGTCTGCTTTTATGTAAGGGGATTGGTTGCAGCCGAAATGTTTTGCCGCTATTCGCTAGGCTCAGTCTCTTCAGTCCCAGGGAACACGTCTGTTGACACATGATCTCTCCATATAGTCTTACTCCCAGGCTCCCTCTCGCTCTCCCCAATTGGGTCGGAAGAACTACAGTATCATCATCTCGCGTTCCCCTTTCGCCGTCTCCACCTCTCTCTGTTAACCCCCACCACTCGTTCCCCTGTCAAACACATCCTTCCCCATTTCTTCTCCCTCCCTCCCCTCCCTCTTTCGGTCCCTCCTCCTAACCCCCTCACACACTGTCTGTCTGTCTGTTTTCAGGGTGGAGGGGGGTGTATAAGAGACCCTTTCCGACTGATTATGTCGGTTATGCTCCCAGAGTTTTTCTGGTCATGCCCTCGGCTCAGCGTTCATGCTGATTTACGTCTTTCCATAGGTTTTTGAAATGCTTCCATGCATTCCTTCATTTGATCTACATTCCATTGATGTAACCCGTGTCTCATGAGTCTATTGCATGAAAATGCTCTATAGATACATATACACACACATTGATTCATTTAGCTTTTTTTTTTTTTTTTACCCCCTGGACGTGTGTGTAGGAGTGCGTTTGGCGTGTGTGTGTGTGTGCCCATGCTGGAACAGGTCACCTCTTTGTGTTGACCTGTTCGATTAGCCCTTTTAGTGTGTGTTTATCCTTGGGCACAGGACATGGATATTTGTACACAGATGTGTGTGTGTGTGTGTGTGTGTGTGTGTGTGTGTGTGCGACTTTGTCCTTGACTCAGGCCTACTCTGTGTATGTATATAGAAGAGGCCTTGGTCCCCCTCCCCCTCTTTCCGCCCATCATGTTTGCGTGCTGGCCCGTCAGCCGGTCGTTGGGAGGCGAGGTCACAAGATCAGAGAGAGCAGGTGGTCGCGCCGAGTTTAGCCGAGGTGACCCCAGCCCCCTCCCCCAGTGCAGAGGTCAAAGGGCAGGCCAGGAAAAGGCTGCTGGCAGAGTGCCAGAGACATTCCAGCGTTCCTCTGCCTTCTAAATCAGAGCCAAAATGGCGGTCCCCTGAAGATCAATGCAGCGTTATTTTTACACGTTTACCGCAGGGACAAAACAGGTGTGACTGAGACACACGGCAGCAATCTGAAAATGCCACAACATAAACATTTTGTAACATTTTACAAACTGTCATCACTGTCACTGGTTCATTTACTTCACATTCCTTAGTCCTCGTCATCCCTTCTGGGCACACAAGGCGACACAAGTCCTCTATTAGCTACTATAGCCTCATCTGCACAACCCAACTGACAGTGGCCAAAGACATTGACACTGTAATGTGGCTATGCTGGATGGAATGTGTAGGATTTTCTGAGGGGAAGAGTTAAGACTCTGAACCTGCAAGGAGGACAAAGGTTTGTCTAACCAGTTCAAGTAAATGTTTGTGTGTGGCGGATGGGGTCACTTTTGTTTAGACGTTGGGATTCCATTGGTGTGCGGAAGCCGATGCCGCTCTGTCTGTCAGTGTGTGGTACTGCAGTAGTGCCCGTGTGTTTAGTGTGTTGTCCAGGCCGAGCTGCTGATACCTCAGCAGGGCTATTTAAGGGAGGGGGGAGTCAGTGTAGCAGAAGGAGGAAGTGAAATTCGCCGAACAGCCGTTCCAACGGAGCGTGTAGTATGCCTCTTCTATGGCGAGGAGGAAAGGAGAGAGCTGGGATGGAGAGGGATATGGGAGGGGGGGGCAGAAAGGTCAGACTATTGGGTGTTGCGTGTGTGTAGTGAGCAAAACCAGACACTCTTAATTGATCAGCTTTTACACATTGAGGCTGTGCCACACACAGTGTACACACACACTCTAGTCTGGCCTATACTCTGGCATCTTGGGAAGTGAAGATGGATGAAGGTAGCGTGGCTTAGCAAGGCTAGTAGAGCCAGAGCAAATGGTGTTTGTGCGCACACAATTACAGCACCCTACAAACAGTACAGTACAACACACACACACACACGCACACGCACTGAAAACAATCCCGCAAAGCTGTAATCTCCTCTGGCAAGTGAAATAGATGTAGCTGTGCACTTGTGTTATGTAGTGATTGGACCCAACCGTTTTTCCTCAGTCCTTGTCACAGGAAGCTTAAAAGCATTCCAGCCTCTGCGAGAGGCCACACCAAATGGATAACGCACTGTGGTTCCAGTTAGATTGGAAATGGACCTGGCTGACACACTGACTGAATCCCTATGAACCGGATGGTCTAATGCACTGTTCTCATGAAGTTGACTGTTTTTCCAAAGGCGGCATGTGCTGTTGGTGGGCTGCCTGCCTGGGTAGAGAGGCAGTTATTAATCACAGAGGGGGTTTGTGGGAGCTCCCTCTGCAGAGAGATAGACGCTTCATTTAATATCGTCCTCAAGGCCCCCCGAGGTACAGAAGGTACACACACACACACAGTGAGATGCCACACACCCGCACAGGCATACACATGAGCGCGCACGTACACACGCACACAGAGATATAACATTCACACAATTGCTGTGACCTCGCACGCGTGCACTTACCCTTTCCACCTAAATATTGCCAGCCATGCAGTACAACTATACACATCAGAGATATTATGCACATACATACATACAGACACGCTGGGCCTTGAAGTCCGCCCCCATAAACGCTGCCACCGTTATTTATTTATCCAGCAGACGCCCATATCCAGGTTATCTTAAACAGCTTGGAGTAAGATCTGTGTCCCAAATCACACCATTGTACCTATATAGTGCATTACTTTTAGTCAATAGAAAGTAGTGCCACTTGGGACGCAGCCATGCATTGGCCACCCTTCCGCCCGTCGTTGCCTTGGTGATCTGACAGCCGCACGTGGCGGTCTGCTTGTCTTCCAGATATCAGAGGTGGCATGTGTAGGTAGGTGTTCAGTGTTACTTTTGAGAAGCTTTGATTCGGGGACTCCTACGTTTTGCGCTTGGAGCTTTTCTTCTTTCTTTCCTATGACGTTTGTCTGGCTCGTGGTGTTTGATGTTTTTCTAGCCCTCCCTGTGGAACGGTCCAATCTAGCCTACAGGATGCCAGGGCGCAAACACTGCAAAGGCCAACGGAAGCGTCTGATTGGGCTGAAGGCAGGAAGTGCCGGTGTGACTTCCTGTCTGGGGCTAGTGTTGCATCCACTGGGACCAGAAAACCACTACACCACATCGTGCCTTGCGCGATAACGATCAGACTCTTACCAAGGAGAGAACCATAGTGAAACAAGCAAAATAAATTAATGTAAAGTACACAATAATTAAGTGTCAAACTTGATTGTAATTCCAACGGGGCCCAAGCCAATTTGCAATTTCAATCCGATTTCAGATGCCAGCGCAATTCCTTCAGACATTAGCAATGTTCTTTGTAATGTTAATCAGTTGTCCCAACTCCTTTTGTGGCCTAGACGGAGGTTCTGTAAGGACATCCCTAATTCCGAGTCAGGGATTTTCGGGGTTGTGTCAGTCCTATGCCAGCAGCAATGGGCAGTCAGCTGGCACCTTTATGCTCCTGTCTCCTAGACCACTTCAACCTACCCCTCAAGGGCAGCCTCCACAATACCCAGCCTTCTTCCAGCATGATGACCTCACACTGTCACAGGCCAATACAGTGGTTTGTGAAAAGTATTCACCCCCCTTGGCATTTTTCCAATTTCGTTGCCTTACAAGCTGGAATTAAAATAGATTTTTGTGGGGGGTTTGTATCGTTTGATTTACACAACATGCCTACCACTTTGAAGATGCATTTTTGTAAATTGTGAAACAAACAAGAAATAAGACAACTGAACCTGAGCGTGCCTAACTATTCACCCCCCTTAAAGTCAATACTTTAGCTCTACCTTCGGTAGCAATTACAGCTACAAGTCTCTTGGTGTATGTCTCTATAAGCTTGGCACATCTAGCCACTGGGATTTTTGCCAATTCTTCAAGGCAAAACTGCCCCAGCTCCTTCAAGTTGGATGGGTTCCTGCTGGTGTACAGCAGTCTTTAAGTCATACCACAGATTCTAAATTGGATTGAAGTCTGAGCTTTGACTAGGCCATTCCAAGACATTTAAATGTTTCCCCTTAAACCACTCATGTTGCTTTAGCAGTATGCTAAATATTGTCCTGCTGGAAGGTGAACCTCTGTCCCAGTCTCAAATCTCTGGAAGACTGAAACAGGTTTCACTGAAAATAATTTCCCTGTATTTAGTGCCATCCATCATTCCTTCAATTCTGACCAGTTTCCCAGTCCCTGTCGATGGAAAAACATCCCCACACCATGATGCTGCCACCACCATGTTTCACTGTGGGGATGATGTTCTCGGGGTGATGAGAGGTGTTTGTGCCAGACAGCATTTTCCTTGATGGCAAAAAAGCTAAATTCTAGTCTAATCTGACCAGAGTACTTTCTTCTATATTGTTTGCTTATTTATTTATTTAAGCAATGGCTTTTTTTCTGGCCACTCTTCCGTAAAGCCCAGCTCTGTGGAGTGTACGGCTTAAAGTGACCCTATGGACAAATACTCCAATCTACGCTGTGGAGCTTTTCAACTCCTTCAGGGTTAGCTTGGGTCTCTTTGTTACCTCTCTGATTAATGCCCTCCTTGCCTGGTTCGTGAGTTTTGGTGGGTGGCCCTCTCTTGACAGGTTTGTTGTGGTGCCACATTCTTTCAATTTTTTAATAATGGAATTAATGGTGGGGGATGTTCAAAGTTTCTGATATTTTTTTATAACCCAACCCTGATCTGTACTTGTTCTCCACAGCTTTGTCCATGACCTGTTTGGAGAGCTCATTGGTCTTCATGGTGCCGCTTGCTTGGTGTTGTCCCTTGCTTAGTGGTGTTGCAGACTCTGGGGCCTTTCAGAACAGGTGTATGTGTATATACACTGAGATCATGGCAGATCATGTGACACTTAGAATGCAGACAGGTGGACTTAAAAAAAAAACGAATTGTGTGGCTTCTGAAGGTAATTGGTTTCACCAGATCTTATTAAGGGGTGTCATATGAAAATGGGGTGAATACATATGTACGCACCACTTTTCTGTGTGACTTTTTTAAAAACAAGTTATTATTATTTTTCACCTCACCAATTTGGCCTATTTTGTGTATGTCCATTACATGAAATCCAAACAAAAATCAATTTAAATTACAGGTTGTAATGCAACAAAATAGGAAAAAAACGCCAAGGGGGATGAATGCTTTTGCTAGGCACTTGTATGTCCGGGCTTACTGTTTGACAGAACACTCTCACTGTTGCCCTGTAAAAGCAAGATACTTCAAATTGTGCTATCAATTACTGGTAATCTGCGGTTAGCATGCTAAAAATAGCACTAGTGTGACTAAAGTCTGCTTTCGTTTCCTCCCACAAGGCTACACAGTACCTTATCTGTGGAGGAAGTTGTTGGGTTTCCACATGCCACTTTACCACACTGCAAAACCTAATCAAGAGAGCAGAACATCCGCAGCTACACAGGAGACTGTCAACACACTGAAGTTTAGATTTGTGGGGGGGGGGGCTTTTGGTTAGGGGGTGTTAGGGGTTCCTCACACCTTTGTCCAGTTATTGTCTTCATCAGTAATACCTTTCGAAAGGTTATAGGCTGTGACTGGTGTGATACAACTATGACTGACTGAAAGACTGACTGTTGATTATTTTACCTCAAGGAATTCACACACAGGGTATCTTTTCTTCAACCCACATAGAATTTCCTGCAGTTATGACACCTGTGCTCAACCTTTCTTAGACTGACGTGGGAGGAAGCAACCCAACACACTTTCTACCCATTTCGGATTTCTGAGAGGACACCGTCAGGCTGCTGTTGGTGCTACTGTCGGCATGTAGACTGGCTGGTGTTGTGTTCTGGCGGGTGGATTTCACGTTTTTAAATTCACTTAAAATGTCAAAAGGCCCGAGGGTAGTGGCAGACATTCTGGCCGGGTGTCTGTTGCCGGTATTGCATGTCTCCTGTACATTTCAGACGAGGCGTGGTCCTGAATATGGCTAAAGAATGGGCAACCTTTCTCGACACACCACTACACCCACGCTGACAATGACTGTTAATGGACCCTGTAGTAAATGGTAACTGACAACCTAGCATTAGCATTGGAATGGTTGAATTCACTGGCATCCTCAGAACACAATAAAGACCACTGAAGCCACGAAATTGTGCTCAAAAACCTTTTGGCCTTTACGAGTTCCCCTATTTACTCACAATTACATCACTGACGCTTATTTGAAGACCCTGAATTCTCTCAAATGATCTACCTGCATAGCACATGGTTCCATAGCATTTGAAAAAAAGCCTTAAGAGGGAGACTGGGAGTTGTTCACTGCTCGGCACAGCTGCTCCCAGCAGCACAGATTTATGGGTAGCTTTATCCAGCAAACAGCCCCTCTGCTCAGAGAGCATTGCTCTGGAAATATTCTGCTCTCTGCGATTTTCTTTTTTAATTATTTTGTGTGTGTGTTTGAGCCGGATGCTGGGACCAAGGGCTTGGAGTCTTTTTTGACTTAGTCCCGTCCCCTTTGCCACACAGCCTCGCTCCGCAATATTTGATGGTCAACTGAGACTGTGCCCTAAACCTCAGCCAGTCAGTCCTTCTCTGACTGAGAGCGGCTCACAGCCTGGTTTCTGGGCTTTCTCATCTGAGAAAATGCCAGTCAAGCGTTAGACGTGTGGCTGCCCACACACACACACACACACACACACACACAGACGCACTTGCACAATACTCCACACAGGTACACACTTCCTCGAAGGAGGAAACCAGAGCAGCTAGACAGGGCACAGTTTCTGCTAATTATCTTGCTGTCTGATCAGTTGTGGAGCTCACATTTTAAGGCCTTCTGACCTAGCCTGCAAGTTCTCTCTCTAGGTTTCTTCGTATTCTCACACCACAGGGACTTCCCCTTGTCACAGTCGGCTCGCTTTGAAGGAGGGTTTCAGACATTGGGCTTTTAAGTGCCCTTAACTTGTGAGGCTTAGTTTTTATTTCTTCCTTTTAGTGCTCTATGGCAATGTCATATTACCCCAAGACATTGAACACAATAGTCTTGCTGGATAAGTAGACGACCATAGAATATACTACTTCCTTCACATTGTGACAGTGTCCTTTCCACTCAACCTTCTAATCAAACTATATGATGTGCACTGTGCAAAAATGGAGCTTCTGCTGACCAAGACTGCATTACATTTCTGAAATGAAGCCGACACCGTCTCCATGGTCACTCGTCTGTGCTGGACATACTGCAGCGTCAGCATGTACCTGTCACATTTGTCCCCAACCTCTTCGGTCTGACACTCCTAATCTCACACGTGGTGTACTACCTCTCATAGACCCATCCCACACTGAGACCGGAACAGTGGCAGCTGGCGAAGGAACAGTGTGAAGGAGAGGGGACTATGGCCTGGATGATGTCTTTGTACATTTTTTCCCCCCTCCCTTGCACTACTCCCCCTCCTCCCCCTCTCTCTTGTGCTCTCTCATGCACCCGCTCTCTCTCATTTGAGAGCTCAATGACTCTCATATATGGCGCATGAGCGATGACTCTCATATATGCGCGAGTGTGCGCGATGGCTCTCAGATATGCTCGCGATGGCTCTCAGATATGCTCGCGATGGCTCTCAGATATGCTCGCGATGGCTCTCAGATATGCTCGCGACGGCTCTCAGATATGCTCGCGATGGCTCTCAGATATGCTCGCGATGGCTCTCAGATATGCTCGCGATGGCTCTCAGATATGCTCGCGACGGCTCTCAGATATGCTCGCGATGGCTCTCAGATATTCTCGCGACGGCTCTCAGATATGCTCGCGATGGCTCTCAGATATGCTCGCGACGGCTCTCAGATATGCTCGCGACGGCTCTCAGATATGCTCGCGATGGCTCTCAGATATGCTCGCGACGGCTCTCAGATATGCTCGCGATGGCTCTCAGATATGCTCGCGATGGCTCTCAGATATGCTCGCGACGGCTCTCAGATATGCTCGCGATGGCTCTCAGATATGCTCGCGATGGCTCACTGATATGTTCGCGATGGCTCACTGATATGCGCGCAATGGCTCACTGATATGCGCG